>NW_026558307.1:0-346796 GCF_026930045.1 Uloborus diversus
ACTTCAAATACAAATCACAAAATTATACTATAAAACAGCATTTGACAATAGGGAGCGTAGCCAATAAGTCATCGGACTCGGGATCGAGGAATCCCGGTTTCGATGATCAAGGTTACAAAATTTACAGAGTAGGTGCAGAGTTTGTGATTGCAAAATCAGCATAATGTGTTGATCGTTAATCACTACCATGAGCACAGGCGATGAGAAAATTCCATCCCACAACTTCAGCAGCCTCTTGTTCGAAAAGCGGAGATGGAGATGACTGGTGGTGACATCCCTGGTACGTTAAACTGACCTCCTGGTTAGCAGTCCAACATCAAGAAACAATAGCACCACCTCTGTCCTTGCAAAGTGTTACCCATAGACGTGACAATAGCACAACAAACACAATTAGATTTTCAAAAATACATACACAACAGATTAATATCGTAAAATTAACCACAAACACATTTCGTTTGGCAAAAGAGAGTTTCGTCTGGTATATCAAGAATGCAGAGTGGCATCGGAACAGACTGGTTCTCCCCCGCAGAAAAAAATCTGCAGCTTCAACGAACCAGTTGCTCTGTTCCTAGCCCCACTGTTCTAACCAAAAACTCTGAAAACAGTTCACTGAAGTAAGCTTTCAAAGACGTGCCAATCTTTAAAAACAGAAACAATTTTACTGCCCTTGATAGGCTCCATACATTATAAAGCAACAAAAATGAAAAAATAAAGTACACAATTTGCAAGTAACTAGTTTTAGAGATTTCCAACGAATTCCTCTGCAGCGTGACTTTGCAGAGTTATTACTTTTCTTCGTGTTTTGCAATGGAACAAGTTGATTTTCATACATTTTACTGCAAAGAAGTCGCGAACTTAGCAAACATAAGTTGCTGACAGTAAAAACATTAAGCGTATGCTTCAAAACTTCTCTCAGATTTACACAATATTTTTAAAGATTCAACCCAATTTATGAAAAGCAAATAACGGCAAATTAGTGTTTATCAGGAAAGGCTGTATTTTAAAAAGGCAAAGAAAATAACACTCAATTGTTAATAGAGGTATCCTCCGAACAGTGAAATGTCCAAAGGCTCTTAAAAGCTGTCTTCTTCCAAACAAATTTAAAATGAAATTCATGTACAAGAATACAAAACTTAAACTATATTTAAAATAAGAAAAAAATATACATCGCATGAAAACCGGAAAATTAAAACTCTGGAACCGGATTTCGTTTTAGTCTTGATCAAGGATGCCCAGCAGTTTCGGAACCGACTGGTTCTCCCCCGCAGAGAAAATCTGCAGCTTCTACGAACCAGTTACTCGATTCTTAATCCAACTGCCCTGATCAAGAAACTATGGAAAGTCATCAGCCCACTAAAAAGGGCTTACAAGGAAATCACATTCATCTCCAAAAATCAAGAACAATGGGGTCGTTTCCAAAATTTTAAAAGTTTTTATTTTTTCTGAAAAAGCATGTTTTGAAAACATGGGATCTAATCATTTTTTAAATAATTTGGCGAATTTAATTAATCATATTAACTGCAATTGCTCACATGTCTAATGTACATCCATCTTATCACAAATACCCAAATTCATATAAAACAATAAAATTTCTATTTTAATGTTACGTAACTACGTATTTGACAAAGCATGGAAATCCATTAGGAAATGCCGTCTTTTAAGGCATATTATACAAGATAATACCAATTGAGAGTCCATGTGAGCACAAATAAAGATTTTTGAAAATTAAATGGAGCATTCTATCTTTGAAAATTTAATCCTACTCACTCAAGACTATTACTTTAGGTAGCTCAATCAAGAAAACCTGTCTTGTGGTAGTTAAGGAAATGTTACTGTCACTGTTGAGAAGGGGCTTTTTTTCACCCCCTCTGAACAATGAAATGCATGAAGGATCATAATTTAGCCTTCTTCCTAACAGATTTGGAAAAGCAGCTGAAGCTACCAGCCATAATAGCATGCCTCCTGCTCCGCAGAGACATGGACGCGAATTTAATTAATCATATTAACTGCAATTGCTCACATGTCCAATGTACATCCGTCTTATCACAAATAACCAAATTTATATAAAACAATATTCTATTTTAATGTAACGTAACTACGTATTTGACAAAGCATGGAAATCCAATAGGAAATGCCGTCTTTTAAGGCATATTATACAAGATAATACCAATTGAGAGTCCATGTGAGCACAAACAAAGATTTTTGAAAATTTAATGGAGCATTCAATCTTTGAAAATTTAATCCTACTCACACAAGTTTAAAGTAAAAGGCTATTACTTTAGGTAGCTCAATCAAGAAAACCTGTCTTGTGGTAGTTAAGGAAATGTTACTGTCACTGTTGAGAAGGGGCTTTTTTTCACCCCCTCTGAACAATGAAATGCATGAAGGATCATAATTTAGCCTTCTTCCTAACAGATTTGGAAAAGAAGCTGAAGCTACCAGCCATAATAGCATGCCTCCTGCTCCGCAGAGACATGGACGCGAATTTAATTAATCATATTAACTGCAATTGCTCACATGTCCAATGTACATCCGTCTTATCACAAATAACCAAATTTATATAAAACAATATTCTATTTTAATGTAACGTAACTACGTATTTGACAAAGCATGGAAATCCAATAGGAAATGCCGTCTTTTAAGGCATATTATACAAGATAATACCAATTGAGAGTCCATGTGAGCACAAACAAAGATTTTTGAAAATTTAATGGAGCATTCAATCTTTGAAAATTTAATCCTACTCACACAAGTTTAAAGTAAAAGGCTATTACTTTAGGTAGCTCAATCAAGAAAACCTGTCTTGTGGTAGTTAAGGAAATGTTACTGTCACTGTTGAGAAGGGGCTTTTTTTCACCCCCTCTGAACAATGAAATGCATGAAGGATCATAATTTAGCCTTCTTCCTAACAGATTTGGAAAAGCAGCTGAAGCTACCAGCCATAATAGCATGCCTCCTGCTCCGCAGAGACATGGACGCGAATTTAATTAATCATATTAACTGCAATTGCTCACATGTCCAATGTACATCCGTCTTATCACAAATAACCAAATTTATATAAAACAATAAAGTTTCTATTTTAATGTAACGTAACTACGTATTTGACAAAGCATGGAAATCCATTAGGAAATGCCGTCTTTTAAGGCATATTATACAAGATAATACCAATTGAGAGTCCATGTGAGCACAAATAAAGATTTTTGAAAATTAAATGGAGCATTCAATCTTTGAAAATTTAATCCTACTCACACAAGTTTAAAGTAAAAGGCTATTACTTTAGGTAGCTCAATCAAGAAAACCTGTCTTGTGGTAGTTAAGGAAATGTTACTGTCACTGTTGAGAAGGGGCTTTTTTTCACCCCCTCTGAACAATGAAATGCATGAAGGATCATAATTTAGCCTTCTTCCTAACAGATTTGGAAAAGCAGCTGAAGCTACCAGCCATAATAGCATGCCCCCTGCTCCGCAGAGACATGGACGCGAATTTAATTAATCATATTAACTGCAATTGCTCACATGTCCAATGTACATCCGTCTTATCACAAATAACCAAATTTATATAAAACAATATTCTATTTTAATGTAACGTAACTACTTATTTGACAAAGCATGGAAATCCAATAGGAAATGCCGTCTTTTAAGGCATATTATACAAGATAATAATAATTGAGAGTCCATGTGAGCACAAACAAAGATTTTTGAAAATTTAATGGAGCATTCAATCTTTGAAAATTTAATCCTACTCACACAAGTTTAAAGTAAAAGGCTATTACTTTAGGTAGCTCAATCAAGAAAACCTGTCTTGTGGTAGTTAAGGAAATGTTACTGTCACTGTTGAGAAGGGGCTTTTTTTCACCCCCTCTGAACAATGAAATGCATGAAGGATCATAATTTAGCCTTCTTCCTAACAGATTTGGAAAAGCAGCTGAAGCTACCAGCCATAATAGCATGCCCCCTGCTCCGCAGAGACATGGACGCGAATTTAATTAATCATATTAACTGCAATTGCTCACATGTCCAATGTACATCCGTCTTATCACAAATAACCAAATTTATATAAAACAATAAAGTTTCTATTTTAATGTAACGTAACTACGTATTTGACAAAGCATGGAAATCCATTAGGAAATGCCGTCTTTTAAGGCATATTATACAAGATAATACCAATTGAGAGTCCATGTGAGCACAAACAAAGATTTTTGAAAATTTAATGGAGCATTCAATCTTTGAAAATTTAATCCTACTCACACAAGTTTAAAGTAAAAGGCTATTACTTTAGGTAGCTCAATCAAGAAAACCTGTCTTGTGGTAGTTAAGGAAATGTTACTGTCACTGTTGAGAAGGGGCTTTTTTTCACCCCCTCTGAACAATGAAATGCATGAAGGATCATAATTTAGCCTTCTTCCTAACAGATTTGGAAAAGCAGCTGAAGCTACCAGCCATAATAGCATGCCTCCTGCTCCGCAGAGACATGGACGCGAATTTAATTAATCATATTAACTGCAATTGCTCACATGTCCAATGTACATCCGTCTTATCACAAATAACCAAATTTATATAAAACAATATTCTATTTTAATGTAACGTAACTACGTATTTGACAAAGCATGGAAATCCAATAGGAAATGCCGTCTTTTAAGGCATATTATACAAGATAATACCAATTGAGAGTCCATGTGAGCACAAACAAAGATTTTTGAAAATTTAATGGAGCATTCAATCTTTGAAAATTTAATCCTACTCACACAAGTTTAAAGTAAAAGGCTATTACTTTAGGTAGCTCAATCAAGAAAACCTGTCTTGTGGTAGTTAAGGAAATGTTACTGTCACTGTTGAGAAGGGGCTTTTTTTCACCCCCTCTGAACAATGAAATGCATGAAGGATCATAATTTAGCCTTCTTCCTAACAGATTTGGAAAAGAAGCTGAAGCTACCAGCCATAATAGCATGCCTCCTGCTCCGCAGAGACATGGACGCGAATTTAATTAATCATATTAACTGCAATTGCTCACATGTCCAATGTACATCCGTCTTATCACAAATAACCAAATTTATATAAAACAATATTCTATTTTAATGTAACGTAACTACGTATTTGACAAAGCATGGAAATCCAATAGGAAATGCCGTCTTTTAAGGCATATTATACAAGATAATACCAATTGAGAGTCCATGTGAGCACAAACAAAGATTTTTGAAAATTTAATGGAGCATTCAATCTTTGAAAATTTAATCCTACTCACACAAGTTTAAAGTAAAAGGCTATTACTTTAGGTAGCTCAATCAAGAAAACCTGTCTTGTGGTAGTTAAGGAAATGTTACTGTCACTGTTGAGAAGGGGCTTTTTTTCACCCCCTCTGAACAATGAAATGCATGAAGGATCATAATTTAGCCTTCTTCCTAACAGATTTGGAAAAGCAGCTGAAGCTACCAGCCATAATAGCATGCCTCCTGCTCCGCAGAGACATGGACGCGAATTTAATTAATCATATTAACTGCAATTGCTCACATGTCCAATGTACATCCGTCTTATCACAAATAACCAAATTTATATAAAACAATAAAGTTTCTATTTTAATGTAACGTAACTACGTATTTGACAAAGCATGGAAATCCATTAGGAAATGCCGTCTTTTAAGGCATATTATACAAGATAATACCAATTGAGAGTCCATGTGAGCACAAATAAAGATTTTTGAAAATTAAATGGAGCATTCAATCTTTGAAAATTTAATCCTACTCACACAAGTTTAAAGTAAAAGGCTATTACTTTAGGTAGCTCAATCAAGAAAACCTGTCTTGTGGTAGTTAAGGAAATGTTACTGTCACTGTTGAGAAGGGGCTTTTTTTCACCCCCTCTGAACAATGAAATGCATGAAGGATCATAATTTAGCCTTCTTCCTAACAGATTTGGAAAAGCAGCAGAAGCTACCAGCCATAATAGCATGCCTCCTGCTCCGCAGAGACATGGACGCGAATTTAATTAATCATATTAACTGCAATTGCTCACATGTCCAATGTACATCCGTCTTATCACAAATAACCAAATTTATATAAAACAATATTCTATTTTAATGTAACGTAACTACGTATTTGACAAAGCATGGAAATCCAATAGGAAATGCCGTCTTTTAAGGCATATTATACAAGATAATACCAATTGAGAGTCCATGTGAGCACAAACAAAGATTTTTGAAAATTTAATGGAGCATTCAATCTTTGAAAATTTAATCCTACTCACACAAGTTTAAAGTAAAAGGCTATTACTTTAGGTAGCTCAATCAAGAAAACCTGTCTTGTGGTAGTTAAGGAAATGTTACTGTCACTGTTGAGAAGGGGCTTTTTTTCACCCCCTCTGAACAATGAAATGCATGAAGGATCATAATTTAGCCTTCTTCCTAACAGATTTGGAAAAGCAGCTGAAGCTACCAGCCATAATAGCATGCCTCCTGCTCCGCAGAGACATGGACGCGAATTTAATTAATCATATTAACTGCAATTGCTCACATGTCCAATGTACATCCGTCTTATCACAAATAACCAAATTTATATAAAACAATAAAGTTTCTATTTTAATGTAACGTAACTACGTATTTGACAAAGCATGGAAATCCATTAGGAAATGCCGTCTTTTAAGGCATATTATACAAGATAATACCAATTGAGAGTCCATGTGAGCACAAATAAAGATTTTTGAAAATTAAATGGAGCATTCAATCTTTGAAAATTTAATCCTACTGACACAAGTTTAAAGTAAAAGGCTATTACTTTAGGTAGCTCAATCAAGAAAACCTGTCTTGTGGTAGTTAAGGAAATGTTACTGTCACTGTTGAGAAGGGGCTTTTTTTCACCCCCTCTGAACAATGAAATGCATGAAGGATCATAATTTAGCCTTCTTCCTAACAGATTTGGAAAAGCAGCAGAAGCTACCAGCCATAATAGCATGCCTCCTGCTCCGCAGAGACATGGACGCGAATTTAATTAATCATATTAACTGCAATTGCTCACATGTCCAATGTACATCCGTCTTATCACAAATAACCAAATTTATATAAAACAATATTCTATTTTAATGTAACGTAACTACGTATTTGACAAAGCATGGAAATCCAATAGGAAATGCCGTCTTTTAAGGCATATTATACAAGATAATACCAATTGAGAGTCCATGTGAGCACAAACAAAGATTTTTGAAAATTTAATGGAGCATTCAATCTTTGAAAATTTAATCCTACTGACACAAGTTTAAAGTAAAAGGCTATTACTTTAGGTAGCTCAATCAAGAAAACCTGTCTTGTGGTAGTTAAGGAAATGTTACTGTCACTGTTGAGAAGGGGCTTTTTTTCACCCCCTCTGAACAATGAAATGCATGAAGGATCATAATTTAGCCTTCTTCCTAACAGATTTGGAAAAGCAGCTGAAGCTACCAGCCATAATAGCATGCCTCCTGCTCCGCAGAGACATGGACGCGAATTTAATTAATCATATTAACTGCAATTGCTCACATGTCCAATGTACATCCGTCTTATCACAAATAACCAAATTTATATAAAACAATAAAGTTTCTATTTTAATGTAACGTAACTACGTATTTGACAAAGCATGGAAATCCATTAGGAAATGCCGTCTTTTAAGGCATATTATACAAGATAATACCAATTGAGAGTCCATGTGAGCACAAATAAAGATTTTTGAAAATTAAATGGAGCATTCAATCTTTGAAAATTTAATCCTACTCACACAAGTTTAAAGTAAAAGGCTATTACTTTAGGTAGCTCAAGCAAGAAAACCTGTCTTGTGGTAGTTAAGGAAATGTTACTGTCACTGTTAAGATGGGGCTTTTTTTCACCCCCTCTGAACAATGAAATGCATGAAGGATCATAATTTAGCCTTCTTCCTAACAGATTTGGAAAAGCAGCTGAAGCTACCAGCCATAATAGCGTACCTCCTGCTCCGCAGAGACATGGACGCGAATTTAATGAAGCATATTCCCTGCATTTGCTAATAGGTCTGAGTTGAAACTAAAAATTTTACACAACACCATATCCATAGAATAATATAAATGTAACAGTAAAAGGGATATTTTTCAGGACATATATATTACTGTGAAAGACTTAGGTTTACGAATGTCTATTTCAACCGGTGGTTTTCTGGAAACATTCTGTCTTCACTGGTGTCTTATATAAATATTGTTATTTATACATATTATGTATTCACCGATTAGTATCAACGTTTATCAAATTTTGAACTTTTACAGTAACATACTTAAATTTTCGTACAAATCAACACAATATCTGAATTAATGTCCATTGAAACTCACCAAATAAAAATTAAAATCTTTATTTACAATTGATTGGCATTTCTTTAAAGTTGAATCATTTTTTCAAAAATAATTTTTCATGAACAGTACTAAGTTTGCGGATCTTTTAAAATTTTATCCCATTAATGAAATCATTGATTTTTTTTAAGGCACCGTATACATAATAAAGCACAAAAACGTTTTATAGTAACCTCTGTTAACCGTACAACGAAATTTCAGAATTTAAAACACGTATAATTTAACATAACCGCAAATCATCTTGACGTTAATGCGTCATTATCAAATACTGATTGCAAACTTTATCTCTTTTTTTCCTTCTTGAAAAATTCTTCTATTTTACTTAATCTGCTGGATTTTTTTATTTTTTTTATGGCATGTTATTTTTTTGAACTTAAAAAAATCCTCATTTTTTGCACTCCAAACAATGGGAAAAAATATCTGCGTTTTTTAATGGGCCCATCGGGCCCTTTTCATTTGAATGCTGGCAAGTTGGATTCCAAAGATATTTTCGCAATCCACATTGTGATAGCATCTTAGCGCGTTAGTAGTGGGATGACACGTTCTTGATCTGTTCATTTTTATCGAGGCATGACAAGACTAAGGTATCAACAAACTTAAGGTAATTCGGGAAGGTATAAACCAACTCCCTCATTTCGTATATAAATTTGACTCCATTATATTATAGACTAGTGGTACCCGCACGGCTTTGCCCGTTGTAGAAAATGAAAAGGTCATTTGGTTCGCCTGTATATTTACAAATAATGGATAATGAATTTCTCGCCAATTTGCTATGCTTGTCCATGGAACGGTTCCATATACATCATGATAATTTGGTAATTTACTCGCCCACGCTGTGATAATTTGCTCGGGAAAATGTTCATAGAATTGGAATAGAAAAAGAACCACATCGAATTTTCGAAAAATCGCTTCGAGGTGCACAACCCCATGCTACAAACTAACTCTGTGCCAAATTTCATGGAAACCGGTCCAGGCGCTATGCGCGTCAGAGCTGACAGATATTCGGATAGAGAGCGTTTCTGCTTTACAGTCGTCCCTCGCTACTTCTCGCTTCGACTTTCGCGGCTTCACTATATCGCGGTTTTTTCTAGTTTTTATTTTTTCCAATATAGTAGTTAACCTTTTTTTATGCGCTCGTGTAACTTTTACTTCAAAAAAGTAACAAAGTATGTCTTTTAAGTAAGGTGAGCTCTTTTGAGGGGCTGTAGTTGTACTAGTTAAGAGTGGAGGTATAAAATCTAAGAAAATGAAGGGAATCGCTATCTGATTTTAACCGTTAAGCACTAACTGAAAAGTATAAATTACTGTATTATTACTAGGAGATAAATACATCTGTAAAGTGTAGATGGTTGTCAAAAATGTACTCGCTTTTAAGGTTGTATACGTAATCCCTTTAATGAGGATGAATGTTGAGGAAAAACGGGGGCACATACGATCACTAACTGACAATTAATTCATCATCAAACAGGTTGAGCTTTTTTCATAGATTAGTAGTAGTGTGTAAGAACTACAAGTGCGTGTGTAGTTTATTTCCCAATAATTAATAACGTAATATCTTTTTAGTTTAGTGTGTTATTTTGTGCAATATATTGAATACTACAAATTTAATGGTGGCTAAGTGTGCTGTTATGTCTAGGGTACTCTATCTTAAAAACCTTTTTAAATAGTCTTCAGTAAGTTTTATGTGCTCTAATAAGGAAAATATTCGGTTTATAAATACAGAATTCTACTTCGCGGAAATTCAGTTATCGCGGTCAAGTCTGGAACGAATTAACAGTAATAAACGAGGGTTGACTGTATTATTAGTAAAGAAGTCTAAAGACGATCATTATATGTGGGAACCTTGATTAAGGAACCGTAACGTCAATAGCGTCAAGTAAGTATAATAAACAATTCGGATTGCTCAAAAAAATCTATCACTAATTCCCCCGGCCGTTTTATTTATCTTTTATTCATTTTTTAGAAGCAAGGCAAACTCTTTCGTGTTCTGTAACTGCCGATCTTGAAGTATTGAAATGTGGAGCAAAGCGGAATAGCGCGAGCAAAGTAAAATGGTGAAATATTTGCTGTTTAAGCGCCATCTTTGTGGCAATCTTAACTATGTAGTAATGCGTGTGGTATATTCCAACCAGGAAAAAGTTCCATCGCGACATTTGTTAAGCATCTGGCGGGGACATTTATACGCCAACTAGTGGCGTATAAATGTGGAAGCAGTGAGCGAAGCGTGTCCGTGGCGATGTTTGATCCACGGACCTGTGTGACGCTGTACTCTACTACAAGCTTACTTTAAAAAAGAGAAATTAGCTGAGGTCAAGTGAAGGAAATAGTTCCTAGAGCCTTGTCCGATATTCGCGTGCAATGACGTTCTTCACTTTAGAAATCGGATTAGTTAGTTAAACCCACCCATACATACCCCTTTTTTTGTCATAATTTCTGCCAATCGTTAAATATTTTCAATTTTACGAGCGAAGCGTTTATCCATTTAAATCAAACGCACCAGCCAATAGCAGCTTATAGAAAGGTGGCGATGTCCTCTTATTCGCTTGTAAGTGCCATGTTTTATTTGTTAACTCGTTTTTACTTCCTTTTACAAAAAAGGAAGTATTGTATTCGCAAAAAAAAAAAAAAAAAAAATCACTCAAAACTCGACCTTAAATTCCATTTTGCTCACTCCCGAATGAATGTTGAGTTTTTATCGACCCAACCCATAGACTAATAATAAGAGTAGACCGAGCTATGGCAACCCTTTTGCTGCTCATAAACCAAACCATGTGACTGGTGGATATCCTAGCAACAGCGGGCGTTGATCGTAGCAGACGATCAACAGCCGCGAGAAATAAAATAAATAGAATTGATGGAACACGGAAGAATGATCTTTTATGGAGTCTGATTTGTAAATTTGTTATTCTAAGTTGTAAATATTTTGTTAATATAGTGAATTTTTCGTTTAGATAGTATTGTGCATTTTCTTTAGTCAATTTCAATAACTCTCTAAGCGGTTAAAGATGCAAATGTCCAAAAAATATCGGCAAACGGTAAGATTTTACCTACAATTTCAATTTAAGATACCGATTAGTACATTTTTGCGTTAACGCAAAACATTTACGCCAACGCGACGTAGTAGTTGCGAATGAAATTAAAGTTACTGAAAACTGCGATCAAAAACTAATTACTAATATCAAAATAATGCATAACTAAAAGAAAAACAGTTCAATCATCTCTGCACCTGGGAAAAAAAATTATAATAAAAACACATTACGTCTTAAAATACCTGCCGAGTGCCAAACTATAGGTAATCCTGCCAGCTGGCAACCATGCCGCCAAAGTTTTCGCCGAGCCTTCCACCAGTCACATGATCTATCCATGAACCAATTTTTTCATCAGCAAGTCTGGGGAAGCTCGGTCTACTCTCATTATTAGTCTATGACCCAACCACCGTACATATATACCGTTGCCAATAATGGGGAAATAACATTAAATTGGCGTAAAAGGAAGTCATGTGCTGCACACATAAGCTCGTTTCTTTATACTGGTGAGCCGAAAGAATCTCAAGGCTGGATGGCAAAGGGATAAGTGTTCTTCGAATGTACGTGAAACGTTTTTAGTACTGTAGTTTCGAAAAACTTCAGGAGAAGAGTCCCCAAGTCCTTCTACCCTTACCTCCAAAAATCATCGAAAGTCGTCTAAAGCTGCGTTTTTTGGCCCTTTAAAATCGAAATATTTCTAAGAAAAAGTTCTGAAACCCATGCTTTCAGCCTAATGTCACCATGGATGGCCCACAATTGCACTTTAAGACTTCATTTCCGAAATTTTTTTGGGGGAAAGTCTCCGAAACGCCCTTTTCCCAAGTATCATTAAAGATCCACTAAAATTGTATTTCGGAATTCTAGTATCGAAATTTTACTGAATCTCGTCTCTTCCTTTCACGTCACCAAAGATGACCAACATTTGCATAGTTAAAGTTTCAATTTCGAAAAATTTCCGGTGAAGAAGTTTAAGATCTCTCTTCCTCGTTATACCAGAAAAATTCCTGGAAAATTATTTAGTTAAAATTTTTTTTCCCCTTTTGTGATGTAATAACTTTTCATTCTTTGTATTGTGATGTAATAACTTTTCATTCTTTGTATTCAAAGCACTATCAACATTCAATTAAACTCCTTTAATCACAAAAATTATTAAAAATAAAAATAATTAGAAAAAGACATACTTTAGCTTTTAAATTTAAAAAAAAAAAATAAATAGTCACCTCTCCCGCCCCCTTCCCACAATAGTTTATTATCTATAAATATTATAAAAATAATAAACACATACTTCAGTTTTTAAATTTTAAGAAGTATATTTTAGTAATCCCCCCCCCCCCATAGTTTATTAGTCATTCACCCCTCCCAAGAGGATCGTCCGGATCCGCCACTGATGCATTGAAATCAGGAAAAAACTATTTTAACATTTTAAATCGCAGTACCATACATATATTATGTCTTAAATTTGATTTTTCCGGGGGGAAGGGAGCCCTAAGATTCTTGATACTTCACCAAATTTCAGAAGCAACACATTTCAAAGATTTTTTCATCGCTATCAGCTACAAGTAAACATTCACACGTCACAATTTTCCCATTATTCAAAAAATTGCTTAAAAATCTTTAGTAGTATTTCGCTTACTTTTATTTTCATAATTTTGTTCCTCTTTACAGTAAACCTTGTCTACAACGTTACTGTTGAGACCTAAAAAAATATTGCTATAAACAGGTTATCATTATGGACAGTTTGATTATTCATGTTGTCATTTTTTCTGGGACCAATAAAGCAATCGTTATAGACAGGTTTGTTGTTATAGACAGTATTGTTATACACATGTTTCACTGTGCTCTCATGAGTTTTATTAAGCTCAGTAATACGGGAAAAGGGATCCCCTCTTAAGATTTCCAAAATATGTAGAACGGAGGGCGATTATCGTGCGGGTTGGTTATTTTTGGGCTGATTTCGCTAAGCCATTTGGCAATTTTCCTGAATTTTCACCTTTAAACCCTGCTTGGATCTCGAAGCACAGAACTACTTTTTAGTATTGAAAAGAGTGAATACACCGATTTACCCCAAGCCCTCATCTTAGGGCATTTTTGCCAGAAAATCCATGAAACTAAACGTTTACGACTTCAGTAACAATAACTGATTTGAGACATGAAATTGATCTTTTCCACACATTTAAGGGGGTCCGGGACACCTTTTGAAATTTTTTTTATTATATACTTTAGAGTTTTGAAATTTTTTGCACTGATTTACCATTTATTTAATAAGCAAAATCATAACATAAATATGAAAAAAAAATTTTTTATTTAAATTTAATTAGTTTAAAAAAAATGGGGTTGCTTTAAATTGCTATAACTCAAAATATTCTTGATCAATTTTCAATTTTTTTAAAATAAATTACGCACAAATATCTAAGCTTTAATTTCTATTCGGCGATTTTAAAAATATTGATTCAATAAAAAATAAAAAATATTTGAAGAAAAATTTCGAAAAATTCAAACATACTTTTTTTTAAAAAAAATCATAATTTTTGCTGTAAACGTTTTTTTCAAATTCGCCTAATAAAAATTAAAGTAAACTGTTTGAAAAAGATATGCTCCAAGTTTCATTACTTTATCTTTATCGGTTCCCGACTTATAAGAGTTTGAATGCAAGAAATCGGGAAAAATTGCATGATGGAGAAAAACGCGTTTAAAGTTTTAAAGTTAAGTACACATTAGTTAGGTGCATGCAACATAAATAAATATATCTTTCGTTCTATTTAAGATAGAGGGGGGTCTTCAGGGGGGTGTTTTCACCCCCAAAACCCCCTTTTCGCTGCACCACTGCTTGCAGTTACTGTCATAAAAATAGTAACAGGTTCAACAGCTCATGCTACAATTGTCAACTATCTGATTATCATTTCTGAGAATTCTTTCACATACCAATTAATAAAATTTGAAGTGAGAAAGGCTTACCTCCACCATCCCACTAGCTTTTGTAACAGAGGCATACCTGTACGAAGAAAGCAACGTAAAGAATCAGCACTGCTCATGTTCCTTCTTTGATTACCATGTCATGTGATCGCAATCTGAAATCATTCAGAAAAGAAAAATGCTTTAAAAGAGGATAAAAGAAAGTCCAAGCCTAGAGTCAATAAATATTATATAGGGTGTTCCGTTTTAACCTGCAAGACCTTTATTTTCGCAACCGTAAGTCCTAGATGATCCCTTCTTCCAGCTGCGAAAATGTTTAAAATCAGATGCAGGGTTAAGACATTGAAAGTTTGAAGCAAAATAAAAGGGAGTAAAATGATACAAAATTTAACTTTTTATACGGGCCCTTAACTAATATTTAGAGAAATGATCTCCATTGAAAACTATTACTGACATCAAAAACTTGACATTTGTGCGACCAAAACTCAAGGAGATATTCCATTTCAATGTTTTAAGGGATCATACAGAAGATGAGATTGGAAGTCATCCCCCTTTCAGAAGAATGGCAGGTCGTCAAAGAAAAACAAAGTGTTTATATTTTTCAAAAACAAATGCAAATGTTATGCTGTGATGCGTAGAAACACACTGCAAAACCTCGAACAATTTGAAAAACCACACTCCATGCACATACTTTAAACACTTGTTAACCGCTTTATTTTCCTAAAAGGTGTTATTGAGGGCGAGAGAAAAGTGATCTACGTCACAAAAAGTTTCGTTCCATGTCCCTGAATAGTGGTCGTGCTGATTTCAAACTTTGTGTTGGAATTATTTTTCAATGGAGATTACCCCAAATATAAGTTAGGGGACCTGGGGTTGAAAAGTTAAATTTGGTATTTTTTGACTCATTTTTATTTTTGCTTTAAACTTTCAATATCTTAACTCTGCATCTGATTTTGAACATATTTGCAAACTAGAAGTATACATAGGGCTAACGGTAGCGAAAATAAGGGTCTTGCAGGTTAAAACGGAACACCCTGTATGTTACAAGCAATATGTCAACAACCCGGTAATCACATTCAGAGACTGCAGTTTCGTCCTTGTTAGGGACTCAGTTTAGAATAACCAAGCTGAATGCAGAGGTTCTCAATAGAGCTGAGATCGCCAACAAACTGGTAGCTAAAATAAATTTAGCTCACCTACTAGAGCTTCCAGCCATGGTGCGTTCAACTCGCCCATTGAAAGCAAAGCTTGGGTATTAAGCAGTAAGTTCTCGCACCTAAGCCAGAACTAAGGCAGAACTGCATGCAATGCACGACGCTGCTAGTTCGTTGGGCCTCTCAGTTTCAATGAGATATCCTCTGCTTCCAGCTCGGTTATGGACTATTCCAGACTGATGAGTCCACACCAAATACGAAACTGCAGTTTCCGGATGCAATAACCGTGTTCAATATAGTTTTGCCTCAGCTCTGGCTGAAAGGCGGTAACTTACTGCCTATTTCAATGTAAAAATCAAAGTATCTCGTAAATGTCGACATTAACCAGTGAATATTAGCATTCACATATCAAAGACATTGACGAGAGACCAAATTATTCCTGTGAATCACTAGTGAAGGTCGGCATTCTCCAATTCCAGTCTTCCCTGCTAACACAGATATACAATACAGTAGACCCTCGTTTTACGCGGGGGTTACGTTCCGCGGAAATCGAAACCACGTAAATTGAGAACTAATAGTAGAGTTAAAATAGTGGTTCGGTTCCGTAAATAACAAAATACTTCATTCTAGGGATGACTAATTGTATAAGTTTAATGTGTACTTATATAGACTTTTATGCACAACAACATTAAGAAAATAAATTTATTTCGTGTTCTGTATATACAGAGGAGCTGGTTATGATAGTCTTTTGGCAGTCATTAAGAATTTTTCTCTGTAGTTCTTTGCGGATCATTAACGCATGCATGATCACTTGCGTCATTTTAATGACAGCATCTAACAAATGAGAAAGATCATTTCTATTGTCTTGGAAGGAATGGAGCAAAAATTTTAATGTGAACGTTTTTGGTTGCGTGTCGCCGATGTCGATATCCACGTTGGTTTTGGCCTCCTTAGTCACTTCTAAAAGCTCTTCCTCCAGAGAGTTCTGAACTGTGTGAGTTAAATAACTTTACTTTTGGAAAGAGCTTTTGAGCTAATCGCATGAAATGTCTCCGGTTTCCCAAGCTCGATTATAAGCACGCCAAAATGCAGTTTATTACGTGTAATATGCAATCTTTAGGACTTTGGATTTTTAAAGAGGAAACATTTTACCTGTTTGCATTTCTGCATCTACGTAAAACCGAAACTCATCCGCGAAAAATAAAATAAAGGTGTGAAGTCTTAAACCGTGTATAATCGAAACCGCGTAAAATAAACCCACGTACCCCCCCCCCCCCCCCAAAGTTTATTTTATATACATGTAGTACACGTCGTCACCTCATAGCAACAGTAGGACATCTAGAGGTCTAGTGTTTGCCCATACGTAAATAGCATACGTTAATCATGACGTCATCGCTCGGATGCATCGTAACGAACCCTAGCAACTTACGCACTTACCGTGCGTACGGTAATTGCCGTAGTCTCTGCCCAAAAATACCAGAAGTTTGTTAATACTCACTGGGATAACGAACGTACGGAAAGCATTAAACCACGCCTTTCTTTCTTTCCCTGTAAGCCAATGGAAAATTAGGATCTTTGGCATGAGAACGCTCAGGAGACCAGGCTAGCCTCAGTTTTGTTTTGATTCTCCTTCCGACGTCTGCTTCCAATCACAGAAACATGGAAAGAATGTTCTTATTGTTACTTACACCACTCGGATCCCAAATCAGAAAAAAGGGGGCACAAAAGAAGAACCTTTTGACCTAAGAACCATAATGATAATAAAAAAGAGAATTTTTGTTGGAGTTTTTACCATTTTTTTAGCATGAAGTAACAAGTTCCTAAAAATTAAAATAGGAACTAGCAAAGAAAACAAAGCGATGGAAGGTTCTAATTAAATTCATTTCTAATATTTCTTCATTGATCTGTCAATATGATAATGAAATTACAAAATATTCCTAATGTAGCGAAATATCATTCTTTTTTGAATAGTTTTGTAAGTTATCAAATTAGCTTTTACATTGTAATATTTTTTTTAAGAATATGGCTCAAAATATTTTTGTGTCACATCTCAAATAAAAAACAGGCACTTCTGGTCCCATGGACATATCCACCGGGAGGAGGGCAAGGTTGGGGGCATTTGTCAATGAGTTTAAAAGTGTATACATCTTCCGAGTCCATTAAAAAATATTGGTGTTGAGTAAATACTGCTATCGTTTTAGAATTAAATTACTTCCAAAATCTTGGGGGGAGGGGGGGGGGCTAACAGACCCGTCTCCAAATTATCCAAATTATGGCCCTGCCCAGGAGGACCCTGAACTTAAATCTTTGGGAGGGAAAAAAGTCTCAATTATTTGCCGAATGGAACGCTATAAATATAGTCGCTGAATGAGAATAATTTTGCCTAATAGAACTCCCAATTTTCCTGAATCAGCAGAAAAATTTTTCGAGTAAGTAAAAATTTTGGGAGGTCACAACGACTTCGCATTGGGGCTCTCCTGGGCCTGACCTCCCCTTCCAAGTTGAGATGGTGACATCCTTGTCTGGCCCTGATCAAGGATTTGGCCAACCAGACTCTGATCTATAAATTTCGGGCCCACCTGCAAAAAATTAGCAGAGCCCCTAACTGCCTACTGGAGTTCTATGCCACTGAAAGTCAGGGTCCCCTTTAGTATAGGGAGCCGCCCCGCGCTGTGGGTAAGTAGATCTGGAGCTGGGGCTAACTGAGCCCAGGCCCAAGGAGTTTAAAAACCCATCTCTTTAAATATCCAATGAATGAAATTTAATTCGTATTTATTAGGCTTTACATATGCAATTACGAAAAGAAAAATAATTGCTAAAATGTTTTTTTCATGAATTTCTTTCTATTTGTAGTTTCAAAATTAAAACATCATTCAGAACAATTTGCATAACAGATTATCCGATAGTCGATAATATTAATTTCTGTGACTGCTTGTCACTAACCGCATCTCCTCTAGGCTGGAAATGTCTGCCAAATCAATACTGGTACTGTTGAATACATCGCACTCTAGGATTCCCCGTACCTACCATTTTTTTCTAAACTGTTGGATGGAGACCTGAAGACATCTGTTTTTTGATCCAGGCCAGAAGACGAGCAAACTCTGATCCAGCACTCCCAGAGGTATTAATTCTTTGAAGGACTGACTGCGACATATTTAACTTGCCCCAGTCACCATTAAGAAACACGGAAGATCTTTGACCGGCTGGCATCGGACCTGGGACCCTACGGGTAAGCAGGGGTCCTGCCCCATGAGCAAAAGCACCCCCCTCCAAAATACCTCTCAATTCCCCCAAATCCCTTAGAAATTCTACTGGCGCAGTCTGTGCCGTGACCCCTTCCAGGTGGGCACCCTGAATTAAGAGTCTGACACCTTACCTGTCCGGCCAACACACCCCACCCTCGGATACGGGTTGTTAATCTCCCTATTTATTGCACCCTGTCTCATCCCTCTAAACCTTGAGAGGCCAGATACTCAGTACTGATTATGCCTTGAGGATATCGAAAGATGTCATGATGCCCTAAAAAGCATAAAATCTTTGAGGCGGATGGCAAACGGGTTGGCGTGCAAAGTGAACAGGGGGGTGGGGTCCCCTAGATTAAACTATTTATTTCTGTGTCTGTAATTATCTTCTCTAGATTGGTCGTGTCTACCTGTACCATTGGATACAGGGCAACTAGGGGAAGCCATTTCCACTCTTTAACACCCCTCTAAACCTTGAGGGGCCTCCATTCCTGAGGATATCCAGGGATGTCTCGACACCCATAAAATCATTAATAGTCACCTGTTGCAAGTGGCTTTGAGCCGCCACAAGTGGCAATCGGGGGTTGGCGAGTCAAACGAACAGGGGGCAGAGCCCTCTAAAATTCCATTACAACTAGACTGCAGTTTGTACAGAATATGTTTTAATATTCCTTTTTATAATAAAATGACAGCTTAAGTAAAGAAATTTGTTTGAAATCTGCCGAAGGAATACAAATAAAGTGCATATTGAAGAAACAACGATGAACATGGATGTAAATGTGCATTTATTGATTCCGCAACTGTGTAAAATTTTGTGATGTGTATTATGGGAATGTTGATATGTATAGTAAAGAACATGAATTCCAGATCCATCAATTAGGTGGTAAGGGAACCCTCTGGAGTTTAGAAACAATCAAATTTGGCATTATTGTGTCCGCATTTTATTGTTTTCTCCCTATATAATCCATTAAGCAGAAATCTTTAGCCCCCCGTCCCATGGAAAATTGTGAAATGAGGCCCTACTGTAGCTTGAGTGAGTCCTACAGAAGTATACATGTGTAACTGAGCTTACAGCTATTATGTGCAAAGTCTGTGATGGCTGCTGAGTGCAGAATTTGCTGCTTTGAGTGCTCAACAAGAAGCAGAAATATTGGAATGCATCAAAAGACAATCAAAAGACAAGTATTTCAGGAGTCTTATACAGTGTGTTGAACAGTTTAGATGCAAAGTTTGTCAAACTTTTTTTTTCTGACCAAAAATGTTCAGATTAACCTCACAGCAATGAAACATTACTTTCCGTTAGCAATATTACCAGCTCATTTGCTCCATCATTATGGGATTACCAACTAATTCACCTCATCATTCGTTAAATACAACATCATTCTTAATTCCTAGCATTCATTTATATTTATTGATGGGAGTGAAGTAAAAGGTATTGCAGCTTGGCCCTAGAAACATTGCTGCTTATTTTATTTGCACAAATTATTATTCGACCACGCAAATGGATCATATCAAACCTATAAATAAAATTCTCAATCTGACCGTCTCAGATTTTCATAAAAGTTTGAAAAGCCCTACTCTCTGACATCTTAAATGTAACAGTAAAACCCCTCCTAACAGCCACCCCACTGATGCGAACAATATTTTATTCTCCGATTTTAAGGAAAATAACATTATTAAACCTCCGTGTTAGTGTCCGTATTAGAGGGGTTTCGGAAAAAAATTCTTTCCCAAAATTTTCAAATTAAAAAAAATTGAGAATAGTGTCATTTTATAAAAAAGAGCATGATTTTTACTGTATTTTTGTGAATAGGGCCAAAAATTTTCAGAGTGGGACTACAACAAAATTTTAAAAAAGTACACTATTTTAAAATTATTGGAATACAAAAATGTTAAACTTAGGTACAAATCAGAGATTAAAGATCATGAAATTATCTTTAAAATGCGGTATTGTACAGCTCTGTAACTCAAAAAAAAAAACTTAAGTTATTACTAGTGATGTGCCGGATCGTTAAAAGACAGATCTGCGGATAGGAATCACTAGTGTCTAGATCCGTGAGAACTTCTTGTGGGTCAGTACACGCCAGAAACTGAAAGCAGGTAAATTTTAAATCGTGGAGCAACAAAGAAATTGTTATTGCTCGCAAGCATAAAAGGTGTAACATTGGTGTGCGCAAAATTTACTTTTATGTAAACAAGATTATAACTCCTACTTAGAAATTCTTAACAAATATTAAACGCAGAAAATTTCATTCTTTCGACTAGTGCCAATATTTAAACGCGCATGTAAGATCTCACTGTTAAAACTGCAAAAAACACTAAGTTGGTTTTTAATTAATATCTTCATCAATTCATAGGTGTCCACCAAGGGAAGGTCAGACTACGGCATTGAAAACATTAGGAGGGTTGTTTTCAGGGGTATTTTTCTCTGTTGTATTTGGGGAAGAGGTGGACATCTCTGGGTAATTACTGTTACAAAGACGAGACCAAGCTAAGAACACTTTCGATCAAGTCACCTTATGAGCGTAAAAAAGAATGAACAAAATCGTTTCATCTGTTTAGGAGCTACGATTGCACAAACACACACACAAATATACATGTCAAACTTATCTCTTTCCTAATAGAGTCGGGGTTTAAAAATTATTTTTTTTTAATTTCTGAAATGATACCTTATTTAACTAAATGAAAACACCTAACTTACATAGAATTTAAAAGGTTTTCATACCTATCTATATTTAGAATTCAAATATGTATTGAACTTTAAGAATATAAAAGATTTATTTAAGATCAGTAAAAAAACATAAGGATACAAATCTTTATCTTCCCTCGGATATCCGGCATAACACTAGTCAGGATTTTTTAAAGCCAATTTTTTGCAAAAATTATCCTACAATATTTGCTGCAATTGTTCTGAGCCCACTCTGAACATTTGGGATGCATTCATTATAATACATTACAAAAACAATCTGAATTTTTGAGACACAATGTCAATATTTAAAATAGTGAAAAAATATTTTTACCCGAAATATTTGTTGTTACATATCAATTAAAGGCACATGCAGTTTTCTTTAAAATGAGCTATTATGCAATTCTGAAGCTCCCGTAGAACTTGAGTTAGGTATAACATTCCAAAACACTGCTGGGAAAATAGTGTTTAACAAACTCAGACATTAGTTACTGATCAATTGTGTAAGATAAATTAAAAAAAAAAAAAAAATCTATGTACATTTGAGGTGTCAGAGAGTAGTAGTATTTCGCAAAGTTTCTTGAAAATCTGAAACGATCAGCTTGAGAATTTTGTTTATTTTATTGCTTGGTTTAAAATGGAATGACCTACTTACCTGTCGAAAAATAATTAATATGTACAAACAAAATAAACAGCAAATTTTGTAGAGTCATGGCGCAATATCTTTTACTTCACTCTTATCAATAAATATAAATGAATTCTAAGAATTAAAAATGATGTGTTTGTAGAATGACGAAGAACGTACTCGCAAATTAGCTGGTAATCCTCTATACAGGAGGGAAAGCAATGTTTCACTTCTGTGGCGTTAATCACTTAACTTTTGATCTATTTATAAAGTTTGACAAACCTTGCATCAAAAATATCCAACGCGTGTGATGATTCTTCAATACTTTTCTTTCGATAAGTTCCAATAGTTCAGCAAGTTTCACAAAACTCAATGCGCGGCGAATACAGCAGTCATCTTTGTTTTGACTCTTAAACGTACGTACGAAAGGTTTACGCCAGAAAAATCATGGCGTTAATTTACCGTACGTTCGCGTTTTGGCAGCTGCCTTTTGCGTCCGGTAAGAAAGGGCAGAGACTAGCGAGTTTTGTTGCGTACGTAAAAGTGACGTCACGGGTGGGCGTTGCATGCGTTAAATTTTTACGTATTGGGCAGAGACTAGGTCTCTATATTTCCTTAGCAACATTTGTCACAACCCAAAAATTTGGGAGGGCGATCAAATTCAAGCATTTCACAAAAACAATTTTACTGTTCGACCACCTAATCATACACAAAGGGCATGAAAGCAAATAAGCTATCAGTAAATAGTCTAATTTCATCTTAACTCAAAATGCTGCGTATCCAAAACAATATTCACATTCACAATATCTTGGGAATCTTTGTTCATTCGAAGAAGCCGAAAACTTGGACTAACTGCTTATAAAAAGTGTTAAATTCGACAAACCACTGTGCCCGTTTCCAGTCTAGTGAATAAAATTGGCTAGTCCGGCTACAGACTGAAAATGATAGGTTCAATAAATCAATTGAACTGTTTCACACGTTTTCAGCCAAACTGAAAAGATTTCGATACCTCTTCATCGGTTTTCAAAAGAATCGCTAAAATAGTGCTACAGAAATTTATTTTCGAACATCTGCTTGTTAAAACATGACACTGGCCTAACACAATAAAGTTCAGTCGCTCAGAAACATGCGTAATATACGAAATTGTCATGTTCGCTGAAAAGAAATTCTTAACTTTTGTTACTAGTTGTAAATGGAAAATGATAGATTCGACAAGCACTTCGAGAACGCACTGAACGATTGTCAAAAGAGTCATTTTAACTCACAAGTTTCAAAAGTTACCCAATTAAAAATTGACCTTGGCTCATTTCCCATAAAGTCAACAGCTCCCGAGACCTCGTGAACTTCTAAAAGTGCGGCACTGAAAGGAATTTCTTACCTTAAAAATCTTGGATAAAAGGGGATTTTTGTTACACCTCAATTTTTTTCAGCAAACAAAGATAAATCCGCACCCCCCCCCCCCTTCCTCGAAGGCACTGGAAGGGAGAGTTGAACGATTGCCAAGAAAGTGTACGGCAGCGTTAACTACACCGTGACCTTGGTTTGCCTCTCGAAATTTCCAAATGAGACAGTGAAAAGCAAAGGGATACAAGTGCCTAAATTAAAAATTTCGAAATAACCAGTACAAATGGTAGGTGAACCTCCCTTCTGCTTTGAAGCCAGAGATGGTACTAGTAACCCTAGTAGATGCTGCTGCTTGGCATGATTACATGATTTAGAAGAACTTTTCAATAAAAGTCTACCTAGGACCGAAACTTTTAAAGCGTTGAACTCAAAACTTGTAAATGTCCTCTTGCATCCAGTGACTTCTCACTGCCTCCAATGTTTTTGTCTATATTTGGCGTTAAAACCAGAGCTGTGGAGTCGGAGTCTGACTTATTTAGGGGTAAAGGAGTCGGATTCGTTCGATGACATGCCGACTCCGGGTTTCTTTTTTCTCTCTTTAATTTTCACTGACTACTTGCATTTTTTTAAAAAAACTGACTACCAATTAATTTGATTACATGTATAAGAGCCTACTAAAAAGAAAATTACTGTCATTGTGGCAATCAGCTGGCTTTATTATTTATCGAACGTTCTGTAAGAGCTACCAACGCCGTCTCCTAGTTTAATTATTTTTTAACTTTAACTGATAGCAACTGTCAGCAAACATTTTTCTTGCCTAAAATTTTCCAAGTAATCACTGTCAAATAAAAATAATATATTTTGTACCTCGATCCGAGTTATAAAATAGTAAAAGGAATGTACGAATCGCTTGAGCAAGTAGGGAAACTTCAAAGGGAGCTTGGTGAAATAAATGTTGGCAGGAAAGCGCAAATCCAAAAGATCCGACAAAATATAATTTTTTTTTAATCAAAAGAATAAGACCCATTGGTTATCACCAAAAAGGAAAAAATACAATCAGTACACGATTTCTTGTTACAACACTTTAGTTATAGTTCATCTTAAAAGTTTTATATTAAGGTTAATTCTAGAGCTAAAATTAAAATTTGCGCCAAGAAATGTAGGGAATAGTAAAAGCTATTCGTACAAGGCTGTATACTGCCGCCTTTTGAGCAAAATTTGCTCCAGACGTACATGTAACCGACCTCTCCTCGCAATTCAGTGCAATATTTTCGTTGAAATTTTTAAGCTGAAATTTTAGATTTTTATTATATGGTAGATTTTTCGGAAATAAAGTATTTAAATTTTTATCAACTCGGAAATTAAGTTGAGGTGTCACATGGGGGGGGGGGGAGACCACTCCCTCTCATGAAAAGTTGTTTGACTTAGCAAAAAGATTTTGAAAATGGGATTTGAAAGTAATCTCACTTTATAAATCGCAACTATTGGATAATTTGATTTTCAAATTGAATTTCTAACGTATGCGCCTTCAGTTTACAATAAAATACAACGCGAAAATGTCATGAAAAGGAATTAATATTTCAATCTCTGTTTAGTTTCCCCCCTTACCATAAGGGGGGGGGGCGATTTGAAAAAAATAAATAAGCCGGAGTCCGAGTTTATCGTTTCAAAGTCCAGGAGTCGGAGGGGGCCATTTTTCTTCCGACTCCGCAGCTCTGGTAAAAACTAACTTAGCAGCGTCGTAATGCTGTGATTAGGTTTTGTGTAATGACTTCGCAATACTACCAGAGGTTAGGATTGCCCAAACAACAGATTGCCATAGAAACTGTGTCGGACGATAAAAAAAAATACATATGTATAATTTTCTTATTTTTTTTGTTAACGGGCTGTCGATAAATGTCACTTTTTTTAAACATTTTACCCGCCTTTCTTCTCCATCTTTACCTTACCCTTTGGCAAATGTCGCACTGCTTTTAAAAAATATTCAGAAAAAAAAATTCATGACGTCAATTCGTTACAATTGTCACAATCCCCGCCCTAGTCACAAACTCACAATTCCTTGACCCCCCCCCCCCCCCGCGCACCTCTCCTGTAAAGCGTGAGATTAGTTGACAGCTATCGAAATATTCTTACCTTTACCCGAACAGTTTCAAAATTTAGTTAGTTAAAACACGACCTTGGATCGTTCCCACGAAGTCAGCCGCTACAAAGATCTCGTGAACTTTTAAAAGTGCGGCACTGAAAGGAAATTCTTACCTAATGTAAGCTCGCTACGAAAGGAAAATCCGATTCAAAAAAGCCAAATCCCCCACCCCCTAAAAGTTTTACAGCAACCGAATACCCCCCCCCCCCCCCCGCAACGAAAGAAATGGAGGGATTAGTAAAAAGTTTGGCAAGTGTCACGACAATTCAAGATTTGTATGTTCGTGTTAACAAAACCGTGGCCTCGGTTTACCCAGGGCCCGATTTAGAAATTTTAAGACTAAGCACAACGAACCTGTGGGATCCCCCTTGACTTGCAGCCCCGAAGAAAGTGATTAATTGCACATCTTTTTGTCAGTGCAGAGGTTCCCATCCCAAGAAAAATGGCATACTATCCAAAAAAAAAGATAAACCTCTCCATCCCCCCCCCCAAAAAAAATAGAAAAATTAGTGGTGCAATCTGCATCATTGATATTTTTTAGGTTGACCTCATTGAAATTTGCATTGCTATAGGCTGCAGTAAGCCGAGGATGTAAATATACGTATGTTTTGATAATGTCAGTGAATATCTTAAAGTTTTTCCTTTCCCCAGACTGGTATCAAATTGCTTGCAAAAAAATGCTTTTGGAGGGGTGGGGAGTGTACCTGTACAAAAATAAGTATCAGCTTCCGTCAAGATTTTGGCTGACTTAACAAGGTCATTCAAGAATGCTCAGTCAGCTGCATGTATTTTCTGAGTCGCATGCTAAGTACTGCTGAGGTAAACTAGCTAAATACTAGATATTAATAAAAAGTTGTTTTGATATTACGGATACAAAAGTGAGAACACTCAACAGGCTCTGGGCTCAGATAAGCAGGTGCTATTCAGTTTACCAGCTCCCAATAAAGATCAACAGCTCTGTATTAGTAATGTGAAACTTACATAAATGAACAATTACAAAATATTCAAACATCTTGAAATATTGTAAATCAACAGAAACAAAATATTTGCCATATGCAGTTGAGCTCCATACCAACATGGAGTTACATCCGAGTGATCTCATTCTACGATAGATGTCACTCCAGAGAGTTCTCACTCTATGGGAGAGAGTTTTCCTTGGAACTTGTAGACCAGAGACTTACAGAGCCACTTACAGAGCCAGCAATAACAAATATTTAGAAATAGAATATTTAGAATAAAAAATATTTAGAAGCATTTTATAGTGCGAAACAAATGCAAACATTCATTATGAAAAAAAATGTATTTTTTTGCCCCCCCCCCCCAAGCTAGGGGGCTCCAAAGACCGTGCTTCTCGTGCTTACACTTAAAGCAGATCCTGCGTTTACCACCTGACAGTTTCAAATGTTTTTGTCTATGGTTGAGGTAAATCTTAACAGTCACAATAAGAAGTTCCGTCTAGAACTGAACGAGCCTACTTTCCCGTATACCCATTACCCATACACTTTCTAGTACCTGATCAATATTCTCAAAACTAGCTAAAATCGCAAATTGTTTTAAACATATTTTTTAAATATTTTAAGCTGATTTCTAGGAATAAAATATTTTTCACTCATCTAAAAAGAAAAGAACAAATGAAATAGCAGCACCTTTTAAACAAAGCAGCTAATACACTTTTTTCCATTAAGAAAATTCTTTAACAGCTTTCACAACGAAAAAATAATTAAAATTAATAAGCTCATTTAAATAAATACATCATATCAAAAAAATCTTTTCTTTTTCCCTTGTTGCCAAAAATATTTTTGGTACAGATGTGATATACCCCCCCCCCCCCCCATTTGGCGACATCCGATTTTTTGCACAAAATTGAAATATTTTTCTCGCCAATGAGGCGATAAATTTTTAAGCATGGCATCCCTGGTGAAACTAACCTGCGGTTGGCAACGCGAAGGCAAACTTGTTCGAACTTGTTTACTTGGGTTCTTGGTTTTACGCAGGAGAGATACGTGTTGTTTTGTGCAATATACCTTACAGGAAAGCTTATTTTGTGTTAGTTTAGATTCAGTAGTTGTGTTTTGAAGTAAAAACATTAGAAAATGCCAGTTTCTTCAAACTTGAAGGTTAATTAAAAGTTAACTCCAACGTGGTGTGTATCTGTAACGCGCCATTGTCAGATGATGTTTTGTTTTGGACTGAGTGTGAGGATTTATACCATAAAAAGGTAAGTTCTTTATTTTAGAATTCACATAAAAATTCTCACTTCGGAAATTCTTTGTTTTTTACAAATCCTTGAGGGGTTCTTGTAGCTTTTAACTTTATTTTTACTGTATGTTAATTAATTTTACAAAAATAGTTCGGTTATTTTGTTCTAAAAGTTAATTCTTATCGATGCCACGAATTATTTAGACATTAACGTGCCTCCTTTAGGTACTGAATTTTATGTTAACAATTGAAAGTTCTTTCGGTTGTACTCTTAAAAATGCTGAATTTTATTAATAAATCTGCACAATAATGGTGCATATTTCACACTTAAAACTGTGTCATTATTGTACACTGAACGGAAGGAGCCACCCTTGGGTGTACATACACATGAATATGCATAATATACATAAATATACATAATTGTGACCATACTCCGACTGTAATGTATATTAACAGTCGGAGGGATAACGGCCCGAGCGGAGCGAGGTCCTGGCGAGACAGAGGTCTCATAGTACTTTCGTAATGAGACCTCGGCTAGACCGAGGGCTCGTATCCCGGAGAAATGATGAAAAAAAATTAATGCATTATTTTCGACTTGTAATTAATACAATATTTCATTGTATTTTAATATGTTTACAAAAAACCCCGGCCCTGTACATTTTTGAAGCATATATTCGTGATGTTTTTTGTTGTGCTTTTATGTTGTTTTTATATATATTGTGTTCTGAAGTGCTTTGATCATGTTTTTTATCTGATTTTTTCCTGTTGGCGCAAAAAAAGCATCGCTAAGAACGATGTATGACATATGTCGTCATACATCGTTTTCTTGGCGACGCTTTCTTGGCGCCAACAGGAAAAAGTCGCCAAGGGTGGGGTATATCACATCAGTTCCATATTTTTTAATGAATTAATGCACTTACCAAAATAAAAACATTAAAATGTCAACTTAAAAAAATAATTTTCATTTTCAAAAAAAAAAAAAAAAGTCTGCGCATATCTTTATGAGGAAACATAAATGACTTCAAATTTTTCGCCAAAAACTGAATACCTAAACTAAAACTTTAGCGTGAAAATAAAAGCAAGTCATATCAACAATAATTATTTCACAGTTAAAACCATAGCTGCGGAATCGGAGTCAATCTCATTTTGAGATAAAGGAGTCGGAGTTTAATATCCAAGAATTGGAGTCAGTCACTTGTCCTCCGTGTATAAATTTTTGCCAAAGCTACGAAGTCCGAGTTGAAGTCGGGGAGTCGGAGTCCGATTAATTGTCGGGCACAGGAGTCGGAGTCAAGTGCCCCTAAATTGTCGGAGTCTGGCGTCAAGAGTTATTTCCAACAAAATTTGTTTGAAGTAAATCCGCCTTCAAGTACGGAATCTACACTGACTTTCAGTTTCCCCGTAGGCGCTAATGTTTAGGGATTTGAACTGTTCAAAATTGATAGGAAAATTGTTCACATTAAAAAGATATTTTATATAAAAGTTTTTCCTCAAAAGCGTTTTCCTACAAAGTTTGTTTGAAGCAAATTCGCCTCACAGTTCAAAATTGCCTTGAATTTCCCCGTCGGCACTGTGAAGTTTTTTTTTGAACTGTTCAAAATTTAACAAAAAATCGTTCAAATCAAAAAGTGAAATATGGGAATGATTTGTCCTCGCCGAGATCTTTGGAACAAAGAAAATTTTGTTCGAATCGGACTATTCATTCAAAAGTATTGGGTGAGGGGGGCAGACAGATTTTCCCCCATCTCAATACCCTACTTTCTAATTTAATTTTTCGTTATTTAATTATTTTATTTATTTGACTTTTTTTTTTTTTTGTTTTTCGCGATATTTTTAAGCTGCTTTAAGCCTTTTTTCATGCTTCTTTATTCTTTTTCTGGGAAAGTAGGCTAAAAAATGGGAGCCCTCTTTGCACTTTTGGTAACTAATAAAAAACTAATGAAAGTATGCAAGCAACGCAAAAAGTAAATGCCGTATTCGGTTTCAGTAATACTAACAAATCAAAAAAAATATGGTAGTACTATATAATAACTTATAGTTTTACTGAACATAATTTTTTTAAAAGGGATAAACGTACACCACAATTAAATGGGTTAAAAAATTTTAAATATATATACAATTTAGGCAATTATTACGAAATGAAGCATTTGGGGACACATACACGCTTTTGTTTATTAGTCAGAAAAGCTCTTTCGCCTGACTTATTTTTCAGGGTGTTTGAAAATATAACAAGCCGTAAATGCAAAAAAGAACATTTAATAAAAAAAAGTAAATAAATAAATAAATAAAATAAATTAATAAAAAAGTGAGGATAAGGTAATAAGGATATAGATTTCATGACCAATATTCACCACTACACTTATCATAAATGTTATTTACAGCCGTACAATGTAATGAATTTTTGTTACCAATCTGATTTTGGCATTTAGCTGAAGTCTTGTTTTTTAATTTCAACTATGTTGATGCTTTCTCCAGATGTTTCTTAGATTTTATCTATGTTGATGTTTCCTGAAGAAACGTAATTTTACACCCCCACCCTTTTTTTAAAGTAATATCTGCTTAAGTCAAGTGTAAAAAAATGCAAAATAATTTGTAACCATGGCGACGAAAAGTTTTCCTCTTAATAAATATGAAAAAAAACGAGTATGCGTTACGTTATTAGGCAACGTATGCAACGTTATCAGGGCGATCGATTTTTAAATACAGGTTTAATGTACAATACCATCCAGTTTCAAAAATTTATATTTTAATTTTCGTAACGATAAGCTCCCCCCCCCCCGTTTAAAAATAATTTTCTTTAAGTAAAATTCGTACACACTCTCAAGATTCTAAAAAGATATTCTTTGCAATTAAAATTGTTTCACCAAATAAATCATTACGCTAACGGTAGCTTAAAAACGTTTAAAAAATCCATCAACTATTGTTTATAGCCTAACTCGCTAAGCGAACACCATAGCGTAACCTAACCGATTAGCGAGCGAAGCGAGGCCGATGGATTAGCGATGGGATCTTTTTAATGAAAACGTTTAACTGAAAATCCCTATTTCTCCCCAAACTCAATAGTAAAAGAATATAATTTAAAAAAACACATTTTGTCTAGAGCAAATGAAACTCCCTCTTACCTGCAGAAAAAAGAATTTTACTCAAACAGTTAGCAATTATTAAAAAATGAACATTTTACACTTCAAAAGAATTAAAATACTAATTGCAAACGCATCAAAAAAGAAAAAAACAACTTAAATTTAATTAAAATGTGTACAATTAATTCAAATTCAAAAAAGAGCAGTAAAACGTGCTTAAAAGCGTTTGGGAAAAAAAAACATACCATAAGTATATTAACATCCTTCCCTAAAAGTTAAAGAAAGTGAAAAAAAAATAGGCGAAAAGATATCATTGGGCGTATTGGGGGGCATAACAAAGGAGAGCCGCCTCCCCCCCCCCCTTTGCCTACAAATTTCAATCACCAAAAATTAATGGCACAAAAAAAATAGTAAAACAAGTTGTTACGGTTGCACTCCTTCGAGACCTAAGATATTCAGTTAACAAACCATACAGTGCTTTATCAAAAACAACAGAACGCATGTAATGTACTAAGTTTAAATAGATAAAACAGGCATTTCAAAACAATCATTTTCTAGAAGAATCAACTCCTTGAAACATTATCAGCTTTATGAATAACATTTTCTATTACACGATTAGAATTTCGAGTGAATAAACCAAACTTACCCTGCATACTCGGGGCAGACTTCAAATTAAATTTCCCAACTTGGTGAAAACTAAAAAACCTTCTCTACATCTTTTGAAAGCAACACCCAACAAGTGGAAACGACGAGATTCTTCTTTCTGCGTCATAACACATTTCCGCGCAGCTCGAAGCTCTGCCAATGAAATCGCACACGACGGCGCGTCAATATTATCATATGCAAATTCGTTCGCGAATCGAGAGCTTCTTCTTAAAAGAGACAAAAAATAATGACGTGTTATTTCAAAGGGATTCTTTTCGTGAAAAGTATTGTAACGGATCCGGCGCGACTTCCACTTTCTTGAAATGAAGACACAGTTCTTGATAAAAACACAGGAGCTTTATTTACACTATGTACAGGAGAAATCGTTAACAACTGATAAAATAATCATCAGCAATTAAGCAAATATCACTCAACACCGTAAACTCAACGGTTACACACGTATTTACTTCCAAATACGAAAACAACACAGCGAAATGCTTCGCTATAAACAAAGCTAATACACACTCTCAGTACAAATTCTCAATCGAAACTAAACTCTTTATCCAGCGTAACCGTTTATATACACACCGAAAAGAGAGCTCTCAAAGATTCCAGAAAATGCTACAACGTTCTACAACTACACTTTCATTGATAAAATAAGTGAATGAAATAAGAAAAAAAGAATAGGGGGTTGTATACTTTAGCCATATGTTAAGGGGTTGTATATTCATTACGGGAAACTATTTACAGGTTACGTTACTACAATAATTACTATTTACAGAATTTGTAACAGTATTATGGGGTACGTTCGAATAGTATAACTGGTTAACCGGTGACTAATCAGGCGAATTCTGATAGAGCTACCGGTTGATGAAATCTAATGAAAACATCCCATAGACACTCAGCGTGATGTCATCAAATCAACCAACCGGTTATTCTATTCGAACATATCCCATGTTATTTAAAAATTTAAAGACTTGACGAATATATGCAAAACTTAAATTACTTGCCATTCTAAGGATTTATTTTCAGCCCAAGCTGCAGAAAAAAATTATGGTTGTCTATTTGCACGCGATTCTTATCATGAATGTTAGGAATACGAGGCATGTTTTTAAAGTAAGTACCGTTTTGATATAAAAAAAAAGAACGAGTACAGATAGAGCAAAGAAATTTATTGCACAAAAATCTACCATCCTTACGCTATTTTTTGACATTGCTCCCGTGATTTTCCAAGCATTTGTCATAGCGTGGTACAGGTTTTTGTATACCTGTTCATAGAAAATTGCCGCCTGTGCAGTCAGCCATGGGATAACATGTTCTCTGAGCTCATTATTGCTGTTGTGCCACAGACCACCTACGAAAGACTTTAGATGCCGAAACAAATGAAAGATGCTGCTAGCGAGGTGAGGGCAGCAGAGGATGTTCAAAAACGCCCCAGCCAAAGCCCTGTACACTGTAAAAAAAATCTAAAATTTACAGAAAAAAACTGTCAGCCAGGACGCCAGTTTTCTTCCGTTTATTTTACAGAAATCTTCCGTATTTTTATTATTTATTCAAGCTGATTTATTATTTTATGAAGATTAAAAAATGAAACTATACTTTCATAAATCCATTTCAATATTTACTATACTACTACGAAATACATGTATACAAAGGTAAATTTCCGAATATGCCTCTGTAAGAGATGACAAAAAAACTTAATAATAAAATATTGATTAGGATGCAATGAAATGGAAGTTGCAAACGATTTAAGACTTACTCGCTTTAAATAAATATAAGATCAAAAACTCGAGCACGAGAACCAAAATCCAAACACGCGGGCGAAATTTCGAAGATTCGAAGAAAAACAAAGTATAACCGGTTACAGATTCAAAAAAACAGAGAAATCCTGTATTTTATTACGAACAGTTTTTTTCTGTAAAAAATACGGATAACTTCTTCAAAATTTACAGTTTTTTTTACAGTGAAGAGTCCTCATGGCTGACTACACAGGCGGCAATTTTCTATGAATAGGTATACAAAAACCTGTACCACGCTATGACAAATGCTTGGAAAACCACGGGAGCAATGTCAAAAAATAGCGTAAGGATGGTAGATTTTTGTGCAATTAATTTCTTTGCTCTATCTGTACTCGTTCTTTTTTTATATCAAAACGGTACTTACTTTAAAAACATGACTCGTATATTTAAATGGTAGTCCCCACAGAATTTCAGCAAAAGTTCTTATTGCTCAACCGTAAGATCCCTACAAAGGCTCCCAAAAGTGTTCGTACACCTTGAAATTTTAGTAAAACCAAAATAACGCGAAAACTGAAATCGAATATAAAGTCCAATAGTTACTAATAAAGCTGAAAGTGTCTCTGTCTGGATCTCTCTGTCCGGATTTGTCTGTCTGTCAGGATCTCTGTGACGCGCATAGCGCCTAGACCGTTCGGCCGATTTTCATGAAATTTGGCACAGAATTAGTTTATAGCATGGGAGTGTGCACCTCGAAGCGATGTTTCGAAAATTCGATTTTCTCTTTTTCTATTCCAATTTTAAGCCCATTTTTCATATAAATTTGATAATATGGGGAAGAATTTGTTTATCTTCCTTCTCTATCTTCTTTACTAATAAAAAAGCTGAAAGTCTCTGTCCGGATTTCTGTCAGGATCTCTGCGACGCGCATAGCGCCTAGACTGTTCGGCCGATTTTCATGAAATTTGGCACAGAATTAGTTTATAGCATGGGAGTGTGCACCTCGAAGCGATGTTTCGAAAATTCGATTTTCTCCTTTTCTATTCCAATTTTAAGCCCATTTTTCATATAAATTTGATAATATGGGGAAGAATTTGTTTATCTTTCTTCTTCTTTATCTTCTTTATCTTTACTAATAATAAAGCTGAAAGTCTATGTCTGGATCTCTCTGTCAAGATTTCTGTCGGTCAGGATCTCTGTGAGGCGCATCGCGCCTAGACCGTTCTGCCAATTTTCATGAAATTTGCCACAGAATTAATTTATAGCATGGGGGTGTGCACCCCGAAGCGGTTTTTCGAAAATTCGATTTTCTCCATTTTCTATTCCAATTTTAAGCCAATTTTTCATTTAAATTTGATAATATGGGGAAGAATTTGTTTATCTTTCTTCTTCTTGATCTTTTATTTACTGATAATAAAGCTGAAAGACTGTCAGGATCTCTATGACACTCATAGCGTCTACACTTTTCCTCCGATTTTCATGAAATTTGGCACAAAGTTAGTGTGTAGCATGGGAATGTGCACCTCGAAGCGATTTTTCCAAAATTCGATTTTTTACTTTTTCTATTCCAATTTTAAGCCCATTTTTCATATAAATTAGATTATATGGGGAAGAATTTGTTTATTTCATTTTTTAAAAAAGTTTTAATCGTTCTAAAGCTAGGAATTTTCCGCTTAAGATGAAGTTTGTTTGAAGTTTCTACGAGCATTAGGAGAGCTGCAGAATTCGTTTAGTGAAAACCAACAGCCAATGCTTACTTTCAGTAGGTCAAACGATTCTAAATGATTTGACTCGAGAAAAAAATCAAAAAATAAAGTTAAACCAGCTGCGTCGCCCGGCTTTGCATGCTGTACCTCGAAAATAAAAGGTATGTCAAGTGAGATGTGTTCAACAATCAGGCTTGGAAAAAAAGTGAATTTCTTGTGGGCGGCCGATTGAGGAAAAATAACCAGAAAGGAAACATTTTAAATCCCCCGATAACAGGAAAGCCTCAAAAGAATAGCCAGATTTTTTTTATTCATATTCGAGAAATAAAATTGCAACACATCTTTTATCTCAATGAGTTTAATCACGCTACAAATTTTAATAAAAGTATTGCTGTGGAAAGTTGAGATAAAGCACTGAAAAATAATTTGAATGGAACCTTCGAAAAATAGGAATTTTATGTCGAAATAGAAGGGTCATAATTAATAGTTTTTAATTGATATCTCCACTAATTATCAGAGGATTATGGTTAATAACCAAACATAAAGACTGAAAATTCGATACCTGGTTCGATGGTCAGTTTACTGGCGTTCGGGAAAAGTAATTTGGACATAGAGATTTTCAGCTTTATCATTAGTAGAGAAACTTGGAATATTAAAAGAACAAAATTGAATTTTCGAAAAATCGCTTTGAGATGCACACCCCAATGCTACTCCAGTAGCACTAGAACGTTCAAATCTGGTACAGAAATCGTGTTATTAGTCGAATGACAGTGTTAAGTGTTACTTGCACGTAAAATTAGACGTACAGCAACAGTGATATTATCACGGTGCCACTCTAGTTTTGAGGGGTCGTCATATTAAACGTTCAAAAAGTTCTAATGCCATGGTGTTATTCCCGTGCTAAAATAAACTAATATTTGACGTTCCGATCCGCATCCGAGCGCCCTCTACATCTGTGTACCGTGGAATAGTTTTAGAAACTGTCTTAGCTTCCCAACTTCAATCGCTTTAGGAGCAACTGCTGAAAAACAATCCATGCAAAGGATTATTCTTTGAACAAAAGTGATTAATTTAATTATAATTATTTGTAAATCTTTCACATGTAAATTTTGTTAATAAGTCGAATTTCATTTGAGTTTATTGGGGTTTTTTCCCCTTAGCTTTCAACATTTTGTGAAACTTAATTGCTCCATTTGTGTAACTTAATATCAAAGACTATTTCGCGGATGTATTTTTCGCTAACGTTTCTTTGCGCAATTTTCATTTCTGATCTGAATTCGAATTGATTGCTACATTTAATTTCATAAAAGTGGTTGTTTTAGTTATTCTTGTTTTCGGCTATGAATTTTAAGTTGTAATCGAGTATACATGTATTTATTTCCGCTGAATCTCAGTTTTTGATGTATTTAAAACGAATATACTTTTCAAAAAGTAGACAGCTCACATAATGATTCTATTATTGCAAAAAATAACCCCACAAAAATTTAATAAAAATGTACTGATGCTGTAAAATGTGGTACATACTGTACAGAAATGAGAAAATTAGTATTCTGGAATATTGAGATAGAAAATTATTTAAAGAATTTCTCAATTTAAAATGTTCATGATAAAGAATCAATTTTATCAACAGAAAAGGTCTCAACCAAAATAGTACCCAAAAAATTTATGTCGTTGAAAATAGTCAAGCAATATTTCCCGTTGTTAAAGATATTATGTTTGACTATGCTTTTTTTTTTCAGAAGCAACATGAAATAAATTGCTAAGTTATGTTTTCGGTTTTCAAAAATAGAATGCGTGTTGCTTGTTTATTTTATCCAGGGCTGCGGAGTCGGAAGGAAAATGGAAGACTGCTCCGACCCCGACTCCTGGATTTTGAAACGCCCGACTCCAACTCCGGATTTAAAAAAAAAAATGTTTTTTATTGTATTTTTTCAACTCGCTATCTCCCTTTAGGGGAAGGGGAAAAATCTCTAAAGAGAGATTGAAATATTAATTCCCTTTTAGGAAAATTTCGCATTTTGTTTTTATTGTATACACAAGACGCATACAACGTTAGAAATTCAATTCAAAACTATCCTTTTAAAATTTTTGAAAAAGATTATCTGTAATTTGCCACCCTTTAATGTTTAACAAATAGATATTGATCAAATCGTGTGCTTTCAATTTTTAAAAGCTGTAACTTGAGAGAAAAAAGGCTTTTTTCTACATCCAAGTTCTTGAGAAGGAGTGGTTTGCCCCGTGTGACACCCATCTGGTAGATAACAACCAAAGTTAATTTCAGAGTTTATAAAAAATATAAATACTTAAATTCTGAAAATTTTCGTGAATATATTTTAAATTATATTTCATCAATTTTTCAACGAAAATAGGGCACATATACGTCAGGAACCAATTTTACACAAAATGCGGCGGTATACTTATTTATACGAATAGACGTTTACTAAACCTATATTTCTTCTTCGCTAAATTTTTAATTTAAATTTTATTGGCTGCTTTAGAATTAACCTTAATATGACGATTTTAAGATTAACTGCTATTGTTGAGTGTTGTAACCAAGAAATCATTCACACTTATTTTGTTCCATACTTTTTAGTGAGAACCAAGCTCATAGAAATAGACTTAATAAAGAAAAAAAAACATTAGATTATTTCAGCGGATCTTTTAGATTCGTGCTTTCCCGCCAGAGCTTAGTTGAATTTACCGATCACCCTCAAAAGTTTCCACCTGAGCTACGGGTCTTGACTTACTGTAGTGTTACGTTCCTTTTACTATTTTATAGCTGAGATCGAGCAAAACACTATTATTTCTATTTTATTTAAAGTGATTCAAGTGATTACTTGAAAATGTTAGGTAACGAAGCCGTTTGCTGACAGTTGCTATTAGTTATGTTAAAAAGCAAGCCAACTAGGGGACGGCTACAGAAAGTTCGGTAAGCACTCAAGCTAGCTGATTGCCTTAATGGCAGTTATTTTCTCATTAGTAGCTTTTTATATATCGAATCAATTGGTAGTCAGTTTTTAAAAAAATTCAACGAGAGTCAGGGAAAATGAAAGAAAAAAAGAAGCCCGGAGTCGGCATATTTTCTAACGACTCCGACTCTTTCACCCTAAAATTAATCCGACTCCTACTCTTCGACACCGGCTCCACAGCCCTGTTTGTAACCAGTCGATGGTTTCCCAATAACAAACCGAACACTGTACAAAAACCCAATTTACAGTTTAGCGGAGTTCAGCAATGTCTTCGATGACATAAGACGTCGACCTGTTCCATCGATTAATGTACATTTGCATAAATTAAAATTAAGTTCCTGTTTCGAGGGATGTCGTAATGTATTAAAACTCCAAAGCTGCTTTGGCTTACATTTTTTTTACGGCAATTTGTACGTTTTGTATTCTTTTCTTTGAATTTTTCCCGGAGAATTCTTTTACGTTTTAAGAGTTTTGCTATTCTTAATATATTAAAGAATCAGAATATATAGAGTAAAATCAAGGGGCTTTTTTCTTCTTTAGAAATTTTAGTAATGATTTAGATTTGATTTTTTTATTTCTAACACAAAACACAGTGTTACATTTTACCTTGGAAAGCAGAGCCACAGAAAAGTAAGTTACAACCAGCGCAAACACATTAAGCAAAACATTTTACAACATTCACACTGTAGCATTTATGTCCTACTTAGACATGTAAAATTTCCGGAAATTTTGAAATAGTGGAAAAAAAACCGGTTTTTTACCGTTTTTATCCGGTAAAAAACCGGTCCGTTGAAAAAAAAAACGTTTTTTTACCGGTTTTTTTCGGGAAAAATTCTAAAAAATGGAAAATTTGATTTTTTTATGAATAAAATTAGAGTTTCTCAATAGCTCTGTGTTTCTTGGAACATATATAGGGTTAAGCATTAAGAAATGTATGCTATCCACACATCTACTTGACAGAAATACACATAAAGGTAAGATTAATTATAACAAAAAAAAAAAACTTTTTGTTTTGTAACTAAAAGCTTTCATGGTCAAACACCAGAAATAAGTCAAGTCGTCATTCAACCAATAATATTGGGTAATGTGCGTCTAATCGTAACAATTATTTTTTATTTTAGATTGCCTTTGAAACTTGAAGTATTAATTGAAATTGATCGACTTTCAAACATGACTGATTTTTTGTTTTTTTTTTTTTTTTTTTGAAAGAAAAATAATACAATGTAATTGTCTGAAAATGAAAGCTATTAAGTTTCGATTTTTTTTGAAAGACAAATAATACAATGTAATTGTCTGAAAATGAAAGCTATTGAGTTTTGATTTTTTCCAATCCAGTCTCAGACGAAATCGAAACTAAATTGGTGTTTCTTAAGCTGAAACAAAACTTGTTTTAGTTTATTCATACGGCCGTGCTAAGCACAGTAGTAAAAGTAGTCATACCAGAAATTTTGAACAAGTTTGAGTTATTATAACCAAGTTGTTCTCTGTTTCGTAGTTTACTTAATAAATGAGATGTTTTAGGGTCATTTGATCAAGAACTATTGTTTTGAAAAATTCTTAAAAAAAAAAAAAAAGACATCTGAATCAAATATATGGAAGAGCCACACTTTAAAATACAATATCTCAGCTTGAGCACAACTGCTAATTCCCCTTTTTTGCTTAGCACGGAAGTATACAGAATGCGGCAAAAAAATATCGGACAAAAATTGTATCATAGAATGGAAGAAAGGCAATTTCATTTTAATGAGTACCTAATTTATTTTTGTTTCTCACTTAATTAGAAAATAATTTACAATATATTACCTAGTTCATGAATTGTTTTTCGTTTTTCTTACAATTTTAAGCAAAATACCTGCTATTTTAAGTTGTTTAACCAAGTAGAATGACAGTTCGTTTGCTTGTTGTCTCTCAACAAACAGTATTTGAAACGGCATGCCGTTTCAAGTGGCTTGGAAATGATAGTCGGGAATGTGTACAAAAACGAACAGTGAACATTTCAGTTAATCGGTCAGGTCATCCAAACGTGAGCTCAATGAAATCCTTCGGTTTCCACGAGAGAAGTCGTTCGTAAGGTGGAAATTTGTAACCGATAAGTGGGACTAAGGGAAAAAACAGCTCGAACAGAAGTTTTACGACTTACAATAAGTTCAGGCATTTGTATGACTCCAAAGATGCCAGAAATGTTTGAGACTGGTCGCAAGTCCACGCTGGAAGAGATACCTTTCACTGATTTACCGTTCAACCGGCTCACTTCCCCTAGAACAATACGATTTGGTCTGTAGACACTCCAAGCACCTTAGAAAGTGTTAGATATCGCCAAAATCCGAAGTCAGGCTTGGTCTGAGATGGAATCAGCACAAGCGACAAAAAAAATCTCTAGTTTTTTGTGAATGAGGGCCGTAAAATGAATGAAAAAGTGCACCAGAAGGACATTTTAGAAGTTATTCTTCAGCATTGTAGACTGGACATTTTCCTTTAACTCCACACCGATTCATATGGCGAAAACAGACAAGAGTGGCGCAAGGCTCATTGTTTTTGACATGATATCTTTAGAGTGGACGCTCTACTCGCTCGACCTCAATCCCATTTATTATACTGTATGGTCTATTTTGGAGTCAAAGGTCTACCCTAAGCACACATAGAATTGAACTCTCTAAACTAATTGCTTTATAGGGAATAGGATTGATTAAAGGACTTGCAGAGAGCCCTTGAATGAAAATTTCAACAAGCAGTTGCATCTCTGTATTACTGCAAAATGTTGCCAGTTTAAAACCAATTAAATGTATTGATTAATAAAGGTCTTCTCATATTGTTATTTTTTGTGTTTTGTTAATTTATTTACTTTTAATAAAGTTTCATGGAAAATTGCTTGCCCGTTTTCTTTTTTTTGCCGCACCCTGTACATTTGGTTCGCACAGTCAGCAGATACATAGTTTTGTGATTAAAGTTATGCTTGTTTGTTTTATGAAGAAGGAAAATAAATTCTTCACTAAGGTTATTAGTGAGGTTAAAGATTTTTTGCAAAAAGTATTATTAAGGAGAGTCAGTAACCCTAAATACTTTCAAAACTTTCGACTTTTTGATTTTTATATATTTTGAAACTCCATTTCAATGCCTTTTTAATGATACAAACTTCTTGATCATTCTCAAATTAAAAGTAAGATAAAATAAGCTTTAAAGAAACGTAAACCTATTTTAATGAGTTATGATTTTTTCCCTTTAAATTGCAATATCTTGAAATGGTATTTTTGGAAATAAATGTTCCTTTTTCTCGGAAACTAAATTGTGTTAGGCTTTGAAATTTTTACCACCTTTTCCATACATCTAATTACATATACTGAAGTAATTTTTTTCTCAAATTCGAAAAATATTTTGTTATAGAGCTGATTTTGTGTTGCAAAATGGCCTTAAAAAAATACAATGACCTACACATTAGAATTGTTTTTAGAAAACCTAAGCTTTCTTTCTGTAGAATTTTACTTCAATATAGAGAAAAGAGTCTACTTAAAATACAGAAAAATTTCATAATTGTATCTTTAATACATTTTCAGAAAAAGGTACATGAACCTGTGCAATTTAACCTTTAAGGTATAGGAGGTACTGACTCTTCTTAAACATTTTTTGATCTATATGCAAATTATATTGTCATACAACAACTTGCATTAATGTTAGACAGTATCTTAGCATAAAACGGGCGGGGGGGGGGGGTGGAAGAAATTACATTAGAAATTTCTCACGCTTAAATTCTGATCACTTTTCTGAAAATGTCAATTAAAACCCTGAAAAGTTGAAAAAAATCCTTTTTTTTTTCAATTTTTTCGAAGTGGAAATTTACTCCTTCTTAAAAAAAAACGTTTTTTTTTTTCGATTGTTTTCATCTCTAGTCCTACTGTAAATTTAACGCATTAATATCAAACTTACTCTCGGAGGAATGCTTGCGGCATACAGCAAAGTGACACAGTGACAATTGTTCCAAAATGAAACCTTGTTGGATTCTTCAAGGAAATTCATCAAAACCATTGTGAAAATTATATATTGAAACCGTATTGTAATTCGAAAAACATTCAATATATCACTCTTCTATCATTAGTATCTCTTAAACAAAACTCCTTAAAACTTTTCAAAATGAATAAAATATCAACGTGAAATCTTACCCTGGGATGATACGTCAAATACAAGAGGAAATGCTTTCTTTAGACTTTGAGAGGCAAGTATACATGAATTAGTTTGTTTTCGGTTCCAAAATTCTTAGATTTTAAGTATTTAATAAACTCGGCTCACCAGATTCAATTTGTAAAAATTTACAAGATGAACAGCTTCAAAGTATTTTCTCGTCACTTGTTTTTTACATATTTGATTTAAAATGACTATTGTACGGTGAGGAGTAGTGAAATGGTTGTGCGCCGCTTACTCTGAGAAATCGTACGTATTGCTTTCCCTGGAAGCCTTTTGGCTTATTTTTAAGGGAGGAAGATTTTACAATTTGTGCTTTCAAAAAAAAAAAAAAATTAATATGGCACATTTAATAGGTAAGTTACAAGTGCACAGCTTTCCGTAATTCAATTGTTTATGAGGAAAAAATATGTATCCAACTTATTAATAAATAGAGTAAATAATTTCTAAATCAGTGATTTGAAACAGTCTCGCTGCATAAAATGATTCGCTACGTAAAATGTGAACTCGCTTCCTATTAAAGCAAGTCTCTCCTTAGAACTGACAGGGCGGCAGAACATGATGCAAATAGCAGCCTGAATTTTAAGGTTCATTCAAAAGCTATATGATGCACTACAGTGTCAAAATAATTTTAATAATAATAACGCAGTAACTAGTAGAATATCTCTGGGACTATTTGAACTTCACTAATAACGATTCCGTTTCTTCTGAAGACTGCGTTATTTACGAAGCTATTTTGTAAAAAGAAAACTAAGTGGAATTCCAGTTTCCAAGACATTTCCTAGAAGGACGTTTTTAAAAAAAATGTAGCTAGGGTGGAGTTTGATGCTTTTAGCATCAAACTCCACCCTCACTAACGAACCTATTCTGCTCTCTGTAGTATGCAGCAGTCTCTTAATACCAAATCTTGTAATTTCTACACTGTTAAAACTACAGGTTGCATTCGGCACCTTTCAGGGGTGAAACGCTTGTTCACCAGCGGCACCCAATACGGAGCCGAAATTTCACCTCTAACTAGGGTGAAAAACAGGCACCTTTCAAAAAGTAGGCAGCCGGGGTGAAAAGAATGAACCTTCGGAGAGAGAAATGGCACCCTTACTGTAGATCCTCCCCCCTCCCCCGTATTGTGTGCGTTTTTGAATACAGTTGTGTATTTTTCTTTTTTTAATAGTTTTGTTTTGATTCATGATAGTCTACGCTTTGCACACTTTTCACATTGCATGAATTCAGTACTGGAAATGATTAAAACTTGTAATTACAGCATTTGACCATATTTCAGAGTTTTCAACATAGTTAAGAAGTGCTCATTGCTTTAATTCATCTGATCGTTCTCTACATCAGTGTTTCTCAACCTCTTTTGACCCACGGGTCGGTAAAAACAAATGAAAAACATTGCGGACCTGTGAAATTTTTATCCTTTTCTTAAAAATAAATAAAATAAATAATAATAATTATAATAACTCTCCGGGCGGTAAAAAACTTGTGAAAAAATTCTGCGTACTGATGAGTTTTTTTTTTTTTTTTTTTGTTTTGTTTTACAAAGTAATATTAAAGATGAATAAAACAATAAATATCTACAGACTTTATTTGGTATCAAAGAGTTGTCACAAATATATTTAAAGTTAAAGACGAGTAATTATTTGAATAATCATAGTTAAGTGAATGATCATTTGTGAGAAATAACCGCACCGAAAGTAAAATGTAGATGTACTTATGAATTATTTACATGAACAGCCAAAAATATTCTGGGATATTAAAGTTACGATAAAACAAAATCGTTTCTCAAACGTTCAACATTTCAATCAAAATAACAATAAAATAAAATGCGCATATTATTTTTCGACAGTTAAAAATTTAAAGAAACTTCTAACACTATCGAATAACCGCTAACAGGAAATGATTCAAACACTTGAACGAAAAAGCAAAAGAAAAAGATAGACGGAGAGAGATTTCTTTTTTATTTTTTGCCCTCGCTACACGAAGCAAAAGAATCATTTTTATTTAGGTTCTCACTTGTTGATTATTGAAAATATCATTGCGGTTACTATTTCGGTGATCGATAAATGTTGCTTATCGAGTACTCAAGAAAATAATGATAGATACATTTAGTAGCGTTTTGTGTGAATGATGGAATTTTCACGATAGTAACGGTAACCTGAAAATAAACAACTAACGGTACTATGGTATCGTAACGGACTAACGGTAACTGAAAAGCATTAAAAGTACTTTTAACTATGTTTGAAAGCCCTAAAAGCTACAAAGTGATCAAAAGCTGTACTTACTTGTTATTTTAAAGAATTATCCTAGAAAAGTTGAGATTTAATCCAATAGTGTACTTCATTCAATGTGAAAGACGTAGAAGCCACGCGTAGTGCAACCTATCATTCGTCCGCCATATTGAAGTGGTTGAATGGTGAATGTATGCCGGAAGCGCATGCGCCAGCAAGTCATTTAGCGATTGCTTGCTGTTTTGGCACCCCTGTCTACGACTGTCTGCTACTTTCGCACCTCTGCTTTACTTCCTGGCCAGTATGGCACCCTTGGTCACCATGCTTTCACCTTAGGGGGAATATATTCACTCGTCTGGAACCTCTGGTTATAACAGTGTACTCTTTGCAAAATAATTCATAAATTAACTTAATTGAGTTGATTAAAGGAGTTTTTATTACTTTAGTTTACTAGTACCGTGAGTTTTGTTTCAAAATCCGTTGCGGTAACGCCATAATAAAAAAAAAAAACCAAGCACGCACACATGGGATTGCATTAATGTCTTAAAACCAGGAGGGGGCAATTGTCCCTCCTGACTCCCCACCCCCCAAATGTCGGGTCTGGTCAACCGCCCGCATCAAAGGCTTGACCTCGAGACACTCACACCAATACTAGTGTGTATCGCCAATATCCCAGCAGATGTCACTCACGAGGGAACAGTCCGGACTTTTTTTCCAGAAAAAAAATAGAAACATGGTTCTCTTATACATATGTATCTTAGGGCGCTGAACATGAAGAAGTAAGGGTCTCATTTTTCGCAACTTCAACGTTCCTATATGCGACTCATGTGTAGCAAATAATGGTAGCGTAAATTCGTTTATCCGGACTAACTGGGAGGTCCTTAACTGGGAAGTGAACGGAGTAGTTCGGAAAATGAGCAAAGCTAATCCTAAAATAAGCAGACTTGACTTTTATTACAGCAAAAACAATGTTTTGTAACAAAATTACTTTGGATTGTTACTCGCAAACTCCTTATGACTTATTATTAAGTTGCAGTGGTTTCAGTTTGACGCTCCAAATATGTCATGATGATTGCTAGACTGCTATTAAATATTTTTATGGATTTATGTAGGAGTTTTACTTCAATCAACATAAAAAGCAAATATTTGCTGCACTTATGGTTCAGCTACCATAATTTGAACTCATTTGTGTGAACATAAAACTTTTTTTTAACTCTAGAAATTCAATCTGGATAAACCAGAGATCCAGGAAAACGGGAGCCGGATAAACGGGGTTCTACTCTGTAATTTGATGGAGTAAGTTCTTTGACGCCACAAATAAACGAAACACGGCTCCACAAGTGCGGAGCAAATGTTTGCTTACGCGAGAAGGCGCCAAATAGTTAGTTTAACAAACAGCGCATTAGTTTTTAATTTCTGAATTAAATTATCTGGAATAACTGGGACCGAAACCAATCCGATTAAACTCAAATCCGGCAATAAACAAAACACGACCTTAAATAAGCAGACTTATCTTTTGACGTCTGCAAGAAAAAAACTATTTTTTGTAATCAGTTGACATGGAATCGTTTCACAAATACTTAATCCTTTCATGATTTCGCCCGTATGCAAAATTTTAAGGGGGTGGGGTGGCTCAGATATTTTCTCCATAGAAACCGATTTCAGTACAAATTAAAGTTATTAAAATTTGACATTTTTAATAACTTTTTCATTAATTGCTGGAGAAGAAATGTTTTTACATTTCTGCAAAGATGAAAGTACTGAAAGCGAGTAAGTTCTAATTACAAAGGGGGGGGGGGGGCTCGAGCCCCTTCTTTCTCCCATATGGGCACCCATGGGGTATCATGGTCCCTCAGCACTTCCATCACTGCAAAATTTCTTTTTAGGGGCATATAGAGAGGATACCTACCTAACCAGATTTTCTGAGGCTCTTAACCGATTCTCATCGAAAGATTGAAACCGTTATTAGCTAGCATTTGACATTCATAAATACATGAATGTATTTGAGGAGGAAATTTTAAATGATCTCGCGAAAAATACACAAAAAATTAATATAATATTAAGGTAAAATCAATAATAAATATCCTGTGCTTTTTCCCACTTTCTTCGTTTCATAGTGATATAAATACAAATTATTAATTATTTTTAAGCAGTTACTTTGAATTAATAATTACTTATCTGTAGAAATTCTTTGATATTGAATAATTACGCATTGTAAATGAATGGGAAAGAAAGCAACAATTTTCGATTTTAAAAACCCCTCCCAGAAAAATTTTCCGGCTGCGCCACTGGCTTCAATTAATTAAGTTTTTCCTACCATTTAACTAATTATACATGTATGAAGTTATGGTGCAGTAAAACAAATGATTTACCTTTAATAGAAGATGTGGTTTTTCAAATTAGTCACTATTGATGAGGTGAGGTCTTTATTTTTCTGTCCTTCGTCTACCTTCAAGTGCAAAAACTCTCATTAAAACACATTGTAATTAAAGAATCATAAATAAACATACGATGTCACTTTCATTTTAGGTTATATAGAACGGACAAAAAATCCGTCCTTTTTGTTTACAGACAACATCAATTACAAAATCATTATGACGACAAAACTACTTTTGACTCCATTATTTTGTTAAACATAGTAGGTTATTGCTTACATGGTTCAAACAACACAGCTTGAGCCTCAGTCATACCCGTAGGTAACGAAAAAACGAGTAAACGAAACAAAAGGACTTTCAATTTTGGAGTGTACTAATAAAATTGAGCGAATAAAATTTGAACGCACATTTCTCAAAATAAAAAAAAAATAAAAAAGTATTCGCCCAATAAGCTACATCTAAAGCAGATAAGACATCAATGGAGAAAAAACTCCGATCTTTTGAACACAAGTAGAAAATCTTTTCTACTTGTGTTCAAATGTGGGTTTGCCGCCGAAGTATATTTTTCTCATTTTTTAGGGGGGCATGCAATTTGTGGGGATCTTCGGGATACTCAGGGTGGGAACTTGAGAGGTGGGACACCCCTGGATTTTTCGCTACCATAAAAGAATTATTCGTATTATTTTTTGGTTCAATACCAAGCAACGTTTTTATTTTCTTTTTCCTTCTTGTTTTCCAACGTATTGTTACTTCTTGAAAAAATTGTATTGACGTTATTCGAACTATTAGCCCAAGAGCTGGTTATATAAAAAAGCGATCATAAGGTACTAAAAATTTTTGCATGATGAGAAAGTACAAATACAGGCAAGTATGTATCGCCCGGTCTGCCAGGGTGGGTAAGGGACCAGGAGGGGTGGCGGGCGGTAAGAGAAAGGCAAGTTTTCTTAAGATAATCAGCAGATTTCCACTGAAGAGCTGCAGATATTTTAAAAGTGACGCATACAACCTTTATGTTTACAAATAACAATCTTAAAAGTATTTTGAACGGCAGCAAATACAGGGAGGCCCATTCTCCTTCAAATGCTACAAAGTACCCCCCCCCCCCCCGCCCCCATGAGGGCCACTGAGAAAAATCTACCCTTTAAACAGACCACAACCTTAAAAATTCTATTTGCATGACTTGTGTCATTGCTCCCCCCCCCCCGGCTAAAGTACTAAGCTAAAGTTTTATTTGTAAGTATTGTTGCAAAAGTTCACCGCAAAGAACGTTATGCGTGCTTCAAAAATCAAAGAACGTGCAAATACCTATCTGTGTTCTCCTATAGCAGCATTTAGGTCAACATAATGGACAAGTTGTGTTTGCTTTTATCTCATCGCGTACATAGGCCCTTTTTATCGGAAAATTCTGTGTGTGTTGCTTTGTTCAACAACACAGTTTCAAAAAGAACTTTCTAACTATATCTGTGCTGTTTGCCAATCAACATTTACAGCTGTCTCACCTTGATTTTCGTTCAAATTGAGCAAATTGTGCTCCTAATTTCATATAGTCCCCCTCCTCCTTCAACCCAAGAACATTGGGCCATCTTCATTTAACAAAATAATCTCTCTTTAATTTTACATTTGCAATTTCTATTAGCCATTTAATCAGTTTCGGATCTTCGATTTTTCGGAGTCGAATAAAATCTTAAAACTGTTGATATTATCCGTCTTGTTTCGATATTTTATATCTAGTTTCAACTTTTAAAAAAAAGACAGAAATATGAACTGAATGCGTTTTCCACCCCTCAGAAGTAGTTGTCTAGCAGGGCAAGCGCCCCCCCCCAACCCCCCCGGGTTTTGCTTACCCTAAATGCGGCACTGAATTTTACTGTCCCTATCTAGATACGTCATTTAGAGGAGTCAAGGGTGTAATTGTCCCTCCCCTGGGATTGAAAATTAATGTATTACAATGAGAGTTTACATGTTTCTTGCATTTTTTTTTTTTTTTTTTTTGGTATCATTTACATTGTGTCCATATACTTTCCCACCTCCCCACTGAAAAATTCGAAATCACAGACCTGTCACTAACCTTTTGCATTGCGTTCTTGTCGCAGAAAAACATTCATACTACCTTGTGCTTGGAGGATTTCAACATCACCATCTCATTTTCATCGAACTCAAACACGATTTAGTTTCCCCAAGTTGTTTCAGTCTGATTTCAAGCGCTATCACAAATCTTTTTGTAATGCGTTCATTTCTAAGCATTCCAAATTCGCCACCGTGACTCAAATGTTTTATTGCTCTTTTGGCGACAGTTGCATTGATCGCAGCAGTATGTCGAAACTTTCTGATTTGCGAATGCCAAAGCCTTTTTCAGCCAACTCCGATTTTTTTAAATTTATTTGCTTCGTTGTGGAAACTGGAAAACAACGTCCAAAAGGGTTTGGGGGTCGATATTTTAAACGTTTGGAATCTCGTTTGGAAGAACACAGATTTTTCTTCGTCGGCGCGGGAATGGAACCGTTTTCGATAAACTATGTTGCTTATTATCTTCGTTTCCAGTTGTTGACGAAGGTGGAATGGCAGTCTAATAACTTTCACGTCCTGTCATTTAAGAGGTCATTTTCAGATTTTTTTTCTTATTTTTGCACCTGGTAACTTGCTGTTTATTGAATTTGGATGATAGAAGTTGCCATTTTAAGCCCCAATGCGACTGCTCAGTGTAGGCGTCCTACCTTGACCTGGGGGAATCGACAGAGAAATGTAACTCGGGTTTTTTTTTTTATTTAGTAGGCTTATAAGCAGTAAAGCTGAATTTTTACATAGCCCGAGTAGAAAGCTGTCTAGAAAGGCAAATTTTAATTGTAATAACCTAAATTTTTATTAACATTCTTGTAAATAAGATATTGGATTTTTTTCTTTTTCCGAAGTGATATCATTTTTTAACTATACATAGTAATATTTATTTTAGCACATCTCATGAAAATAAAATATTTTTAAATCATGGTCGTAAATTAATTGACAATAATGAATGAAGCGTCGCGGCGGAAAAGCGGCCGTAGATTGAAGAAAAGCAGAAGTCGTCCTTGCGTTTGGCGAGAAATCGCAGTTATACTCAGATTTTAGTCGCATACTACTATTTATTTGATTGTAAAATAAAAGTAGTATGCGACTAATCACTGTTGTCTTAAGTGATTGACGCAACGTTTGTTCTTCTCCATTTTTTTTCTTAATTTAGTTCTTCGTTCATATTGAGTTTTTGGAGGCAAATGAAGATAGACGATGGTACCCAGCCTCCGGCCCGCGAGTCATATGGGGCCTGAGAAGCTGTTTCCTGCTTCCCGCTGTCATTGTTTAAGATGTGACTCGATCAAGAGTGTTGTTAGCTGAATTTTCCCAACCTACGTTTCGCGGTGCATGGTGCCGGTGCTTTCATGTTGAATGAACCGATTTTGATTTGCATGTTCTTTTAATTGAAAGTTGCCTTGATTGATTTTTTAGCCGGTTTCGCCGTATAGAGACCGCGAAGGTGATTCGTGCAGCCCGTTGTTGTTCGAAAGGCGGCTTGAATGAAGTTATTTCTAGCCACAGGTGTCCAACCCACGACCCGTGGGCCATTTGAGGCCCGCGAAGCTGATCCATGTGTCCCATTGTTATGCTCAATGTTACGAATAGAGAACTGAAGCCTTCCAAAACAGCCTATTGTCCTTATTCGGTATTTAAAGACATGAAGTAATTGAAGGGTTTGCTGCAAGTCAAAGATTAGTTCTAATTTCAATGTTTTCAGTTGGTCTGCACTACAGTTGGAAACGCCAAACCACTTTTTTCTTTCTTATGTTACAATGATTTTTTTTCTTCTAGTATGCCTCTCTGTACAGCTATACAAGATAACTCATGAAAATTAAAAAGCAAAATAAGAATGAATATGATTTGGCGTTTTAAACGTAAATACGGAACATTGAAAATTTAAATTTAGAGCTACCTCCTTTCTGCAGCAAGCCTTTAAATTCTCCCCGATTTGAATTGAATCTTCCTTCAACATGTTTTTCTCATTTCATATGGCAGGGGCTTCCAAAATGGGTACCGCGACATTTTTTGCGGTGCCGCGGGAGGAGGAGAGGAGTACCGGAAGTATCCATGACATCAATATTAATGTAAGTGTGATATACCAATAAAGCCATCCGCCCATTTTTTAATGTATACATAAAAATAATTCGCTTGATTGTGACTTCATCGTCATCAGAAAGCCCAACTGACGATAAAGCGTTATCAAAAAGCGAGTTTCAATTGCCAGTCAACAATGTAGTAAAAGTTATTGGGTCAATCCATACAGGTTCGACACATGGGTGCGCTCGACCATTTTTAATTTTTTTGAAACTCATATGCCTAAAACTGCAAGTGAAAAATGTTTAAAACCACTTTTATTTTTATCTAATCTGGACTTTTGATTTTTTACAAGTCATCAAAAGTCGCTTTCGTAGTCAAAAACGGGACTTTTAGACTTTTCCGTTTTGGCCAAAATCTATTGGAATTGCACTTGTGGCAGTTAATTTTACACTTTGATGTTGAAATGCATAATATGATAATCTTACATGCTGAGTTATGTGGTCGTAATTTAATAATTAAAATAATGGCAACAGGTTCAAGTTTAAGGTCAAATGTAAAAATTTTACTCATTTCGAAGAGAGAAAAGTCGCGTAGGGGACTGAAACATTACGAAATATGGCAAAAACAAATGATTGGAACTGTTGCTGCGTATTTGTTTACCCTTTATACATTACAGCTTCTCAAAAATCGGAAAAATGACAAAAATGGTATTTTTAGACCCATGTAAACCGAAAGGGGATGGAATTAAAAATAAAATTTCTTGGCCAATTGAATATTCCTTTCAAGTACTAGACATGTTACATATATTGTTTTGTTTATTTGGTTTGTAAAAAAGATACAGGTTATTGAAATAGAGTAATTTTGTTAGTTAACCCACACATTAAAACAGAAATAAAAAGTGCGAAAACTTCACTGTACCTTCTTAATTTACGTATATTGTGCTCTATATAACATATTATATTGAAAAAACATATTGTAAGTATGAAAATAATTATTTTAATTTGATAACTTAGAAATATTTTTACACGAATGAGTTGTTCATACTTGATTGACAGCTTAAGTAGTTAATTTATAGGATATATTAATAATCTACGCACAAAAATTTTCAATACTACAAACAAACATACGCTATATACATTAACTTATCTAAATTGTCTTAAAAATATGCAAAAACACTATACATACAAAATTAAAATTTAAAAAAGTGCGTTTTTTTATTTCTTGTTTGAGTGTATATAGTTTTGAGAAAATGAACTCATCTAGTAGTTTTATAGTTGTAATGGTAACTCAAGTATATGGCGTTTAAGAATGCATTACAACGGCGCATTCATAATTCGATACTTTGAAGCTGTAACAGGACCAAGACAATGACAGGGGTTCTAAACTTAGTGATCAATGCAAGCTATGTAATAACCTTTTTGACAATAATGGGCATTTTCTTTTGAGACACTTTTTAGTAACACACTATTCTTTATACCTATTGCAAGTGGACAATAATTTTACTGTGATAATATTTAAAGAGGGTGGCATAAAGTAGCGATTTGATGTTGTATTGGGATTTTTATTTGCAGAGTTAAACCTTTCTTGTAGCATTTTTTCAGCTAGTTTAATATACTGAGTGCTCACGAGGATACATGCAATGTTTTTTTTTAGTAGCAAAACTACAGAAGGCATACTTTTCTGTAGAAATTAAAATGTGATATCTAGTAGTTCTTTGTAAGCTAGTCTTAGTAGTATCAATTCTTTTTACGGTTCCTCTGATTCGGTTACATTGTCCATTACACTATGATATTGCATACAAATGCCTTTCAGCTCTCAAGTTGACATCCGTTTCGTGGTTGCACAAATTAACAAAATTCTTTCTATTTTTGTAGTATATTTCTGTAAATTATTTCAATACGCCACATACTGTGTTACCACCAGAACTATAGACCTAATGTGTGAGTTCATTTTCTTAAAACTACACTCAAGCAAGATCTGAAAAACGCTTTTTTTTTTTCTTTCAACTGTGTAGATAATGTTTTTGAATGTTTTTAGGCAAGTTACATACGTTAATGTGCAGAGAGTATGTGTGTATGTATTGACAATTAGTGTTTATTTTATCAGTTTAGTCGATGAATTAACTAATTAAGCTGTCAATCAAGTATGAACAACTCATTCAAGTTAAAATATTTCTAAGTTATCAAATTAAAATAATTATTTTCATACTTACAATATGTTTTTTCGGCATAATATATTATATAAAGAACAATATAAGTAATTTACGAAGGTACAATGAAGTTTTCGCACTTTTTATTTCTGTTTTAGTGTGTGAGTTAACTAGCAAAATTACTCTATTTTAAAGACCTGTATCTTTTTTAAAAACCAAATACACAAAACAATATATGTAACATGTATAGTACTTGAATGGAATATTCAATTGTCCAAGAAATTTTATTTTTAATTCCATCCTCTTTTGGTTTACAGGGGTCTAAAAATACCACTTTTGTCATTTTTCCGATTTTTGAGGGGTAGGGGGATCTATAAAGGGTAAACAAATACACAGCAACAGTTCCAGTAATTAGTTTTTGCCGTATTTCAATTGTGTTTCATTCCCCTACGTGAGTTATCCCCCTTTGAAATGAGTAAAACTTTTACATTTGACCTTCATCTTGAACCTGTTGAAATTATTTTAACTATTAAGTTACAACCACGTAACTCAGCAGGTAAGACTATCATCTTATGCACTTAAACATCAAAGTGTAAAATTAACTGCCACAAATGCAATTGAAATAGATTTTGGCTAAAATACAAAGGTACAAAAGTCCCGTTTTTGACTACGAAACCGACTTCTGATGACCTCTAAAAAATCAAAAGTCCATATTAGAGAAAAAAATAAAAGTGGTTTTAAACATCTTTTATATGCAGCTTTTAGGAATATGAGTTTCAAAAAAATTAAAAATTGTTGAGCGCACTTATCCATATTTGAGTTTCTAAAAATCATAAAAATTTGAAAAAATAGAAAATTGTCTGGTGGGCAATGAGTTAAAGGGTACGCAGTAAAATTCAAAACGTTGTGGAAAATTACACTGATACATATCACAATTTAATTGCGAAAAATTTTACGTAAGCACGTGTGTCCCAACAATAAAATGTACTCATTTCGACACTTAGTTAATTAATCTCCAGACTGGCGTAAGAACATAATGAACTAGCAATGTTTGTTAAAGTAGCACCTGACGTTGGCAACTAATTTATACAAAAAAAAAGGGGGGGTTTTAAGTTGAACTCACTTGGTTTAATGTTGAGGACACTTTACTTGACCTAGATAGAGCTAAACATTGATAAACTACTGAGGTGCTCCGCCTCATGCACGCTTCGCTTGCCGAACCCAATTCGCCAGTTGCGGTAATGGTTAACACATTAATGTTCTTAATGTTTTGCCCCTGGATGTTCTCAGGACTGTATGTCTTGAGGATATACTTAAGGTTTGTAGTAGTGAGAAAGGGTGGAATGGCTTTCCCTGGATATTCTGTATCCAACGGTACCAGCATTGACTTGGCAGACACTGTCAGTCCGGATTAGACAGGTTTACAGACACACATACACACACACACACACACATACTGAAGCGCACAACGGCTATTATGTATAATTTTGAACGGCAGCAAAGGTGAACTTGCGTATCCAACTACCCTTAATAAATTATAAACAAATGATTTGTTTGTGAATTTTTGTTTCAATTCTTCGCAATGAACTTTAACCTGTAAAAGGGGTGAAGGTACGGTAAATGACTTTCTTGCGTCAGAAAGAAAAAATTTCTGTTTCGTTTAATATTTATTTATTTCACAAGTTGCCGTAGTATTTTGGGTTCTTTATGAAGCCTAGAAAATGTTTGAACTTTTTGTTTTGTAGGACTCCGGAGAAAATGTGCTGTTAAGGGGTGACATTATCGTCAAAAAACTGCCGAAGAAGTGACGCCAGAGAAGTGACAACATCACACATAACCCATAAAACTAGTATGTTGTGGCCATCCCGAAACTTTCTGCTATATCTTTCTTATGAATTCTGATCCCATCCCATGCTTGACAAGAAAACAATATTCCCAATACAATATAAAAGTAATATTGAACAATAAAAACAATATAAAAGTAATATTGCGCACACAACTTGGCGACCGTCTCAATTTCCGAATTATTGCAAAAGCAAAGCAAAGAGCGAACATTAAAAGTTATTTTAAAAGCCTTGCTTGAACGAATAACAATTCATTTGTTTATTAACAACCATAAGATGGCAACAGTTAAAATTTTTAAATGATTGAGATAATACACCCAACCGGTTTTTGAGCATTTTTTTTGCCGTGCATGAAAATTTCAATCAGATTAAGGTTCAAATGATGGAATTATTTAAAAACGAGTACGAGGTAGTATCCTGATGGGAAGTCACTGTGACCTCCAAAAAAATTCCTTTTTCAGGAAATTGTATCCGACTACTCGGCAAAAGCTATCACTTGGTTTACTTTGATTTGTTTTAAGGATATGCAATTCCTAGTTACCTGCGTGATACTTTTTTATGCGATCCCTATTCATAGCATAAAGACAGGTTTGGATGTATTTCCCATCATTTCCCCAACTGTTAAATTCACACGAAATGCGCAGACGACAGTCTATTACGGTTTATCTTTCTTATTGTTGCATTGATAAAGCTATTTTTATTCGCATAAAAAATAAACAAAAAATCAGCCCCTCTTAGAGCGATTGGCACCAGAATTGAACCGACGCCTATTTACATGTAGGTCCACATTTATTCCAAATTTCATCCAGAACGTAGCAATTACTTCTTGAGATATAGCTTTCGCAATGAAAAAGGAAGAACGTTCGATTTCACCAATCCCTTTTCAGCAATTGATGCCAAAATATGAAGAGCTCTTGTACTCTCTAAGGGCAACTTGTCGATAACATTTTTATTTGATTACATTCATTATTTTTTAAGATACAGCAGTCACAAGTGAAGAAAAAAAAAACGTTAAACAACTCAACCCCCGTTTGAACTATTGACACCAAATTGAATCAGCACCTGTATATGTTAGAGGTAAAGTACGGATCAAATTTTGTTTGATTCCGCCGGTTACTTCTTGGGAATAGAACGCAAGCATAACTCAAGAAACGTTTCATTGCTCCACCCCTAGAAGAAATTCGCGCCAAAAACCAATGGGCACAAGTTCACATAGATTGCCAAATTTCGTTCGATTTCATGAGGTTATTTTTGCTGTAGAGCGACCACAAAAAACCGATCACACACACACAGTCATTTTCCAAAAAGGGTCGAAATGAACTCAACACACATCAAAACGTTCGAATCCTTTAGAATTCGAAGATTTGCACAAAACCTATACTTTCTTCTATAACATATAGAAGAAAGTAAAAATCATGCGTTCTTCTTACAAGAACTCAAATGTAATCCATGGAGTCAACACAAAACAAGCATTGCATTGTACAAACGTACGATTAAGTAACGATAAATTTTGAAAACATTTAGGGGTTGCAAAATGAAATGGTGAAATATTTAAACTGATGTTAGCGCCTCCTATCTTTTAATATTTTAAATACGTAGTAGCACGTGCAATCTATTCCAGACAGGAAAAAATACCACCAAAGTTTAAAACATATAATAATACAGGCAATTTTCAAAAACTGATGCTAATATTGTAATATTTTGTGGTATGTCAAACATGATTTTTGTTATTATAAAATGATAAAGTTCTTGTTATTTACATTTTAAATATTAAGACCTTCTAATACTCCCTGAAATATTTATTTAATTAGTATTAAACTTACTTTTATTTTGAATGCTTTGTATAACCGGTCAAGTGCATGCGGGGCAGAGTGAAATTGTTTATTTTGTTTACTCGCTCATTCATTTACTAAGTCACTTACGTATACATTTATCAATTCATTCATTTACATTCCTCCGTTTAGTAATTCCCTTATTTATTCAATCATTCACTTATTTTCTAATTTATTCACTCTTTTACTTGTTCATTTATTTTTCTTCAGATTTTAATTCATTTTCTAATTTAATGTATAGTTTATTGTTTCAGTATATTTTCATTTATTTATTAAACCTTTTATTTACTGGTTCATTTGATTAAAAATATTTTCTAAAATTGAATAGAAAATATTTCATTAAAAAATATTTTATTTTTCACTTTGCACCATGGCCAAAAAAAAAAGTGAAAATTTTCCACTGTTTTTTGAAGGTGCAATATTACTGCGAAAAATAAAAAAATACTTTTTCAATGCAAGTTTTATTACAAAATAGAATGTACTTTATCTACTGTAATTTTCAAAATAAATTACCAATTTGTTCATTTTGAAAAAGCTCAGTCCATTTCACTTTGCCCCACATTCTCCTACTTAGCAAGGAAAAAATTGCAGCGATTGGAACAAGAACGCCTTGTGGCATTGCAAAGAGAATGGATGCAATGTTTTCTAAATTTGCTGAACTCCCATTAGTTTGCTTTGAACTTCGTCTCTATTACGCTGGTTATCCTCCGTTAAAGACATCCTTTAGCAGTTTTAATGCTAAATTAATCTTTTCATTTCGCCGGGTGAAGGTGACATTCTTGTTTCACTATTCGACGTCAAAATAAACATTTTTTTGTATATTCATAAAAACTCTTTCAATGTATTTTGATGAAATGTGTTTTATATATTTAGGTTATTGATTATGGTGAAAGACATGGGGCCAGGCTATTTTAAAAAGAATGTTGAATGTGTTTGTATAAAAAGACAAAAAAAAAAGTCAAGCTAGGGGAGTGTTTATTCTTAACTATTTAATGCTAAAATGAAACTGTTACCAAGAATTGACGGTGTGCGCAAAAAAAAAAAAAAAAAAAAAAAGAATATCTAATACGTAAATATATCTTTTCATTCGGGGCAGTTCTACCCATTTTCATGTCATCAAACGGACCTTGAAACATGCTATTGGTAACTATGCTTCCGATTTTTTTATTCATCCTTTCTGACATAAAATGCATTTCCTACTTTTATCGCAATTGCTCTATCAATTTACATACTTTTAAAATTCACTCTTTTAATTTTATATTAATGATTGAGCTCTTTGTAAAAACAACATTAACGCTACTTGGTTTTATTTTCGCTCAGAATTTCTTAAGCAATCCAGTTTTGCATGAAACATTTCCTTTTAGTATCGTAAATTCCACCCCAAAACCAAGTCAGAAGAGAATGAATCGAAACAAATCTTCAGTTGAAAAAAGCTCTTTTCAATCTTCTATTTCTATTCACAATTTACAGGTCCGAATCATTTTACATTGCTTCCATGTCACAGGGGAAACTTCGTCCTTTCTTACATTTATTTAAAGGATTTCAACAACACTATTTTATCGATACTTTTCTTCCACAGTATTCGACTTGGAACTGTAATACTTATAGTAATAAAAATGAGAGTTAAATAAAAAAATAATTTGAAAATTGACATCTTGAATTCAAATTATGTTTTTCGCAATCACGAGTGTGTGTATGTAGGCGTGTGTTTGTGTGTGGAGGCATGTGTGTTTGTGTGTTGAGGGTATGTGTGTGTAGGCATGTGTGTTTGTGTCTGTGTGCTGGCATAAGTGTGTGGGTAGTTGTGTGTATGAATGTGTGTGTGGGGGGTATTCATGTGTAGGCATATGTGTTTGTGTCTGTGTGCAGGCATGAATGTGTGGGTAGTTGTGTGTATGTGTGTGTAAGTTTGTGTGTGTGTGTAGGTGTCTGTATGTATGCATGAATGTGTGAGTAGCTGTGTGTATGTATGTGTGTGTGTATGTTTTTGTGTGTGTATGTGTAGGTGTCTGTATGTATGCGTGTGTGTATATGTATGTGTGTATGTGTGTGTGTGTAGTTGTGTATGTATGCGCGTGTGTGTAGGACATGGATGCAACCTGGAGACGGCTTTCGCTATAGGAGCAGCATCGGGAGGAGCCGGTCGACGGTGATGGTGCGGGGGGTGGCGGTGGGAAAATAAAATGATAGGACATCAAAACAGTCAAGTGAGAATAATAAGCAATCCTGATTGCTCAAAAATGGAAGAAAATGCTACTTACGAGATATTTCACTTAAAAAAACTGAAGAAACGGACCAGCACAGATTTCTAACTTTTCTATCACGCGCCATTTCTTTGTTGTTGTTGTTGTTGTGTGCCAGCCAGGCTGAAAATGTGGAGTGCGCTGCTTCACTTTTCCAAGTGTGCCGTCATTTTGTGTGAAGTCTGACTTCCACAGTACACACATGCCATAAGGACCCATTTATAGTGTAGCCAACCGTTCACAGACTCGTATTTTTTATCGCTCTTTTGGCGACTTTTGCGTTTATCCAAGCAGCATTCCACAACTTTCTGAAATCCGAACACCGAAACCATTTCCAGTCAATTCCGAGTGAGTGCAAATGCTGCTAGCTTGGATCGAAGGAATAAAACGTACACTAGCCTTTTAAACTTTTTTTGTATGATTAGGAGTAAAATAAGATTTCATGCAACAATGAGCTGAATATGAATTTTCAATTTGTTCATTTTCATCATGTAAGCTTTCCTGGCTAATCCACTATAATATTAAAATCTGTTCGCGTCCGTCTGTCTGTCTGTCTGAAGGTCGATCTTCTCGAGAACCGCTGCGAATGTAGAGTCGAACCAGATCCCGATCAATTTGAAATTTTCCAAAGAAAAAACAATAGGACCAATCTCGTAACTGTACGACTTTAATTAGCGGAGATATTAATTAAAACGTTAAGTAACATAACGTTATTCAGAAATTTTTATTTTTTCATGTTGCCATTTTTCTTATGGGTGAGCAAATAAAATTCTAATAATTGTTTTAAAAGAGATTTTTTTGCCTGCTGTCCAAATCTTAAAACAACGTTTCCATCTAGAATTTCACTTTAAATTAGTTCAAAATGGGTTGCTCTATTCGGACATAGCTTTTATTTTATCGTCTGTCTTTCTTTAATTTTTTTACACTCAACGTTCTTAACTCTTTTCATCATATGAAAGTTGTATTTTTAGATATGTTTATTGATGGTAGTGTAAGTTTATCGTTCACCGGCCTCATATTTTGATACATTTAGGATGTGCGACTAATTATGTTTATTTTGTTGGACTTTTTTCCGTCACATGGGTGAGTTTTCGAATTGTAATAAATCTTTTTCCTTCCTGTTTCGATTTTTGCAATACAGTTTGTATCGTTAAAAGAACACGTTAAATTAAGATTGTTTGGATTTCTTTAAGTGAAACAGAGCTGAACAAAAAAGATTGTTTTTAAGGATTTTAACTGAAGCTTAATTCGAATCGGATGACTTGGTTTTATATCAATGCTTATTGGTATTTATTAAGTCTTGGTGCTTTAGTTTCACGTAAGCAACCAAAAAGTATGTGTCATTTTGTATAAAAAGCTGATCGTAATTGTACATAAATATTTCAGACATAGTCTATCAGATTTAATTCAGTTTAAAGTGAGCACAGATTATAGTTGATAATGCATATATTTTCATCTTTTGTGCTAATTGAAAATACTCATAACTTGTATCATTAATAACTATGATTAACGTTAAAGTGATTTTTGCCAAAAATATGCTCTACTGGTGTTTTGCAAACCTTGCATTAAGCGTATTTATTTATTCCTTAGCGCTTTAGAAACTGATGTCAGAGTAATACAAAAACATCAATTGGACATCTCTTTCTTTTTTTAAGTAGCCCGTGCAACGCCGGGCACGCAGCTAGTTACTTATAAATTTGGTTTTCAAATCCTGTGCAATTAGGGTGGGATTTTTAGACTTAACGGGGACCAAAGGTAGTTTAGGTAAGGGGTCCCATTTGTACTCCGCACAACTTTGTCGGTAGCAAAGCAGAACTTATTTCTTTTTTTTCGCTTATATAGACCCCCCATTTGAGGTGTTCCAAATATTCAAGGTTTTCAGGCGCTAGGAAAAGAGATTAATTTTTTCAATGGCCCCCAACAAATCCTCCTAAGATATCGCTTTTTTAGCTTATAGGTAAATCCTTCCCTGATTACAATAAGCTAGCTGACCGTGCGATGCATTCGCTCTTGACAGGGGTCATTCAAAATAAATATTAGTATACGTTTTGAAACGAGCAGCTTGTTTTGTCCTATCGCATCCTTCGGCAACAGAAATAGCTCAACTAAACGGGAAAAAAAAATAATAATTTGAATTTTGAAATCTTGAATTCAAATTATGTTTTTCGCAATCACGAGTGTGTGTATGTAGGCGTGTGTGTTTGTGTGTGGGAAGTATGTGTGTTTGTGTGTAGGGTGTATGTGTATGTGTGTGTAGGCAGGTGTGTTTGTGTCTGTGTGCAGGCATGAATGTAAGGGTAGTTGTGTGTATGGGTTTGTGTGTGTGTGTTTGTGTGTGTGTGTTTGTGCGCGTGTGTGTGTTTGTGTGTGTGTGTGTGTGCGTGCGTGTGTGTGTAGTTGTGTATGTATGCGCGTGTGTGTAGGATGCAACCTGGAGACGGCTTTCGCTATAGGAGCAGCATCGTGAGGAGCCGGTCGACGGTGATGGTGCGGAGGGTGGCGGTGGGAAAATAAAATCATAGGACATCAAAACAGTCAAATGAGAACAATAAGCAATCGTGATTGCTCAAAAAAAAAAAAAAAAAACGGCATTGCAGAAAATCAAGTCATACTACTTTTAACTGATATTTTTTCTCAAACACTACACTAAGCGCAAAGCATAGGGCATAAAGAACCTGATCAGTAGGCTGTCGGACTCGTGACTAAAGCGTCCCGGATGCTGTACCACCCAGTTGAAGATCCTCCGCGTTCGTGAATGGTGACTGGAGCACGTTAAATGTGGTATGTTCGCTAAGTTTTCCAAGTACCCATTTGGTATTTACGGAAAATAATTGAATGTATCTGGTTTTTATGATGACCGTATGATAAGAAAAACAACAGTTCATTTAAGTTCTTTAATCCCATTTCTTTGCTCTTTTTTGCACATTTCGAAAACTATTTTTCTTATCAGTAAAAGGGTTTTTTTCTGAAATATCAAAGTACGTTCAAGTCATACTTTCTTCAAAATTATGTGAATGTTTCTTTGTTTAAAGTTTAACTGAAATTGAGCAACAATCTGCGTTACAAAATTTGATATACATTTCTCAATGAAACTTTTAAGAAGTTTGAACAAAACGCCTCTGAATTTCGCAATTCCTTTGAATAAAAAATTTAACAGAAACTATATTATAACCAGTATAATATTGTAACCAGTTTATGTTTTGAAACGGTCAGCTTGTTTTGTTCCATTCAAAATGCTTTGCACATAACTTCTCGCAAAATAAAATAACTCTACTATAAAAACTAAGCATTCTTATCGCATCCGCCGAACACAGAAGTGACCTAACTAAAAAAAAAACAGCATTGCAGAAAATCAAGGTTTACACAATACTACTTTTAACTGATTTATCCTTCAACGCTACAGCACGCGCGCAATATGGGGCACAAGGGGTCTGATTAGTAGGGCGTCAGACTCTTAACTGGAGGGTCCCGTGTTCGAGTCGAAGATCCTCCGAGTTCGCTAATGTTGAGTGGAGCACGTTAAATATGCCGTGGTCGCAAAGTCATCCATGTAGCATTCCAAACCAATGCTTCGGGGGAAGCTGTTTTCAGGGCCCCAATCCCACAGGTCACGTTTAGTCTTAAAAATAGGGGACCTAGGAATGTAATGCAATATATGCGAAACATTTATGACGTCAATTTTCCTAGTTCATTTCTTGTTGTCTGAAGGTACAGTGTTGAAATTTATTCTTCTATATTATGAAATTTAAATGATATTCGTTATTTAAAGGAGAACTAGATTTTTAGGCTCATTGAAGTAAAAACAAGTAACGCCTTTACTCTAGCATTATTCTGTCAACCCGTCATTTAGAGGGATCAGGGGTTAATTTGCCCCACTCCCCTGACTAAAAAATTAACTTTTTTGCATATTAATGCAACTCACGTGATTCTGTTGCTTTTCGATAAAAATTGCATTGACCCCCCCCCCCCCCCGGAAAAATTGAAATAATCGGGCCCGGGGGTCGGTAAAGAAAAAAGTTATCAGAATGAAACTTGCAAATTTCTCATTTGATTGCATCACTGTAGAAACTAAAGAAATACGCTTTCAGTGACGTATATTCAAAATAAGAACCACACGGTTGTACTGCCTAATATACGGTACAGGTAACATCCCAAACAATAAATTAGTCTCAAAATTATTTATAGAAAGAAGCAGTTATATTTATCAGATGCGATGTGGTTAAGTTTGTAGTAATTTTAATTTAACATCCATTTAAATATTTTGTAATTGTGCTTAAAACTTCACTTGCTATTTAAATACAGTTGAACTTTGCTAATACGAAGTGTCAAAAATCCACGAATTTGTTCCTATTTAGCGTTATTCGTAACAACGTAAATGAGTGGAATCTGTGAAAAACGAAGGAATGCTTTCCCATATTTAAAAAATATTACCACTAATACACACATTGTAATCTGTTAGTACATTCATAAAAAAAAAAACATTTTTTTTTCTTATAAAGGAATGTTTTTGGAATATAATGAAAAAGGAAGCTGATAATCGACAATCGCGGAATAGGTTGTAATCCCCAATGGAAGATGAACAATTTTATATCCTAGTTAATTAAAATGTTTACGTGTAAAAAAATTTACTGATTTTATATTCTATCCAAAATATTTATTTTTTCTTCTCGATACAGAGTAGGACTTCTACTACCTAACAATATGATGACAATTTAAAAAAAGAAGAAAATTACAGTATTCAATTATATTTTAAGTTAAGAGGTCAGAATCATTTCTTAGCCGGTACTTTCAATTTAATGTACGTATCCCATGTGTCATTTTTAATGCAATTAGATAGCAAACCAAACCTAACAAACAAGATGTTCGTTTTAACAGTGATTGCGTATTAAACGCGATCTTATTACGAAGGTTCAACTGCACATTACTGGTATATAATTATAGATCACAAGACCTCCTATTTTATGTAAAAAAAAAAAAAATTCTTAAGAGAGTCACGACTTTAACACCTGAACATATAATTTCACAGCTAACAAAAACTCTAAATCACTTTCCCTATTAATTAAGTGACACAAACACTGACATTCAAAACTATTAAAATTTTGATAATATACCGAATACATGAAAAAAATTAAAAAGCAGAGTATACCAGTTAAAAGTTTCTAGCCTTAAAATTTAGCTTTCTCAATCGTTAATGTTTGAGCAAGCTAACATGCTCGCAGTCACTTTTCCAGAATTCACTGGTGCCTTTTGCAGAAAGCTCAATGCAACGTCAGTCACATTTCGACAGTTATTTATCCATGTGATTAATTTAAGTAAATTTAAGTTTTCATTCAGTTGATTTAATCTCGCAGAACTAAATAAAACTTATAATTTTGAAGGCTATCTTCACAACAGTACTTCATAATGAAAACACTGTATTCTTATCTTTTAATTTAGGAATGCATGTCTCAAGACTACCCAATTCAAATCCTCTCTTTTAAAGTGCATCTCAGTATTGTTGGCACTCGGCGGTGCTTAACGCATTGCGGTTTACTTGTAACACTAAAAACGGATAGTTTAAAATATAATGAAACAATCGCACTATAAATGGCATGTTTTATTTTCAATTAGTATCGCATCATATATATATATATATATATATATATATATATATATATATATATATAACATTCAGTCTAGACGATCTGAATTGATCTCAATTTAACTTTTGTAATCTATATTCTGTGAAGTAAATTAAAAACTAGTTGATCATTATTTTAAAATTGTTATTTGCTTGTACATTGTTTAACTCATTTATGTCTAAGATTATTTAAAAACTTACTTATAACTACTGATAAATAATATTCCTAAGACTGGACCTAATATTAAAATGATAATATGTAGTTGATAGCAGTAAAATAATATAACTTATCTGTTGAAACAAAAAATCTTTGATTTTCGGCAAATTGGGAGTTTTAGTGTAACTTTTCATTGTCTATAACAACATTTTATTGTTATGAAAAACTAAAGGGAATCGAACGTAAGAATAGGGAGGAGGGGTGTGAAAAATCTTACTTACCCTTACTGTTTCTAGGGGAGGTCAAAAATTACGAAAATCATTCCTTACGTAATTAATGAATGTCTTGTTTATCATGACTATTATTTTGAATTTTTCATCCTCATTTCAATTCGTTTTTTTCACAATGTTTAATAAATAAATGATTGAGTACTTATCATAGTTTAGAGAAATTTTAGACGATTTTCAACTCCGCGTAAGTCACTAGCCCAGTCCAAATTTAACTTCTTGGTGAGGGGTCGGCATCAAAATCCCTATTCAGATACGCAGTTTTAACGGTATTGGCAATATGTGTTATAACCAAAGGTTCTGGGGGATGACACTCTACCCCCCTCCTCTCATTGCACCCCTGGGTTTTTTTTTCTTGCCCAGACGCCATCGCAGCTTTCAATCATCGGGACAATTGAATGCGAAAAGAGCCAATCTCAAGAATATTTTACCATTTTCCCCATTTTTTTTTATTTATTTACTCATGTTGATCTCTATATTTTTTAACGAGAAGGATTGTTAGACGGTTTCCATCCTGATGAAAAACCTAATACCTAAGCTAAACCTAAAACAATAGGCCAGCTGAAATTTTTTTCGAAAAGGTCTTATATCATCGACATGAGACCTTTTTAGAAGACTTATGAAGTCTTCTACGAAAGCATCTTGCCGTGATCGCCAGTTAGGGCATCATAGATGGACATGGAAGATTTTTAATGAAAACAGTAAACGGGGCGGGGGATATTTTTTGCTTTTGTATAACCATTTAATCTCAATGCGTAACAAAATAGCGTAAGGTAAAAGAAAACCTGAATTTTTGTTCCATTTAAAAACGTGCGACGTAAAATATTGCCGTTCTAGAACTTAAATCACGCAAATTTTAAATGAATTTCGAGGACTTGTGTGAAAAAACCATAATGATCATTTTCCTTCAAATGTACTATTTTACTTTGTTAAAGCGTACACTGTTTTCGATAATGTTAAAAAAAAAACTACTTAAATTATTCAAATAGTTTGACACAAAATCAGTATTTTGTGACTTCTGCGAAATGTTGCTTTGCAGTTCAATTATAATACAGTCGAGCCTCCATATATCGAACTTCCACATATCGAAATTTTCTATATATCAAAATCCCAGCAGATTTCTATGTTCATTACATAGAAAAATTGTTTCTATATATCGAAAAAATCTCTATATATCGAATTTTTTTTCTTGACATTCGTAGATTTTTTTTCCCACTTAGACTGTTTATCTTATGAAAAATGACGGTTAGGGGAGAAAATTATGTTTACTAAAGGTTGCTAACAAACTCATAAGAAATCTGGGTTTGAAGGGGGTGTAGATATAGGTCGTTGTTTCGTTCTGGAGTTCTTAAATTCCCATAAGTTCATTTCAAATCTTAGTTGTAGCCAGTAACACTGTAAAATCAGTTTCAAGTTATCCCTTTTGTCTGTTGATTATCATTCCTAGTCTTTTTAGCTGCAGTAAAAATCATTCAAGTTAGGAAGATTGATTTTTTACTTTTCTCTCGATTACATTGTCAAAACGAAAATCTCCTCATATTGCGAATCAAGTTGAACTGCCGAAGAATCAAGATGTATGAAGGCACAAAAATGTAATTTCTGATAATTTTTCTGTTATTTACTTTCGTTTATGCTCGTATAAATTAGAAATTGGGTTTCATGCACGAAAATGAGCTTTAATTTTAATGTTTTAGGAGATTTTTATGATAAAATGAGATCGTTTCTAAATATCGAAATTTCTATAAATCGAATTTTTTTCTGGCAATTGGCTACTTCGATATATAGAGGTCCGACTGTAATCTATCAATGGTTGTTTCCTATATCAGGAGGGAAAACGACAGCGAATGGCAATGAAATTTTAAATAAAATGCAACCCACGAAAGGAACGGTTTTTTTAAATCTCAGAAGACCAGCGGAGAGAGAGTTGCTTGTTCACTGTGTCTCAAATTCAAAATGGCGCAACTAAACTAATCATACCAAACGCTGTTCGTGAATTAACACAGCTGCTGTAGGCCGAAAGTTTCATTTTATCATACGTCATGTTTGGAATAACGTTAAATGGAGTTATATTTACAAAAAGTCTAAAACATTTCATGCAAGAGGTCACATCTTCTAGAAACTATTATGGATGTTAGAAAATTTACTTGCTTGAAGTTAAAACTGCTCAAACACAACATTCATTTCAAACGAAACGCGTAACGCTTTTGCAAATGTTCTTTTTAGTGTATGAGGGATGAGACTAGTACTGTCGAGGGAAAGTAAAGCGCAGTATCTGCAGAAATGGGTTTTTGAGCTATTTTAAGAAACGCGTTTTGTATTCCATGCTAACAATGGAAAAACGTTGGAATTGTAACTCTTTTTGATGCTTTATTTCCGACGTAAACATACTAAGCAAGCTTGCACAACAAAGCTAAAATGCAATAGCTGACAAAAATGAACATCTTCCAAACAAAAATGAACTGCACCCAGCATTCATTTGAATTTTGAATGCAATCTACGAAATCTACGAAATGCAATCTATGCAATCACGAATTACGATAAGACCCTCCTCGTTGAGTTTCTTCTTTTTGTAAATAGAAAGGAATGGAAATGGCAAAGAAATTTGCTCCCGTCATATTATGACGGAGGATTTTCTGGAATAGGTAGTATGATGCCTATCAGGAAAAAAAATGTGATTAGGATTCGAAAATAAAGAAAAAGATCTATTGGCCGATATTCACTTATGATGAAGATTATTAATAGCGTATAATATTATTTATTTTTATTTTTTATCAAACTTTAATGATGGCTTAGCAGTTCTGGAAATTTTGTATTTCGATAAAATGTCAGTTTTTAAGTTCATCTACGTTTATGTTTTTTTTTTCTGAAAAAAACGTAATTTTACACCCCCGCCCTTTTTTTTAAAGTAAGATGTGCTTAAGTTAAGTCTTGAATGAGGGCACATGATTTGTAACCTTGGCGACGGAAATTTGTATCAATAAATATTTATGCAACGAGTTAGCTTATTCTCGTCGTTATGACAATCTGAAAAATCAGAGAAACATCAACTCTGGTCAGGTGAGGATAATAAACAATTCGTGATTGCCCCCCCCCCCCCCAAAAAAAATAAAGCAGATACTGCGCTTTAGCTTTCCACGGCTACTCTAATTTATACTACTTAATTTTTGTTTTTCAAGTTTTTCCCCATTACTTAAACAATTACTTTAAATACGTCCATGAGAAAATGTTAAAGCAATATTTTCTTATAAAATTTTGCATGCCAATTAAGAACTAAGTTATAAATTCTGCCGTGGACAGGTAAAGGACAGTAACTGCAAATTTTTCTTTTTTTTTTCATTTTTGAGCAATCACGATTGCTTATTGCTTTCATTTGAATGTTTTGATGTGCTATCATTTTATTTTCCCGCCAACACCCTCTGCAGCACCGCCGTCGACCGGCCTCACGATGCTGCTCCTCTAGCGAAAACAGTCTCCAGATTGCGTCAATATCCTACACTTACACGCATACATACACGCACGTACATACACACTCATACATACATACATACACCTACACACACAAACACATACACACACGCATACATACAGACACTACACACCACTACCCACCCACTCATGCCTTTGCACACAGACACAAACACATGCCTACACACACATACACATTCTCCCCCCCACACACAAACACTCATACACACAACTACCCACAAACTCATACCTGCACGCAAACAAAAACACATATGCCTACACACATACACATACCCCCCTACACACATACCTCCCACACACATAAACACACACACTCGTGATTGCGAAAAACATAATTTGAATTCAAGATGTCAAAATTCAAATTTTTTTTTGTATTTTTGTCATCTGTTGTACATTTTCTTTGTTGTACGAGGCATGTTTTTAAAGTAAGTACCGTTTTGATATAAAAAAAGAACGAGTACAGATAGAGCAAAGAAATTAATTGCACAAAAATCTACCATCCTTACGCTATTTTTTGACATTGCTCCCGTGATTTTCCAAGCATTTGTCATAGCGTGGTACAGGTTTTTGTATACCTATTCATAGAAAATTGCCGCCTGTGTAGTGGATAACATGTTCTCTGAGCTCATTATTGCTGTTGTGCCACAGATCACCTTGGAAAGACTTTAGATGCCGAAACAAATGAAAGATGCTGCTAGCGAGGTGAGGGCAGACCAGAGGATGTTCAAAAACGCCCCAGCCAAAGCCCTGTAAGAGTCCTCATGGTTGACTAAACGGGCGGTAACTTTGTACGAATAGGTATACAAAAACCTGTACCACGCTATGACAAATGCTTGGAAAATCACGGGAGCAATGTCAAAAAATAGCGTAAGGATGGTAGATTTTTGTGCAATTAATTTCTTTGCTCTATCTGTACTCGTTCTTTTTTTATATCAAAACGGTACTTACTTTAAAAACATGCCTCGTATATTTAAATGGTAGTCCCCACAGAATTTCAGCAAAAGTTCTTATTGCTCAACCGTAAGGTCCCTACAAAGGCTCCCAAAAGTGTTCGTACACCTTGAAATTTTAGTAAAACCAAAATAACGCGAAAACTGAAATCGAATATAAAGTCCAATAGTTACTAATAAAGCTGAAAGTGTCTCTGTCTGGATCTCTCTGTCCGGATTTGTCTGTCTGTCAGGATCTCTGTGACACGCATAGCGCCTAGACCGTTGGGCCGATTTTCATGAAATTTGGTACAGAATTAGTTTATAGCATGGGAGTGTGCACCTCGAAGCGATGTTTCGAAAATTCGATTTTCTCTTTTTCTATTCCAATTTTAAGCCCATTTTTCATACAAATTTGATAATATGGGGAAGAATTTGTTTATCTTTCTTCTTCTTTATCTTCTTTATCTGTACTAATAATGAAGATGAAAGTCTATGTTTGGATCTCTCTGTCAGGATTTCTGTCTGTCAGGATCTCTGTGACGCGCATCGCACCTAGACCGTTCTGCAAATTTTCATGAAATTTGGCACAGAATTAATTTGTAGCATGGGGGTGTGCACTTCGAAGCGGTTTTTCGAAAATTCGATTTTCTCCTTTTTCCTATTCCAATTTTAAGCCCATTTTTCATATAAATTTGATAATGTGGGGAAGAATTTGTTTATCTTTCTTCTTTTTGATCCTTTATTTACTGATAATAAAGCTGAAAGTATCTCTGTCTGTTAGGTTCTCTGTGACGCTCGTAGCGTCTAGACTTTTCCTCCGATTTTCATGAAATTTGGCACAAAGTTAGTTTGTAGCATGGGGATGTGCACCTCGAAGCGATTTTTCCAAAATTCGATTTTTTACTTTTTCTATTCCACTTTTAAGCCCATTTTTCATATAAATTAGATTATATGGGGAAGAATTTGTTTATTTCATTTTTTTAAAAAGTTTTAATCGTTCTAAAGCTAGGAATTTTCCGCTTAAGATGAAGTTTGTTTGAAGTTTCTACGAGTATTAGGAGAGCTGCAGAATTCGTTTAGTGAAAACCAACAGCCAATGCTTACTTTCAGTAGGTCAAACGATTCTAAATGATTTGACTCGAGAAAAAAATCAAAAAATAAAGTTAAACCAGCTGCGTCGCCCGGCTTTGCATGCTGTACCTCGAAAATAAAAGGTATGTCAAGTGAGACGTGTTCAACAATCAGGCTTGAAAAAAATAGTGAATTTTTTGTGGGCGGCAGATTGAGGAAAAATAACCAGAAGGGAAACATTTTAAATCCCCCGATAACAGGAAAGCCTCAAAAGAATAGCCAGATTTTTTTTATTCATATTCGAGAAATAAAATTGCAACACATCTTTTATCTCAATGAGTTTAATCACGCTACAAATTTTAATAAAAGTATTGCTGTGGAAAGTTGAGATAAAGCACTGAAAAATAATTTGAATGGAGGAAAACCTTCGAAAAATAGGAATTTTATGTCGAAATAGAAGGGTCATAATTAATAGTTTTTAATTGATATCTCCACTAATTATCAGAGGATTATGGTTAATAACCAAACATAAAGACTGAAAATTCGATACCTGGTTCGATGGTCAGTTTACTGGCGTTCGGGAAAAGTAATTTGGACATAGAGATTTTCAGCTTTATCATTAGTAAAGAAACTTGGAAAATTAAAATAACAAAATTGAATTTTCGAAAAATCGCTTTGAGATGCACACCCCAATGCTACTCCAGTAGCACTAGAACGTTCAAATCTGGTACAGAAATCGTGTTATTAGTCGAATGACGGTGTTAAGTGTTACTTGCACGTAAAATTAGACGTACAGTAACAGTGATATTATCACAGTGCCACTCTAGTTCTGAGGGGTCGTCATATTAAACGTTCAAAAAGTTCTAATGCCATGGTGTTATTCCCGTGCTAAAATAACCTAATATTTGACGTTCCGATCCGCATCCGAGCGCCCTCTACATCTGTGTACCGAGGAATAGTTACTGAAACTGTCTTTGCTTACCAACTTCAATCGCTTTAGGAGCAACTGCTGAAAAACAATCCATGCAAAGGATTATTCCTTAACCAAAAGTGATTAATTTAATTATAATTATTTGTAAATCTTTCACATGTAAATTTTGTTAATAAGTCGAATTTCATTTGAGTTTATTGGGGTTTTTTCCCCTTAGCTTTGAACATTTTGTGAAACTTAATTGCTCCATTTGTGTATATTAATATCAAAGACTAATTCGCGGATGTATTTTTCGCTAACGTTTCTTTGCGCAATTTTCATTTCTGATCTGAATTCGAATTGATTGCTACATTTAATTTCATAAAAGTGGTTGTTTTAGTTATTCTTGTTTTCGGCTATGAATTTTAAGTTGTAATAGAGTATACATATATTTTTTTTCCGCTGAATCTCAGTTTTTGATGTATTCAAAACGAATATACTTTTCAAAAAGTAGACAGCTCACATAATGATTCTATTATTGCAAAAATAGACCAGCAAAAATTTAATAAAAATGTGTTGATGCTGTAAAATGTGATACATACTGTACAGAAATGAGAAATTAGTATTCTGGAATATTGAGATAGAAAATGAATAATTATTTAAAGAATTTTTCAATTTAAAATGTTCATGATAAAGAATCAATTTTATCAACAGAAAAGGTCTCAATCAAAATAGTACCCAAAAAATTTATGTCGTTGAAAATAGTCAAGCAATATTTCCCGTTGTTAAAGGTATTATGTTTGACTATGCTTTTTTTTTTTTTTTTTCAGAAGCAACATGAAATAAATTGCTAAGTTGTGTTTTCGGTTTTCAAAAATAGAATGCGTACTGCTTGTTTATTTTATCCAGGGCTGCGGAGTCGGAAGGAAAATGGAAGACTCCTCCGACCCCGACTCCTGGATTTTGAAACGCCCGACTCCAACTCCGAATTAAAAAAAAAAATGTTTTTAATTGTATTTTTTCAACTCGCTCTCTCCCTTTAGGAGAAGGGGAAAAATCTCTAAAGAGAGATTGAAATATTAATTCCCTTTTAGGAAAATTTCGCATTTTGTTTTTATTGTATACACAAGACGCATACAACGTTAGAAATTCAATTTAAAAATATCCTTTTAAAATTTTTGAAAAGGATTATCTGTAATTTGCCCCCCTTTAATGTTTAACAAATAGATATTGATCAAATCTTGTGCTTTCAATTTTTAAAAGCTGTAACTTGAGAGAAAAAAGGCTTTTTTCTACATCCAAGTTCTTGAGAAGGAGTGGTTTGCCCCGTGTGACACCCATCTGGTAGATAACAACCAAAGTTAATTTCAGAGTTTATAAAAATTATAAATACTTAAATTCTGAAAATTTTCGTGAATATATTTTAAATTATATTTCATCAATTTTTCAACGAGAATAGTGCACATATACGTCAGGAACCAATTTTACACAAAAAGCGGCGGTATACTTATTTATACGAATAGACTTTTACTAAATCTATATTTCTTCTTCGCGAAATTTTTAATTTAAATTTTATTGGCTGCTTTAGAATTAACCTTAATATGAAGATTTTAAGATTAACTGCTATTGTTGAGTGTTGTAACCAAGAAGTCATTCACACTCATTTTGTTCCATACTTTTTAGTGAGAACCAAGCTCATAGAAATAGTCTTAATAAAGAAAAAAAAACATTAGATTATTTCAGCGGATCTTTTAGATTCGTGCTTTCGCGCCAGAACTTATTTGAATTTGCCGATCACCCTCAAAAGTTTCCACCTGAGCTACGGGTCTTGACTTACTGTGGTGTTACGTTCCTTTTACTATTTTATAGCTGAGATCGAGCAAAACACTATTATTTCTATTTTATTTAAATTGATTCAAGTGATTACTTGAAAATGTTAGGCAACGAAGCCGTTTGCTGACAGTTGCTATTAGTTATGTTAAAAAGCAAGCCAACTAGGGGACGGCTACAGAAAGTTCGGTAAGCACTCAAGCTAGCTGATTACCTTAATGGCAGTTATTTTCTCATTAGTAGCTTTTTATATATCGAATCAATTGGTAGTCAGTTTTTAAAAAAATTCAACGAGAGTCAGTGAAAATGAAAGAAAAAAAGAAGCCCGGAGTCGGCATATTTTCTAACGACTCCGACTCTTTCACCCTAAAATTAATCCGACTCCTACTCTTCGACACCGGCTCCACAGCCCTGTTTGTAACCAGTCGATGGTTTCCCAATAACAAACCGAACACTGTACAAAAACCCAATTTACAGTTTAGCGGAGTTCAGTAATGTCTTCGATGACATAAGACGTCGACCTGTTCCATCGATAAATCTACATTTGCATAAATTAAAATTAAGTTCCTGTTTCGAGGGATGTCGTAATGTATTAAAACTCCAAAGCTGCTTTGGCTTACATTTTTTTACGGCAATTTGTACGTTTTGTATTCTTTTCTTTGAATTTTTCCCGGAGAATTCTTTTACGTTTTAAGAGTTTTGTTATTCTTAATATATTAAAGAATCAGAATATATAGAGTAAAATCAAGGGGCTTTTTTCTTCTTTAGAAATTTTAGTAATGATTTAGATTTGATTTTTTTTATTTCTAACACAAAACACAGTGTTAGATTTTACCTTGGAAAGCAGAGCCACAGAAAAGTAAGTTACAACCAGCGCAAACACATTAAGCAAAACATTTTACAACATTCACACTGTAGCATTTATGTCCTACTTAGACATGTAAAATTTCCGGAAATTTTGAAATAGTGGAAAAAAACCGGTTTTTTACCGTTTTTATCCGGTAAAAAACCGGTCCGTTGAAAAAAAACGTTTTTTTACCGGTTTTTTTCGGGGAAAAATTCTAAAAAATGGAAAATTTGATTTTTTTATGAATAAAATTAGAGTTTCTCAATAGCTCTGTGTTTCTTGGAACATATATAGGGTTAAGCATTAAGAAATGTATGCTATCCACACATCTACTTGACAGAAATACACATAAAGGTAAGATTAATTATAACAAAAAAAAAAAAAAACTTTTTGTTTTGTAACTAAAAGCTTTCATGGTCAAACACCAGAAATAAGTCAAGTCGTCATTCAACCAATAATATTGGGTAATGTGCGTCTAATCGTAACAATTATTTTTTATTTTAGATTGCCTTTGAAACTTGAAGTATTAATTGAAATTGATCGACTTTCAAACATGACTGATTTTTTTTTTTTTTTTTTTGAAAGAAAAATAATACAATGTAATTGTCTGAAAATGAAAGCTATTAAGTTTCGATTTTTTTTGAAAGACAAATAATACAATGTAATTGTCTGAAAATGAAAGCTATTGAGTTTTGATTTTTTCCAATCCAGTCTCAGACGAAATCGAAACTAAATTGGTGTTTCTTAAGCTGAAACAAAACTTGTTTTAGTTTATACATACGGCCGTGCTAAGCACAGTAGTAAAAGTAGTCATACCAGAAATTTTGAACAAGTTTGAGTTATTATAACCAAGTTGTTCTCTGTTTCGTAGTTTACTTAATAAATGAGATGTTTTAGGGTCATTTGATCAAGAACTATTGTTTTGAAAAATTCTTAAAAAAAAAAAAAGACATCTGAATCAAATATATGGAAGAGCCACACTTTAAAATACAATATCTCAGCTTGAGCACAACTGCTAATTCCCCTTTTTTGCTTAGCACGGAAGTATACAGGATGCGGCAAAAAAATATCGGACAAAAATTGTATCATAGAATGGAAGAAAGGCAATTTCATTTTAATGAGTACCTAATTTATTTTTGTTTCTCACTTAATTAGAAAATAATTTACAATATATTACCTAGTTCATGCATTGTTTTTCGTTTTTCTTACAATTTTAAGCAAAATACCTGCTATTTTAAGTTGTTTAACCAAGTAGAATGACAGTTCGTTTGCTTGTTGTCTCTCAACAAACAGTATTTGAAACGGCATGCCGTTTCAAGTGGCTTGGGAATGATAGTCGGGAATGTGTACAAAAACGAACAGTGAACATTTCAGTTAATCGGTCAGGTCATCCAAACGTGAGCTCAATGAAATCCTTCGGTTTCCACGAGAGAAGTCGTTCTTAAGGTGGAAATTTGTAACCGATAAGTGGGACTAAGGGAAAAAAAACAGCTCGAACAGAAGTTTTACGACTTCCAAAAAGTTCAGGCATTTGTATGACTCCAAAGATGCCAGAAATGTTTGAGACTGGTCGCAAGTCCACGCTGGAAGAGATACCTTTCACTGATTTACCGTTCAACCGGCTCACTTCCCCTAGAACAATACGATTTGGTCTGTAGACACTCCAAGCACCTTAGAAAGGGTTAGATATCGCCAAAATCCGAAGTCAGGCTTGGTCTGAGATGGAATCAGCACAAGCGACAAAAAAAAAAAAATCTCTAGTTTTTTGTGAATGAGGGCCGTAAAATGAATGAAAAAGTGAACCAGAAGGACATTTTAGAAGTTATTCTTCAGCATTGTAGACTGGACATTTTCCTTTAACTCCACACCGATTCATATGGCGAAAAAGACAAGAGTGGCGCAAGGCGCATTGTTTTTCACATGATATCTTTAGAGTGGACGCTCTACTCGCTCGACCTCAATCCCATTTATTATACTGTATGGTCTTTTTTGGAGTCAAAGGTCTACCCTAAGCACACATAGAATTGAACTATCTTAACTAATTGCTTTATAGGGAATAGGATTGATTAAAGGACTTGCAGAGAGCCCTTGAATGAAAATTTCAACGAGCAGTTGCATATCTGTATTACTGCAAAAGACTGCCAGTTTAAAACCAATTAAATGTATTGATTAATAAAGGTCTTCTCATATTGTTATTTTTTGTGTTTTGTTAATTTATTTACTTTTAATAAAGTTTCATGGAAAATTGCTTGCCCGTTTTCTTTTTTTTTTTTTTTTGCCGCACCCTGTACATTTGGTTCGCACAGTCAGCAGATACATAGTTTTGTGATTAAAGTTATGCTTGTTTGTTTTATGAAGAAGGAAAATAAATTCTTCACTAAGGTTATTAGTGAGGTTAAAGATTTTTTGCAAAAAGTATTATTAAGGAGAGTCAGTAACCCTAAATACTTTCAAAACTTTCGACTTTTTGATTTTTATATATTTTGAAACTCCATTTCAATGCCTTTTTAATGATACAAACTTCTTGATCATTCTCAAATTAAAAGTAAGATAAAATAAGCTTTAAAAAAACGTAAACCTATTTTGATGAGTTATGATTTTTTCACTTTAAATTGCAATATCTTGAAATGGTATTTTTGGAAATAAATGTTCCATTTTCTCGGAAAATAAATTGGGTTAGGCTTTGAAATTTTTACCACCTTTTCCATACATTTAATTACATATACTGAAGTAATTTTTTTCTCAAATTCGAAAAATATTTTTTTATAGGAGCTGATTTTGTGTTGCAAAATGGCCTTAAAAAAATACAATGACCTACACATTAGAATTGTTTTTAGAAAACCTAAGCTTTCTTTCTGTAGAATTTTACTTCAATATAGAGAAAAGAGTCTACTTAAAATACAGAAAAAATTTCATAATTGTATTTTTAATACATTTTCAGAAAAAGGTACATGAACCTGTGCAATTTAACCTTTAAGGTATAGGAGGTACTGACTCTTCTCAAACATTTTTTGATCTATATGCAAATTATATTGTCATACAACAACTTGCATTAATGTTAGACAGTATCTTAGCATAAAACGGGCGGGGGGTGGAAGAAATTACATCAGAATTTAAGCGTGAGAAATTTCTAATCACTTTTTGCTGAAAATTTCAATTAAAACCCTGAAAAGTTGAAAAATTCCTTTTTTTTAAATTTTTTCGAAGTGGAAATTTACTCCTTCTTAAAAAAAAAAAACGGTTTTTTTTCGATTGTTTTCATCTCTAGTCCTACTGTAAATTTAACGCATTAATATCAAACTTACTCTCGGAGGAATGCTTGCGGCATCCAGCAAAGTGACAATTGTTCCAAAATGAAACCTTGTTGGATTCTTCAAGGAAATTCATCAAAACCATTGTGAAAATTATATATTGAAACCGTATTGTAATTCGAAAAACATTCAATATATCACTCTTCTATCATTAGTATCTTTTAAACAAAACTCCTTAAAACTTTTCAAAATGAATAAAATATCAGCGTGAAATCTTACCCTGGGATGATACGTCAAATACCCGAGGAAATGCTTTCTTTAGACTTTGAGAGGCAAGTATACATGAATTAGTTTGTTTTAGGTTCCAAAATTCTTAGATTTTAAGTATTTAATAAACTCGGCTCGGCAGATTCAATTTGTAAAAATTGTAAAAATTTACAAGATGAACAGCTTCAAAGTATTTTCTCGTCACTTTTTTTTACATATTTGATTTACAATGACTATTGTACGGTGAGGAGTAGTAAAATGGTTGTGCGCCGCTTACTCTGCGAAATCGCAGCAATATTGCTTTCTCTGGAAGCCTTTTGGCTTCTTTTTAAGGGAGGGAGATTTTACAATTTGTGCTTTCAAAAAAAATTAATATGGCACAGTTAATAGGTAAGTTACAAGTGCACAGCTTTCCGTAATTCAATTGTTTATGAGGAAAAAATATGTATCCAACTTATTAATAAATAGAGTAAATAATTTCTGAATCAGTGATTTGAAACAGTCTCGCTGCATAAAATGATTCGCTACGTAAAATGTGAACTCGCTTCCTATTAAAGCAAGTCTCTCCTTAGAACTGACAGGGCGGCAGAACATGATGCAAATAGCAGCCTGAATTTTAAGGTTCATTCAAAAGCTATATGATGCACTACAGTGTCAAAATAATTTCAATAATAATAACGCAGTAACTAGTAGAAAATCTCTGGGACTATTTGAACTTCACTAATAACGATTCCGTTTCTTCTGAAGACTGCGTTATTTACGAAGCTATTTTGTAAAAAGAAAACTAAGTGGAATTCCAGTTTCCAAGACATTTCCTAGAAGGACGTTTTTTAAAAAAATGTAGCTAGGGTGGAGTTTGATGCTTTTAGCATCAAACTCCACCCTCACTAACGAACCTATTCTGCTCTATGTAGTATGCAGCAGTCTCTTAATACCAAATCTTGTTATTTCTACTCTTTGCAAAATAATTCATAAATTAACTTAATTGAGTTGATTAAAGGAGTTTTTATTACTTTAGTTTACTAGTACCGTGAGTTTTGTTTCAAAATTCGTTGCGGTAACGCCATAATAAAAAAACAAACCAAGCACGCACACATGGGATTGCATTAATGTCTTAAAACAAGGAGGGGCAATTGTCCCTCCTGACTCCCCCCCCCCCCCCCAAATGTCGGGCCTCGTCAACCGCCCGCATCAAAGGCTTGAGCTCGAGCCACTAACACCAATACTAGTGTGTACGCCAATATCCCAGCAGATGTCACTCACGAGGGAACAGTCCGGACTTTTTTTTCCAGAAAAAAAATATGAAACGTGGTTCTCTTATACATATGTATCTTAGGGCGCTGAACATGAAGAAGTAAGGGTGTCATTTTTCGCAACTTCAACGTTCCTATATGCGACTCATGTGTAGCAAATAATGGTAGGGTAAGTTCGGTTATCCGGACTAACTGGGAGGTCCTTAACTGGGAAGTGAACGGAGTAGTTCGGAAAATGAGCAAAGCTAATCCTAAAATAAGCAGACTTGACTTTTATTACAGCAAAAACGATGTTTTGTAACAAAATTACTTTGGATTGTTACTCGCAAACTCCTTATGACTTATTATTAAGTTGCAGTGGTTTCAGTTTGACGCTCCAAATGATTGCTAGACTGCTATTAAATATTTTTATGGATTTATGTAGGAGTTTTACTTCAATCAACATAAAAAGCAAATATTTGCTGCACTTATAGTTCAGCTACCATAATTTGAACTCATTTGTGTGAACATAAAACTTTTTTTTAACTCTAGAAATTCAATCTGGATAAAACAGAGATCCAGGAAAACGGGAGCCGAATAAACGGGTTCTACTCTGTAATTTGATGGAGTAAGTTCTTGGACGCCGCGAATAAACGAAACACAGCTCCACAAGTGCGGAGCAAATGTTTGCTTACGCGAGAAGGCGCCAAATAGTTAGTTTAACAAACAGCGCATTAGTTTTTAATTTCTGAATTAAATTATCTGGAATAACTGGGACCGAAACCAATCCGATTAAACTCAAATCCGGCAATAAACAAAACACGACCTTAAATAAGCAGACTTATCTTTTGATGTCTGCAAGAAAAAAACTTTTTTTTGTAATCAGTTGACATGGAATCGTTTCACAAATACTTAATCCTTTCATGATTTCGCCCGTATGCAAAATTTTAAGGGGGGTGGGGTGGCTCAGATATTTTCCCCATAGAAACCGATTTCAGTACAAATTAGAGTTATTAAAATTTGACATTTTTAATAACTCATTAATTGCTGGAGAAGAAATGTTTTTACATTTCTGCAAAGATGAAAGTACTAAAAGCGAGTAAGTTCTAATTACAAAGGGGGGGGGGCTCAAGCCCCTTCTTTCTCCCATATGGGCACCCATGGGGTATCATGGTCCCTCAGCACTTCCATCACTGCACAATTCCTTTTTAGGGGCATATAGAGAGGATACCTACCGAACCAGATTTTCTGCGGCTCTTAACCAATTCTCATCGAAAGATTGAAACCGTTATTAGCTAGTATTTGACATTCATAAATACATGAATGTATTTGAGGAGGAAGTTTTAAATGATCTCGCGAAAAATACACAAAAAATTAGTATAATATTAAAGTAAAACTAATAATAAATATCCTGTGCTTTTTCCCACTTTCTTCGTTTCATAGTGATATCAATACAAATAATTAATTATTTTTAAGCAGTTACTTTGAATTATAATTATACTTATCTGTAGAAATTCTTTGATATTGAATAATTACGCATTGTAAATGAATGGGAAAGAAAGCAACAATTTTCGATTTTAAAAACCCCTCCCAGAAAAATTTTCTGGCTGCGCCACTGGCTTCAATTAATTAAGTTTTTCTTACCATTTAACTAATTATACATGTATGAAGTTATGGTGCAGCAAAACAAATGATTTACCTTTAATAGAAGATGTGGTTTTTCAAATTAGTCACTATTGATGAGGTGAGGTCTTTATTTTTCTGTCCTTCGTCTACCTTCAAGTGCAAAAACTCTCATTAAAACATATTGTAATTAAAGAATCATAAATAAACATAAGATGTCACTTTCATTTTAGGTTATATAGAACGGACAAAAAATCGGTCCTTTTTGTTTACAGACAACATCAATTACAAAATCATTATGACGACAAAACTACTTTTGACTCCATTATTTTGTTAAACATAGTAGGTTATTGCTTACATGGTTCAAACAACACAGCTTGAGCCTCAGTCATACCCGTAGGTAACGAAAAAACGAGTAAACGAACCAAACGACTTTCAATTTTGGAGTGTACTAATAAAATTGAGCGAATAAAATTTGAACACACATTTCTCAAAAATAAAAAAGATAGTAAAAGAGTATTCGCCCAATAAGCTACATCTAAAGCAGATAAGACATCAATGGAGAAAAAACTCTGAAAACACGTGCGAAAATCTTTTCTACTTGTGTTCAAATGTGGGTTTGCCGCCGAAGTATATTTTTCTCATCTTTTAGGGGGGCATGCAATTTGAGGGGATCTTCGGGATACTCAGGGTGAGAACTTGAGAGGTGGGACACCCCTGGATTTTTCGCTACCATAAAAGAATTATTCGTATTATTTTTTGGTTCAATACCAAGCAACGTTTTTATTTTCTTTTTCCTTCTTGTTTTTCAACGTATTGTTACTTCTTGAAAAAATTGTATTGACGTTATTCGAACTATTAGCCCAAGAGCTGGTTATATAAAAAAGCGATCACAAGGTACTAAAAATTTTTGCATGATGAGAAAGTACAAATACAGGCAAGTATGTTTCGCCCGGTCTGCCAGGGTGGGTAAGGGACCAGGAGGGGTGGCGGGCGGTAAGAGAAAGGCAAGTTTTCTTAAGATAATCAGCAGATTTCCACTGAAAAGCTGCAGATATTTTAAAAGTGACGCATACAACCTTTATGTTTACAAATAATAATCGTAAAAGTATTTTGAACGGCAGCAAATACAGGGAGGCCTATTCTCCTTCAAATGTTACAAAGTACCCCCCGCCCCCATGAGGGCCACTGAGAAAAATCTACCCTTTAAACAGACCACAACCTTAAAAATTTCATTTGCATGACTTGTGTCATCGCTCCCCCCCACCCCCTGGCTAAAGTACTAAGCTAAAGTTTTATTTGTAAGTATTGCTGCAAAAGTTCACCGCAAAGAACGTTATGCGTGCTTCAAAAATCAAAGAACGTGCAAATACCTATCTGTGTTCTCCTATAGCAGCATTTAGGTCAACATAATGGACAAGTTGTGTTTGCTTTTATCTCATCGCGTACATAGGCCCTTTTTATCGGAAAATTCTGTGTGTGTTGCTTTGTTCAACAACATAGTTTCAAAAAGAACTTTCTAACTATATCTGTGCTGTTTGCCAATCAACATTTACAGCTGTCTCACCTTGATTTTCGTTCAAATTGAGCAAATTGTGCTCCTAATTTCATATATCCCCCTCCTCCTTCAACCCAAGAACATTGGGCCATCTTCATTTAACAAAATAATCTCTCTTTAATTTTACATTTGCAATTTCTATTAGCCATTTAATCAGTTTCGGATCTTCGATTTTTCGGAGTCGAGGAAAATCTTAAAATTGTTGATATTATCCGTCTTGTTTCGATATTTTATATCTAGTTTCAACTTTTAAAAAAAAGACAGAAATATGAACTGAATGCGTTTTCCACCCCTCAGAAGTAGTTGTCTAGCAGGGCAAGCGCCCCCCCCCCCCCCAACCCCCCGGGTTTTGCTTACCCTAAATGCGGCACTGAATTTTACTGTCCCTATCTAGATACGTCATTTAGAGGAGTCAAGGGTGTAATTGTCCCTCCCCTGGGTTTGAAAATTAATGTATTACAATGAGAGTTTACATGTTTCTTGCATTTTTTTTGGTATCATTTACATTGTGACCATATACTTTCCCACCTCCCCACTGAAAAATTCGAAATCACAGACCTGTCACTAACCTTTTGCATTGCGTTCTTGTCGCAGAAAAACATTCATACTACCTTGTGCTTGGAGGATTTCAACATCACCATCTCATCGAACTCAAGCACGATTTAGTTTCCCAAGTTGTTTCAATCTGATTTCAAGCGCTATCACAAATCTTTTTGTAATGCGTTCATTTCTAAGCATTCCAAATTCGCCACCGTGACTCAAATGTTTTATTGCTCTTTTGGCGACAGTTGCATTTATCGCAGCAGTATGTCGAAACTTTCTGATTTGCGAATGCCAAAGTCTTTTTCAGCCAACTCCGATTTTTTTAAATTTATTTGCTTCGTTGTGGAAACTGGAAAACAACGTCCAAAAGGGTTTGGGGGTCGATATTTTAAACGTTTGGAATCTCGTTTGGAAGAACACAGATTTTTCTTCGTGGGCGCGGGAATGGAACCGTTTTCGATAAACTATGTTGCTTATTATCTTCGTTTCCAGTTGTTGACGAAGGTGGAATGGCAGTCTAATAAATCTCACGTCCTGTCATTTAAGAGGTCATTTTCAGATTTTTTTTCTTATTTTTGCACCTGGTAACTTGCTGTTTATTGAATTTGGATGATAGAAGTTGCCATTTTAAGCCCCAATGCGACTGCTCAGTGTAGGCGTCCTACCTTGACCTGGGGGAATCGACAGAGAAATGTAACTCGGGTTTATTTAGTAGGCTTATAAGCGGTAATGCCGAATTTTTACGTAGCCAGAGTAAAAAGCTGTCTAGAAAGGCAAATTTTAATTGTAATAACCTAAATTTTTATTACCATTCTTGTAAATAAGATATTGGGATTTTTTCTTTTTCCGAAGTGATATCATTTTTTAACTATACATAGTAATATTTATTTTAGCACATCTCATGAAAATAAAATATTTTTAAATCATGGTCGTAAATTAATTGACAATAATGAATGTGAAGCGTCGCGGCGGAAAAGCGGGCGTAGATTGAAGAAAAGCAGAAGTCGTCCTTGCGTTTGGCGAGAAATCGCAGTTAGTTATACTCAGATTTTAGTCGCATACTACTATTTATTTGATTGTAAAATAAAAGTAGTATGCGACTAATCACTGTTGTCTTAAGTGATTGACGCAACGTTTGTTCTTCTCCATTTATTTTTTTTAAATTTAGTTCTTTGTTCATATTGAGTTTTTGGAGGCAAATGAAGATAGACGATGGTACCCAGCCTCCGGCCCGCGAGTCATATGGGGCCTGAGAAGCTGTTTCCTGCTTCCGGCTGTTATTGTTTAAGATGTGACTCGATCAAGAGTGTTGTTAGCTGAATTTTCTCAACCTACGTTTCGCGGTGCATGGTGCCGGTGCTTTCATGTTGAATGTTACGAACCGAAAACTATGTCACTACTGAACTGGATGAACCGATTTCGATTTGCATGTTCTTTTAATTGAAAGTTGCCTTGATTGATTTTTTAGCCGGTTTCGCCGTATAGAGACCGCGAAAGTGATTCGTGTAGCCCGTTGTTGTTCGAAAGGCGGCTTGAATGAAGTTATTTCTAGCCACAGGTGTCCAACCCACGACCCGTGGGCCATTTGAGGCCCGCGAAGCTGATCCATGTGTCCCATTGTTATGCTCAATGTTACGAATAGAGAACTGAAGCCTTCCAAAACAGCCTATTGTCCTTATTCGGTATTTAAAGACATGAAGTAATTGAAGGGTTTGCTGCAAGTCAAAGATTAGTTCTAATTTCAATGTTTTCAGTTGGTCTGCACTACAGCTGGAAACGCCAAACCACTTTTTTCTTTCTTATGTTACAATGATTTTTTTTTCTTCTAGTATGCCTCTCTGTACAGTTATACAAGATAACTCATGAAAATTAAAAAGCAAAATAAGAATGAATATGATTTGGCGTTTTAAACGTAAATACGGAACATTGAAAATTTAAATTTAGAGCTACCTCCTTTCTGCAGCAAGCCTTTAAATTCTCCCCGATTTGAATTGAATCTTCCTTCAACATGTTTTTCTCATTTCATATGGCAGGGGCTTCCAAAATGGGTACCGTGACATTTTTTGCGGTGCCGCGGGAGGAGGAGAGGAGTACCGGAAGTATCTATGATTTCAATATTAATGTAAGTGTGATATACCAATAAAGCCATCCGCCCATTTTTTAATGTATACATAAAAATAATTCGCTTGATTGTTACTTCATCGTCATCAGAAAGCCCAACTGACGATAAAGCGTTATCAAAAAGCGAGTTTCAATTGCCAGTCAACAATGTAGTAAAAGTTATTGGGTTACAGGTTCGACACATGGGTGCGCTCGACCATTTTTAATTTTTTTGAAACTCATATGCCTAAAAACTGCAAATGAAAAATGTTTAAAACCACTTTTATTTTTTATCTAATCTGGACTTTTGATTTTTTACAAGTCATCAAAAGTCGCTTTCGTAGTCAAAAACGGGACTTTTAGACTTTTCCGTTTTGGCCAAAATCTATTGGAATTGCACTTGTGGCAGTTAATTTTACACTTTGATGTTGAAATGCATAGTATGATAGTCTTACATGCTGAGTTATGTGGTCGTAATTTAATAATTAAAATAATGGCAACAGGTTCAAGTTTAAGGTCAAATGTAAACATTTTACTCATTTCAAAGAGAGAGAACTCGCGTAGGGGACTGAAACATTATGAAATATGGCAAAAACAAATGATTGGAACTGTTGCTGCGTATTTGTTTACCCTTTATACATTACAGCTTCTCAAAAATCGGAAAAATGACAAAAATGGTATTTTTAGACCCATGTAAACCGAAAGGGGATGGAATTAAAAATAAAATTTCTTGGCCAATTGAATATTCCTTTCAAGCACTAGACATGTTACATATATTGTTTTGTTTATTTGGTTTGTAAAAAAGATACAGGTGATTGAAATAGAGTAATTTTGTTAGTTAACCCACACACTAAAACAGAAATAAAAAGTGCGAAAACTTCACTTATAATTCACTCACTTATAATCACTTAATTTACGTATATTGTGCTCTATATAATATATTATATTGAAAAAACATATTGTAAGTATGAAAATAATTATTTTAATTTGATAACTTAGAAATATTTTTACACGAATGAGTTGTTCATACTTGATTGACAGCTTAAGTAGTTAATTTATAGGATATATTAATAATCTACGCACAAAAATTTTCAATACTACAAACAAACATACGCTATATACATTAACTTATCTAAATTGCCTTAAAAATGTGCAAAAACACTATACATACAAAATTAAAATTTAAAAAAGTGCGTTTTTTTATTTCTTGTTTGAGTGTATATAGTTTTGAGAAAATGAACTCATCTAGTAGTTTTATAGTTGTAATGGTAACTCAAGTATATGGCGTTTAAGAATGTATTACAACGGCGCATTCATAATTCGATACTTTGAAGCTGTAACAGGACCAAGACAATGACAGGGGTTCTAAACTTAGTGATCAATACAAGCTATGTAATAACCTTTTTGACAATAATGGGCATTTTCTTTTGAGACACTTTTTAGTAACACACTATTCTTTATACCTATTGTAAGTGGACAATAATTTTACTGTGATAATATTTAAAGAGGGTGGCATAAAGTAGTGATTGGATGTTGTATTGGGATTTTTATTTGCAGAGTCAAACCTTTCTTGTAGCATTTTTTCAGCTAGTTTAATATACTGAGTGCTCACGAGGATACATGCAATGTTTTTTTTTTTAGTAGCAAAACTACAGAAGGCATACTTTTCTGTAGAAATTAAAATGTGATATCTAGTAGTTCTTTGTAAGCTAGTCTTAGTAGTATCAATTCTTTTTACGGTTCCTCTGATTCGGTTACATTGTCCATTACACTATGATATTGCATAGAAATGCCTTTCAGCTCTCAAGTTGACATCCGTTTCGTGGTTGCACGAATTAACAAAATTCTTTCTATTTTTGTAGTATATTTGTGTAAATTATTTCAATACGCCACATACTGTGTTACCACCAGAACTATAGACCTAATGTGTGAGTTCATTTTCTTAAAACTACACTCAAGCAAGATCTGAAAAACGCTTTTTTTTTTCTTTCAACTGTGTAGATAATGTTTTTGCATGTTTTTAGGCAAGTTACATACGTTAATGTGCAGAGAGTATGTGTGTATGTATTGACAATTAGTGTTTATTTTATCAGTTTAGTCTATGAATTAACTAATTAAGCTGTCAATCAAGTATGAACAACTCATTCAAGTTAAAATATTTCTAAGTTATCAAATTAAAATAATTATTTTCATACTTACAATATGTTTTTTCGGCATAATATATTATATAGAGAACAATATAAGTAATTTACGAAGGTACAATGAAGTTTTCGCACTTTTTACTTCTGTTTTAGTGTGTGAGTTAACTAGCAAAATTACTCTATTTCAAAGACCTGTATCTTTTTTAAAAACCAAACACACAAAACAATATATGTAACATGTATAGTACTTGAATGGAATATTCAATCGACCAAGAAATTTTATTTTTAATTCCATCCCCTTTTGGTTTACAGGGGTCTAAAAATACCACTTTTGTCATTTTTTCCGATTTTTGAGGGGTAAGGGGTAAACAAATACACAGCAACAGTTCCAGTAATTAGTTTTTGCCGTATTTCAATTGTGTTTCATTCCCCTACGTGAGTTATCCCTCTTTGAAATGAGTAAAACTTTTACATTTGATCTTTATCTTAAACCTGTTGAAATTATTTTAATTATTAAGTTACAACCACGTAACTCAGCAGGTAAGACTATCATCTTATGCACTTAAACATCAAAGTGTAAAATTAACTGCCACAAATGCAATTGAAATAGATTTTGGCTAAAATACAAAGGTCCAAAAGTCCCGTTTTTGACTACGAAACCGACTTCTGATGACCTCTAAAAAATCCAAAGTCCATATTAGAGAAAAAAATAAAAGTGGTTTTAAACATCTTTTATATGCAGCTTTTAGGAATATGAGTTTCAAAAAAATTAAAAATGGTCGAGCGCACTTATCTGTCGCATCTGCATGGATTGATCCTATTAGAGAAGACTGATGTCAAAACAACTTAATCTCATTTTATCGTTAGTTTTGTTTCTTTTATTTGAGTTTCTAAAAATTATAAAAATTTGAAAAAATAGAAAAATTGTCTGGTGGGCAATGAGTTAAAGGGTACGCAGTAAAATTCAAAACATTGTGGAAAATTACATTGATACATATCACAATTTAATTGCGAAAAATTTTACGTAAGCACGTGTGTCCCAACAATAAAATGTACTCATTTCAACACTTTGTTAATTAATCTCCAGACTGGCGTAAGAACATAATGAACTAGCAATGTTTGTTAAAGTAGCACCTGACGTTGGCAACTAATTTATACAAAAAAAAAAAGGGTTTTTAAGTTGAACTCACTTGGTTTAATGTTGAGGACACTTTACTTGACCTAGATAGAGCTAAACATTGATAAACTACTGAGGTGCTCCGCCTCATGCACGCTTCGCTTGCCGAACCCAATTCGCCAGTTGCGGTAATGGTTAACACATTAATGTTCTTAATGTTTTGCCCCTGGATGTTCTCAGGACTGTATGTCTTGAGGATATACTTAAGGTTTTTAGTGGTGAGAAAGGGTGGAATGGCTTTCCCTGGATATTCTGTATCCAACGGTACCAGCATTGACTTGGCAGACACTGTCAGTCCGGATTAGACAGGTTTACAGACACACATACACACACAGACTGAAGCGCACAAGGGCTATTATGTATAATTTTTAGCGGCAGCAAAGGTAAAATTGCGTATCCAACTACCCTCTACCAAATTATAAACAAATGATCCGTTTGTAAGTTTTTGTTTCAATTCTTCGCAATGAACTTTAACCTGTAAAAGGGGTGAAGGTACGATAAATGACTTTTTTGCGTCACAAAAAAAAAATTCTGTTTCGTTTAATATTCGTTATTTCACAAGTTGCCGTAGTATTTTGGGTTCGTTATGAAGCCTAGAAAATGTTTGAACTTTTTGTTTTGTAGGACTCCGGAGAAAATGTGCTGTTAAGGGGTGACATTATCGTCAAAAAACTGCCGAAGAAGTGACGCCAGAGAAGTGACAACATCACACATAACCCATAAAACTAGTATGTTGTGGCCATCCCGAAACTTTCTGCTATATCTTTCTTATGAATTCTGATCCCATCCCATGCTTGACAAGAAAACAATATTCCCAATACAATATAAAAGTAATATTGAACAATAAAAACAATATAAAAGTAATATTGCGCACACAACTTGGCGACCGTCTCAATTTCCGAATTATTGCAAAAGCAAAGCAAAGAGCGAACATTAAAAGTTATTTTAAAAGCCTTGCTTGAACGAATTACAATTAATTTGTTTATTAACAACCATAAGATGGCAACAGTTAAAATTTTTAAATGATTGAGATAATACCATAGACTAATAATAAGAGTAGACTGAGCTTTCTCATTCTTGCTGATGAAGAAAATTGGTTCATAGATGTATCACGTGACTAGTGGAAGGGCTTGGCGAAGACTTTGGCAGCATGGTTGCTAGATGGCAGCATTATCTATAGTTTGGCACTTAATATTTATTTTAAGACGGATTTTTTTTCCCGATTGAAGAGATTGAACATTTTTTCTTTCAGTTATGATTTATTTGGGCATAGTTTTAGATGACAGTTTTCAATTACATTTATTTCATTTGAAACTCATCATTTTAATGAAAATTAGTTATTCACTTAAAATGAATATTCTGAACGATAGTCGTGTAGAAAAGTGTAAAAAAAATTATATGCGACGAGGTTTATATTTACAGTTGGTTTTTTCACGGTTTTTTAGCAGGATAGGTTATTATTAGAGCCTCTTTTTTCTTTGATCTCCATTGAGCAGATTGAATAATAACTTTTTTAAATGGTCTATTATTTTTACGTTAATCTGTAGTTTAGTAAAAGGTTTTAAATTACTTTATTCTACTTATAAATAATTAGTTTAGTCGAAGTGAAACGTTCTAAAGTTTGTAATTTGTTTTAAGCGCGTACATAATTTATAAAAACAAATTTGTGCGAATTATTTAAAATACAACTTAAAAATAAATGAAGTTTACTTAACAGCGGTATTGAATTGGTATTAAAAAAATAAATTCGGGATAATACATTAACTAGGGGTGCCCATTCCCCTAATTGATATGATCCCCCCTTTCTAGAATGATAAAAAAAAATACCTAAACATGATTTTAGTGGTTCAGATGCACCAATACCTCCAAGGGCACCCCTTTATAGACAAAAACGTAGTAACACTAAATTAGCAAAAATCGCAGACCTTATGAGCAGGTTTTGCCAAATTTGACATAGAGTCCTTTGATGCTCAAGAATGCACAAAGGGTTTTTTCGCCTTCCCCCTCTCCAGAAGAACCTCCCTAAGAGGTTTTTGCCCCATAGCAGGAGGGGGTACCGGAAAATAGATGAAACGGAATACGTATGCCTTTTAATGACATTGACTTAATTTTTGAAAGTTTTTAAAAACTCAAAAGAAAGATTTAAGTTTTTAGTCATGAAATTGCTTTTTCCTACGGGTTAAAGGGAGGTTTATACGTGTTTTTTTTTTTTTTAATGATAATTTAAACCTGATTGCTGAACATGCGTCATATGACACAAGTTTAGTTTTTGAGGTAGACCGTACAACGCCGGGGAATGCAGCTAGTGTATTATAGAATATATACTACCAATATAAGCTTAAAGTAAATTTTACACGGTAAAATACTCAAAAAAAAACTCTAAAAACTAAAGTATTTTATTTGAAAACTAATAACAATATGGAGAAAATATAACAAATAAATACAAGTTAAATTGTATTTTATGATGACAAATATAAAAACAGTAACTTCTCAAAACTACCACGAACAAATTACTCCGTGCGTAGACGATCAACTGGCTGTAGTTTCATCGGAAATGAATTCAGTAAATAAACACTTCTAACAGGACAAATGTATAGAAGATTTAAATCGTTGTACAAAATGTAATATCCAAATGAGACAAAGATGTAACGATTATAGAAAATAACAAACTTGAAAGTTTTATATATTTCAGAATGTACATCCTTCTTAGGTACAATAGTACAGCTTAATGCTTTATTTAAAATACATTTACATTAAAAAAACTGCTCTATGAAGATAATCTTATAGAAAAAATGTAACGAATAATTCATTGATGGCAGTACAATGGAGAAGACAAGCAATATAACGTAACTGAAATTGCAAATGATAAAAGTATTAAAGTTTTCACATATTTGAATTCGATTTGCTGGCACTGGTCAGCATCATCAATAAACACATACATATTTGTGTGTGCGTGAAAGCAATTCAGTGCATGCAAGGTCTCAATATGTTAAATATCTACTTATGAATAAGTAGATACATCAAACATACACATACTCGCATGTAAAGTAAAAATTATGAATTTTGAAACATAGATGTTCTTACAGAAAATATACAAGGAATTATTTAGTTGTAAGGTAATTTGGGAACTAATTAGTGTACTGTAATAATACAGTTAATACTAGTCAAATAAATTCTTATAATAAATTAAGAACATACATTGTGATGAAACATTTTACTTATATCCCGAACCCAAATTTTATACTGCTCTACTGCCCCTTAAACAATATAGCTTTTGTGTTAAGGCTTCGAATTTTACTAATTTGCAAATTTTGTGTCATTAGTTGTCCAACATGGTGTAGTCTAACACGAAAAAATTCAAACAAAACTGCTTTTATAAGCGAAATCTTGTGATTGTCCAATGCTGATCCTTCTAATATATGGCCTTGAAGAATTGGAAAGGTGTCCGTATCAAGCTCTTGCATAGCTTTAACAATTAGGAATTGCATAACAGATTTTCTTTTTAACCTCCCTGCAGCTTGGGCACTTCGGAATGTTCTTTCTGCTGTTTTACAAATTTTAATTGTATCAGTAGATGGAGAAACTAAGCCCCCTCTATTTTTTCTCTGCAAGAGACTTCCAGCACAAACATTTCTGGCATTTATGGCTTCTAGACAAACGTCACAGCGTATTTTCTTATTTAATTTTCTGGCAACAAATCCTGCTATGTATGTAATTACATCAGTTATAAATTGATTTAACTTTAACGGGTTTCCTATGTAGGAATGATCTTCGAAGATTTGTGAAATAATCTTGATGTCAGTTATTTCTTCTTCTTGATTAAAATTTATTTGATTTACATAATAGTTCTTTGCAGAAGAAACATTTAAAATACTTGTATCATCCAGCATCATGCAATTTGCATTATCTGATGTTATAATGTGATGATGACATAATAGTCGAACATATGCTGCTTTGAATTGCTTAGCTGTTGGGTTATTATTGAATCCCCCTTTGCTTCTTATTGCGCTAAAAAACATTTCCAGGTGGTCTTGGGAAAATTTATAGGTCATAAGAAAATTTAATGGGGGGCTGCTCCCTTCACACAATGTGTTATAGATTTCTCTTAAGCTGTTTAAACAAATTAAAAATCCTATGAATCCTGTTTTCCATTTGCTGGATAGAATTGATTCTCCATTTTTTGATACTTTCAAATTTTTTATATAATTTTCAATTCTGTTAATGGCATTTAAAAATATATTCCTATTTTGGGGCTTCATTGGGGATTTTAGGCCTTTGCTCAAAAGATTTTTTGAATTTAATATATCAAACACATCATTAAATATAAGTAAAAATTTTACTGTTGCATCGCATCCTTGAAACTGTGGTAGTTTCAAGTCAGTTGACACATATTCTAGGGCATTAGCAACACTTGTACTAAAGACTTGAGCTGCTAATTTTACCTTCATTTTTTCCTTTTGCCATTCAATGTGACGGTTGGTCAACTTATTTGCTGCATGAAGACCATGTTCCTCTTGATATTTATGGAGTTCTTTGATATATCCCCAATTAACAATATTATTATCCCCATCATAAATTGAACCATGGCTTGCTAGTGTATTTCGCACTAATTTAAGCATATGAGATGGATCTAAAAATACATAAACATTGTTTTTTGTAACGGGGTGGGTAAATGCGGATTTAATTGAATTTGGATCAATGCTAGCACCCAGGTGGTTTACTGTACTTATGTTGCATCTCAGACCATCAAATGTCAGTGACATTACGGTTGTGCCTATTTCATGGAGTCTTCGAATGGACTCTTTAACTAAATTTGCTTTTTCATTTGCAGTTAGTCCATTAGTTAAAAAATAGCCAATGGGAATCTTCCAACTGCCATTTAATGCATTTGCCATGAAAACTAATGCTTCCGTAGCGTAGGGCAAATTATCATCATTTATTTCAACTCCCATATCTATGAAACCAGAAAACTTATCTCCATCCCATTCAACGTGTCTTCTAATGGCCATTTCGTCAAAAATGAGAGCGCATAATGTGTTTTTTTTTCTTAATTTTGTTTCTTCCACTTTTAAAGCAATTGCTCTAAAAGCTTCATTTGTAAAACCTGGGGCTCCATCGACGCATCTGTACCATTTCCTCAAAGTTGTTGGATGAGGAAGGTTACAATTAAACATTTTCCTTACGTAACTGTAAGCCTTCGCTGAGTAAAAATGTAAAGTTAATGCAAAGGCCCGTAATTCCTGATGATATCTCTCCTTTGAACGGTTACTCTTGACTCTTTGCAAAAGGTGTTTTGTAGAAGTCGGCAATGATAGCTGGAAAAAAAAATCAATATGAACATCCATGCATTCAAAAGTTATTTAGTACTTCAAATAATCATTGTTCTTGAAAACATTTTAAAAATTAATTCATTTGCAACTCAGCTATTATACAAACATTGGCTTGATGTTTTATGACATGTTAGGCCATTGTCAACTTCATACGTTGGCGCTTTTATCATAAAAGTTAACACGAAGGGAAACAAAAAACTAAACTCATAAATAATCCCAATAATTCAAATAGTAAGACTTTACATCTTCGTGCTTCAGTTTCTTTAAGGGCCGTTCCATGTGACGAAACGGAACATTTGAAGTAGTTTTGTCACAAGATTTTGTTTCATAAATATAAATAATACAAGCTAGAAATTTTATTTTTTATATAAGTAGTAAAGATTTGTCATAAGAGCTATGTAGAATATAAAAAGTTAGTCACTTTGAAAAAAATATTTGAACAACATGCAATAAAATGCCCGTAATGGAACGGGACCCATCCGAATCCTGTTCCGTCACGGACGTTTTATTGCTTATTTATCAATTATTTTATTTCAAAAAGACACGTTAAATGTTCTGCGGAATTCTTATGACAAATCCTTACGGTTACTATCAAAAATAAAATTTCTAGCTTAATTTATTTGTATTTTTAGTATATACAGAAAACTATCCCGTTCCTCCGAATGGAATTGCCCTTAATTCATTGTTTCTTTAGAACAAATATGCATCAGCTCATTGTGATTTAGGAAAAAATATGGTTTTTTTTTTTTTTTACTATCCTTGGAAATATAATCAAATGCGAGTTCCTTACATAACGATCAGTCGAAATGCTCAAAATCCGGGAATCTCCCGGTAAAACCAGTTCAGTTGGCAGATATGTAAGATGTTTAATTAAAAATATACAATATATCCTAAATAATTATAACTTAAATGTTAATCGCTGATGTAATACAAAATAGATTATTTTTCACTAAATTAATTGAACTAAAAATAAAAATTTCTTAAAAATGACAGTACTTTGCCACTGTTATGCAAAAGTTATAAAACTAACCTCCAGTATTTCTGAAGCTTTATCAGAAATCAATTTCTTCTGCTTAATTTCCTGCAAAACTTCCCTTAAAGAATTTACTTTTTTCTTTAGTTGCCTTGTATTTCTTTGCAATTTTACGACTTTTTTTCGATACTCAACAGCTATGTTCTGCGCAAGACACAAAATTTTCTTTGCTTTAGTCGGTGATGCTAGATCTGCCTCTTCAAAATCGCCCAAATAAAATTTTCTTTTAAGGCATTGACTCCCGTCAGATGATGGTTCTGCCGAGACTAGAAAGAAATGAAAAATAAAATATTTTAAAGGAAATTTTCAACAAGGTTTTTGTTATTACTTTTTTTATATATTTTCATATTTGAATTTATAGAAAAAAGTACCAGTTTCACGATCCATTCCACGTTTTGGAGATTGTCTGGTAGAACAGTTTTTTTGTAAATAAGTTGGAAAGTCAAATATTGTGGGAACAGCATCAGGTTTGAACCACGTTCCACCAAATTTCTCTGTGTCGAAGCAGTCCGGCTCGAAGTGCTTTGAACAAATTCTCGAGTACTCTGAGGGCTTGAAATTTTCCCGTTTCAGCTGGGTTTCCCACAGTTTTCTCCTTTCAGCATCTTTGGGAAAGCTTTAAAGAATAATAAATTATTTATATATTTTTTCTGCACACATAGTAAGTTTAAATAGTTCGACATCATATCAAAAGCAAAAAGAAAAAAAAAACCCTCTATATGAATGAAAAGTGTGTGTGATAGAAAGTATATAATCAGAAAGAGATATGTTCAGCAATAATGTTTACTTGATTTAACTTTTTTTTTTAGCTTATTCTTTATAGCATTTAATAAATGCTTTCTTTTATGATTTACGCTAAATATGTTGAGGTCACAAAGTCCCCCAAGTTCCCATAGTAACACTGAAAAAATTCCGAAACGTTACTGATTATTTCCGTGGAATGTTACAGTATTTCACAGGTTTTCACCAATTTCCCCGCAAAATCAAGCATTTTTACAAAAAAGTTTCCTAAATTGCTTCAAGTTGCACGAACGCAGGCTCCTAAGTGGTGTGAAAAATACTTCTAGTTACCAGTTTAAAGATTAACTGAGTGTATTTATTAAGTGTGTCGTCTTTAATTCGGTTAAGGCCAATCCAGGTTCACAAGTTTCCAATGAGAGTGAATAAGTCTCTGGATAGCTGTAGCTTTGCAAGACAAGACTTGCAGGCGAGGTAGATGCCTAGTTACTACTTGCAACTCTGCCTTAGCGTTTTGGTCGTGGCTCCATTGAGACTACTAAAACTTTCTTAGTAACTGTGGAAGGTTATAATGAATTGTATTAAACCTACCGAATTTCCCTTGAAGGCTCTAAACTGGCTTTAACCGGTGAGATCTGCATAAGCTTCAGAAAGATTCAAGGATAATTTCAGGAAAGTTACTGTTTTTTTTTTTTTTTTTTTTTTTGTGGAAAACTTTCTTGGTTTTTACAAGGTATGTTACTGGCAGAAATTGGGCACATCAGCTGCACATTATTTTCCCGGGACGTTTCTGAATCGTATTTACAGTATAACCTACTTAGAAATCCGTCACTGTAGTAAAATAAGCATTGAATTATTTTCCCACTTTACTTTCTTAACTCAATATGATAGAATTAAGTTGTACTCTCAAAACGAGTTTGATACTATTTGAAATTTTCCAAACAACGTCAAAGCATTATTAACGAATGTGCATCAAGAATGGAGTGCTTTACTAATAGGCACCAAATTTGACAATCTCGGAAATTTTACAATTTTAACATAAAAATGAATGCGAATTATTCAAAGATAATTGTTTACATAGAAGAGAATATGAAATACTAAGGTTGTTTTCAGGATAAAAAGGAAAAAAGTGTCATCTTTCAAATTGGCGAAAAAAAAAAAGAATGTCGCTAACATTAAAACTAATTTGCTCAGTGCTAACACTTAAAAACATTTTCAAACTGCATTTTACTTCTCAGAGAAAAAAAACTTCATGAAGCTAGCAAAATAGTGTATAAAAACGTATTCTTATGTATTTGACTGATAGAACTTAATATTTAATAAAAATAGTTATAAATTCCTTAGCGAAACATACGGCACGAATTAAAAAAAAGTACTAGAAATTTAAGTAAAATGTAGTATTAATAATACTGCTTACCTGTGAAATGTTACTGCTCCTCCTTTTTTAAATTTCTCTGTGCAAAGAAACGCACAGCAGGAATGAACCATTTTTTTTTTTTTTTGGAAAGAAGAAATTCACCTAGCGCTGGGAAAATATGATTTCTTTGAATTCCATGATATTGAAGAAATCGTCTGCTACGATCAACGCCCGCTGTTGCTAGGATATCCACCAGTCACGTGGTTTGGTTTATGAGCAGCAAAAGGGTTGCCATAGCTCGGTCTACTCTTATTATTAGTCTATGGATAATACACCCAACCGGTTTTTGAGCTTTTTTTTTTTTTTTTTACCGTGCATGAAAATTTCAATCAGATTAAGGTTCAATTGATGGAATTATTTAAAAACGAGTACGAGGTAGTATCCCGATGGGAAGTCACTGTGACCTCCAAAAAAATTCCTTTTTCAGGAAATTGTATCCGACTACTCGGCAAAAACTATCACTTGGTTTACTTTGAGTTGTTTTAAGGATATGCAATTCCTAGTTACCTGCGTTATACTTTTTTATGCGATCCCTATTCATAGCATAAAGACAGGTTTGGATGTATTTCCCATCATTTCCCCAACTGTTAAATTCACACGAAATGCGCAGACGACAGTCTATTACGGTTTATCTTTCTTACTGTTGCATTGATAAAGCTATTTTTATTCGCATAAAAAATAAACAAAAAATCAGCCCCTCTTAGAGCGATTGGCACCAGAATTGAACCGACGCCTATTTACATGTAGGTCCACATTTATTCCAAATTTCATCCAGAACGTAGTAATTACTTTTTGAGATATAGCTCTCGCAATGAAAAAGGAAGAACGTTCGATTTCCCTTTTCAGCAATTGATGCCAAAATATGAAGAGCTCTTGTACTCTCTAAGGGCAACTTGTCGATAACATTTTTATTTGATTACATTCATTATTTTTTAAGATACAGCAGTCACAAGTGAAGGGAAAAAAAACGTTAAACAACTCAACCCCCGTTTGAACTATTGACACCAAATTGAATCAGCACCTGTACATGTTAGGGGTAAAGTACGGATAAAATTTTGTTTGATTCCGCCGGTTACTTCTTGGGAATAGTACGCAAGCATAACTCAAGAAACGTTTCATTGCTCCACCCCTAGAAGAAATTCGCGCCAAAAACCAATGGGCACAAGTTCACATAGACTGCCAAATTTCGTTCGATTTCATGAGATAGTTTTGCTGTAGAGCGGCCACAAAAAACCGATCACACGTGTGTGTGATCGGTTTTTTTCAAAAAAGGGTCGAAATGGACTCACACATCAAAACGTTCGAATCCTTTAGAATTCGAAGATTTGCACAAAACCTATACTTTCTTCTATAACATATAGAAGAAAGTAAAAATCATGCGTTCTTCTTACAGGAACTCAAATGTAATTCATGGAGTCTACACAAAACAAGCATTGCATTGTACAAACGTACGATTAAGTAACGAGAAATTTTGAAAACATTTAGGGGTTGCAAAATGAAATGGTGAAATATTTAAAGAGCGCCTCCTATCTTTTAATATTTTAAATACGTAGTAGCACGTGCAATCTATTCCAGACAGGAAAAAATACCTCCAAAGTTTAAAACATATAATAATACAGGCAATTTTCAAAAACTGATACTAATATTGTAATATTTTGTGGTATGTCAAACATGATTTTTGTTATTATAAAATGATAAAGTTCTTGTTATTAACATTTTAAATATTAAGACCTTCTAATACTCTCTGAAATATTTATTTAATTAATATTAAACTTACTTTTATTTTGAATGCTTTGTATAACCGGTCACGTGCATGCGGGGCAAAGTGAAATTGTTTATTTTGTTTACTCCCTCTTTCATTTACTAAGTCACTTGCGTATACATTTATCAATTCATTCATTTACATTCCTCCGTTTAGTAATTCCCTTATTTATTCAATCATTCACTTATTTTCTAATTTATTCACTCTTTTACTTGTTCATTTATTTTTCTTCAGATTTTAATTCATTTTCTAATTTAATGTATAGTTTATTGTTTCAGTATATTTTCATTTATTTATTAAACCTTTTATTTACTGGTTCATTTGATTAAAAATATTTTCTAAAATTGAATAGAAAATATTTCATTAAAAAATATTTTATTTTTCACTTTGCACCATGGCAAAAAAAAATGAAAATTTTCCACTGTTTTTTGAAGGTGCAATATTACTGCGAAAAATAAAAAAATACTTTTTCAATGCAAGTTTTATTACAAAATAGAATGTACTTTATCTACGGTAATTTTCAAAATAAATTACCAATTTGTTCATTTTGAAAAAGCTCAGTCCATTTCACTTTGCCCCACATTCTCCTACTTGCCAAGGAAAAAATTGCAGCGATTGGAACAAGAACGCCTTGTGGCATTGCAAAGAGAATGGATGCAATGTTTTCTAAATTTGCTGAACTCCCATTAGCTTGCTTTGAACTTCGTCTCTATTACGCTGGTTATTCTCCGTTAAAGACATCCTTTAGCAGTTTTAATGCTAAATTAATCTTTTCATTTCGCCGGGTGAAGGTGACATTCTTGTTTCACTATTCGACGTCAAAATAAACATTTTTTTGTATATTCATAAAAACTCTTTCAATGTATTTTGATGAAATGTGTTTTATATATTTAGGTTATTGATTATGGTGAAAGACATGGGGCCAGGCTATTTTAAAAAGAATGTTGAATGTGTTTGTATAAAAAGACAAAAAAAAAAAGTCAAGCTAGGGGAGTGTTTATTTTTAACTATTTAATGCTAAAATGAAACTGTTACCAAGAATTGACGGTGTGCGCAAAAAAAAAAAAGATCTAATACGTAAATATACCTTTCCATTCGGGGCAGTTGTACCCATTTTCATGTCATCAAACGGACCTTGAAACATGCCATTGGTAACTATGCTTCCGATTTTTTTATTCATCCTTTCTGACATAAAATGCATTTCCTACTTTTATCGCAATTGCTCTATCAATTTACATACTTTTAAAATTTACTCTTTTAATTTTATATTAATGATTGAGCTCTTTGTAAAAACAACATTAACGCTACTTGGTTTTATTTTCGCTCAGAATTTCTTAAGCAATCCAGTTTTGCATGAAACATTTCCTTTTAGTATCGTAAATTCCACCCCAAAACCAAGTCAGAAGAGAATGAATCGAAACAAATCTTCAGTTGAAAAATGCTCTTTTCAATGTTCTATTTCTATTCACAATTTACAGGTCCGAATCATTTTACATTGCTTCCATGTCACGGGGGAAACTTCGCCCTTTCTTACATTTATTTAAAGGATTTCAACAACACTATTTTATCGATAGTTTTCTTCCACAGTATTCGACTTGGAACTGTAATACTTATAGTAATAAAAATGAGAGTTAAATAAAAAAAAATAATTTGAAAATTGACATCTTGAATTCAAATTATGTTTTTCGCAATCACGAATGTGTGTATGTAGGCGTGTGTTTGTGTGTGGAGGCATGCGTGTTTGTGTGTAGAGGATATGTGTGTGTAGGCATGTGTGTTTGTGTCTGTGTGCTGGCATAAGTGTGTGGGTAGTTGTGTGTATGAATGTGTGTGTGCGGGGTATTCATGTGTAGGCATATGTGTTTGTGTCTGTGTGCAGGCATGAATGTGTGGGTAGTTGTGCGTAGGTGTCTGTATGTATGGATGAATGTGTGAGTAGCTGTGTGTATGTATGTGTGTGTAGGTGTCTGTATGTATGCGTGTGTGTATATGTATGTGTGTGTAGTTGTGTATGTATGCGCATGTATGTAGGACATGGATGCAACCTGGAGACGGCTTTCGCTATAGGAGCAGCATCGTGAGGAGCCGGTCGACGGTGGTACTGCGGGGGATGGCGGTGTTAAAATAAAATGATAGGACATCAAAACAGTCAAGTGAGAATAATAAGCAATCGTGATTGCTCAAAAATAGAAGAAAATGCTACTTACGAGATATTTCACTGAAAAAAACTGAAGAAACGGACCAGCACAGATTTCGAGCTTTTCTATCACGCGCCATTTCTTTGTTGTTGTTGTTGTTGTGTGCCAGCCAGGCTGAAAATGTGGAGTGCGCTGCTTCACTTTTCCAAGTGTGCCGTCATTTTGTGTGAAGTCAGACTTCCACAGTACACACATGCCATAAGGATCCATTTATAGTATAGCCAACCGTTCACAGCATAACAACACAAACAGACAAGCATAGGAGAGAGAAAGTACGAACCGGGAATCGAAACCGGAACTTCCTGTCGCAGTCAGACTTCTATGGCCACTAGACAAGGCAGGCGGCCGCCATTTCTTTTCTTTCTCAATTCGCCACGGAGACTCGTATTTCTTATCGCTCTTTTGGCGACTTTTGCGTTTATCCAAGCACCATTCCACAACTTTCTGAAATCCGAACACCGAAACCATTTCCAGTCAATTCCGAGTGAGTGCAAATGCTGCTAGCTTGGATCGAAGGAATAAAACGTACACTAGCCTTTTAAACTTTTTTTGTATGATTAGGAGTAAAATAAGATTTCATGCAACAATGAGCTGAATATGAATTTTCAATTTGTTCATTTTCATCATGTAAGCTTTCCTGGCTAATCCACTATAATATTAAAATCTGTTCGCGTCCGTCTGTCTCTCTGAAGGTCGATCTTCTCGAGAACCGCTGCGAATGTAGAGTCGAACCAGATCCCGATCAATTTGAAATTTTCCAAAGAAAAAACAATAGGACCAATCTCGTAACTGTACGACTTTAATTAGCGGAGATATTAATTAAAACGTTAAGTAACATAACGTTATTCAGAAATTTTTATTTTTTCATGTTGCCATTTTTCTTATGGGTGAGCAAATAAAATTCTAATAATTGTTTTAAAAGAGATTTTTTGCCTGCTGTCCAAATCTTAAAACAACGTTTCCATCTAGAATTTCACTTTAAATTAGTTCAAAATTGGTTGCTCTATTCGGACATAGCTTTTATTTTATCGTCTGTCTTTCTTTAATTTTTTTACATTCAACGTTCTTAACTCTTTTCATCATATGAAAGTTGTTTCTTTAGCTATGTTTATTGATGGTAGTGTAAGTTTATCATTCAACGGCCTCATATTTTGGTACATTTAGGATGTGCGACTAATGATGTTTATTTTGTTGGACTTTTTCCCGTCACATGGGTGAGTTTTCGAATTGTAATAACTCTATTTTCCTTCCTGTTTCTATTTTTGAAAGGCAGTTTGTATCGTTAAAAGAACACGTTAAATTAAGATTGTTTGGATTTCTTTAAGTGAAACAGAGCTGAACAAAAAAGATTGTTTTTAAGGATTTTAACTGAAGCTTAATTCGAATCGGATGACTTGATTTTATATCAATGCTTATTGGTATTTATTAAGTCTTGGTGCTTTAGTTTCACGTAAGCAACCAAAAAGTATGTGTCATTTTATATAAAAAGCTGATCGTAATTGTACATAAATATTTCAGACATAGTCTATCAGATTTAATTCAGTTTAAAGTGAGCACAGATTATAGTTGATAATGCATATATTTTCATCTTTTGTGCTAATTGAAAATACTCATAACTTGTATCATTAATAACTATGATTAACGTTAAAGTGATTTTTGCCAAAAATATGCTCTACTGGTGTTTTGCAAACCTTGCATTAAGCGTATTTATTTATTCCTTAGCGCTTTAGAAACTGATGTCAGAGTAATACAAAAACATCAATTGGACATCTCTTTCTTTTTTTAAGTAGCCCGTGCAACGCCGGGCACGCAGCTAGTTACTTATAAATTTGGTTTTCAAATCCTGTGCAATTAGGGTGGGATTTTTAGACTTAACGGGGACCAAAGGTAGTTTAGGTAAGGGGTCCCATTTGTACTCCGCACAACTTCGTCGGTAGCAAAGCAGAACTTATTTCTTTTTTTTCGCTTATATAGACCCCCCATTCGAGGTGTTCCAAATATTCAAGGTTTTCAGGCGCTTGGAAAAGAGATTAATTTTTTCAATGGCCCCCAACAAATCCTCCTAAGATATCGCTTTTTTAGCTTATAGGTAAATCCCGCCCTGATTACAGTAAGCTAGCTGACCGTGCGATGCATTCATTCTTGACAGGGATCATTCGAAATAAATATTAGTATACGTTTTGAAACGACGAGCTTGTTTTGTCCTATCACATCCTTCGGCAACAGAAATAGCTTAACTAAACGGGAAAAAAAAATAATAATTTGAATTTTGACATCTTGAATTCAAATTATGTTTTTCGCAATCACGAGTGTGTGTATGTAGGCGTGTGTGTTTGTGTGTGGGAAGTATGTGTGTTTGTGTGTAGGGTGTATGTGTATGTGTGTGTAGGCAGGTGTGTTTGTGTCTGTGTGCAGGCATGAATGTAAGGGTAGTTGTGTGTATGGGTTTGTGTGTGTATGTGTTTGTGTGTGTGTGTTTGTGCGCGTGTGTGTGTTTGTGTGTGTGTGTGCGTGCGTGTGTGTGTAGTTGTGTATGTATGCGCGTGTGTGTAGGATGCAACCTGGAGACGGCTTTCGCTATAGGAGCAGCATCGTGAGGAGCCGGTCGACGGTGATGGTGCGGAGGGTGGCGGTGGGAAAATAAAATGATAGGACATCAAAACAGTCAAATGAGAACAATAAGCAATCGTGATTGCTCAAAAAAAAAAAAAATGCAGAAAATCAAGCCATACTACTTTTAACTGATATTTTTTCTCAAACACTACACTAAGCGCAAAGCATAGGGCATAAAGAACCTGATCAGTAGGCTGTCGGACTCGTGACTAGAGCGTCCCGGATGCTGTACCACCCAGTTGAAGATCCTCCGCGTTCGTGAATGGTGACAGGAGCACGTTAAATGTGGTATGTTCGCTAAGTTTTCCAAGTACCCATTTGGTATTTACGGAAAATAATTGAATGTATCTGGTTTTTATGATGACCGTATGATAAGAAAAACAACAGTTCGTTTAAGTTCTTTAATCCCATTTCTTTGCTCTTTTTTGCACATTTCGAAAACTATTTTTCTTATCAGTAAAAGGGTTTCTTCTGAAATATCAAAGTACGTTCAAGTCATACTTTCTTCAAAATTATGTGAATGTTTCTTTGTTTAAAGTTTAACTGAAATTGAGCAACAATCTGCGTTACAAAATTTGATATACATTTCTCAATGAAACTTTTAAGAAGTTTGAACAAAACGCCTCTGAATTTCGCAATTCCTTTGAATAAAAAATTTAACAGAAACTATATTATAACCAGTATAATATTGTAACCAGTTTATGTTTTGAAACGGTCAGCTTGTTTTGTTCCATTCAAAATGCTTTGCACATAACTTCTCGTAAAAAAAAATAACTCGACTATAAAAACTAAGCATTCTTATCGCATCCGCCGAACACAGAAGTGACCTAACTAAAAAAAAACAGCATTGCAGAAAATCAAGGTTTACAATACTACTTTTAACTGATTTATCCTTCAACGCTACAGCACGCGCGCAATATGGGGCACAAGGGGTCTGATTAGTAGGGCGTCAGACTCTTAACTGGAGGGTCTCGTGTTCTATGCTACACAGTCGAAGATCCTCCGAGTTCGCTAATGTTGAGTGGAGCACGTTAAATATGCCGTGGTCGCAAAGTCATCCATGTAGCATTCCAAACCAATGCTTCGGGGGAAGCTGTTTTCAGGGCCCCAATCCCACAGGTCACGTTTAGTCTTAAAAATAGGGGACCTAGGAATGTAATGCAATATATGCGAAACATTTATGACGTCAATTTTCCTAGTTCATTTCTTGTTGTCTGAATTTACAGTGTTGAAATTTATTCTTCTATATTATGAAATTTAAATGATATTCGTTATTTAAAGGAGAACTAGATTTTTAGGCTCATTGAAGTAAAAACAAGTAACGCCTTTACTCTAGCATTATTCTGTCAACCCGTCATTTAGAGGGATCAGGGGTTAATTTGCCCCACTCCCCTGACTAAAAAATTAACTTTTTTGCATATTAATGCAACTCACGTGATTTTGTTGTTTTTCGATAAAAATTGCATTGACCCCCCCCCCCCCCCGGAAAAATTGAAATAATCGGGCCCGGGGGTCGGTAAAGAAAAAAGTTATCCGAATGAAACTTGCAAATTTCTCATTTGATTGCATCACTGTAGAAACTAAAGAAATACGCTTTCAGTGACGTATATTCAAAATAAGAACCACACGGTTGTACTGCCTAATATACGGTACAGGTAACATCCCAAACAATAAATTAGTCTCAAAATTATTTATAGAAAGAAGCAGTTATATTTATCAGATGCGATGTGGTTAAGTTTGTAGTAATTTTAATTTAACATCCATTTAAATATTTTGTAATTGTGCTTAAAACTTCACTTGCTATTTAAATACAGTTGAACTTTGCTAATACGAAGTGTCAAAAATCCACGAATTTGTTCCTATTTAGCGTTATTCGTAACAACGTAAATGAGTGGAATCTGTGAAAAACGAAGGAATGCTTTCCCATATATAAAAAATATTACCACTAATACACACATTGTAATCTGTTAGTACATTCATAAAAAAAAAAAAAAAAAAAAAAAAAAAAAACATTTTTTTTTCTTATAAAGGAATGTTTTTGGAATATAATGAAAAAGGAAGCTGATAATCGACAATCGCGGAATAGGTTGTAATCCCCAATGGAAGATGAACAATTTTATATCCTAGTTAATTAAAATGTTTACGTGTAAAAAAATTTACTGATTTTATATTCTATCCAAAATATTTATTTTTTCTTCTCGATACAGAGTAGGACTTCTACTACCTAACAATATGATGACAATTTAAAAAAAGAAGAAAATTACAGTATTCAATTATATTTTAAGTTAAGAGGTCAGAATCATTTCTTAGCCGGTACTTTCAATTTAATGTACGTATCCCATGTGTCATTTTTAATGCAATTAGATAGCAAACCAAACCTAACAAACAAGATGTTCGTTTTAACAGTGATTGCGTATTAAACGCGATCTTATTACGAAGGTTCAACTGCACATTACTGGTATATAATTATAGATCACAAGACCTCCTATTTTATGTTAAAAAAAAAAAATTCTTAAAAGAGTCACGACTTTAACACCTGAACATATAATTACACAGCTAACAAAAACTCTAAACCACTTTCCCTATTAATTAAGTGACACAAACACTGACATTCAATATTAAAATAAAAATTAATATTAAAATTTTTATAATATACCGAATACATGAAAAAAATTAAAAAGCAGAGTATACCAGTTAAAAGTTTCTAGCCTTAAAATTTAGCTTTCTCAATCATTAATGTTTGAGCAAGCCAACATGCTCGCAGTCACTTTTCCAGAATTCACTGGTGCCTTTTGCAGAAAGCTCAATGCAACGTCAGTCACATTTCGACAGTTATTTATCCATGTGATTCATTTAAGTAAATTTAAGTTTTCATTCAGTTGATTTAATCTCGCAGAACTAAATAAAACTTATAATTTTGAATGCTATCTTCACAACAGTACTTCATAATGAAAACACTGTATTCTTATCTTTTAATTTAGGAATGCATTTCTCAAGACTACCCAATTCAAATCCTCTCTTTTAAAGTGCATCTCAGTATTGTTGGCACTCGGCGGTGCTTAACGCATTGCGGTTTACTTGTAACACTAAAAACGGATAGTTTAAAATATAATGAAACAATCGCACTATAAATGGCATGTTTTATTTTCAATTAGTATCGCATCATATATATATATATATATATATATATATATATATATAACATTCAGTCTAGACGATCTGAATTGATCTCAATTTAACTTTTGTAATCTATATTCTGTGAAGTAAATTAAAAACTAGTTGATCATTATTTTAAAATTGTTATTTGCTTGTACATTGTTTAACTCATTTATGTCTAAGATTATTTAAAAACTTACTTATAACTACTGATAAATGGTATTCCTAAGACTGGATCTAATATTAAAATGATAATATGTAGTTGATAGCAGTAAAATAATATAACTTATCTGTTGAAACAAAAAAATCTTTGATTTTCGGCAAACTGGGAGTTTTAGTGTAACTTTTCATTGTCTAACAACATTTTATATTGTTATGAAAAACTAAAGGGAATCGAACGTAAGAATAGGGAGGAGGGGTGTGAAAAATCTTACTTACCCTTACTGTTTCTAGGGGAGGTCAAAAATTACCAAAATCATTCCTTACGTAATTAATGAATGTCTTGTTTATCATGACTATTATTTTGAATTTTTCATCCTCATTTCAATTCGTTTTTTTCACAATGTTAAATAGATTTTTGGTTGTGTATTTATCGTAGTTTAGAGAAATTTTAGACGATTTTCAACTCCGCGTAAGTCACTAGCCCAGTCCAAATTTAACTTCTTGGTGAGGGGTCGGCATCAAAGTCCCTATTCAGATACGCAGTTTTAACAGTATTGGCAATATGTGTTATAACCAAAGGTTCTGGGGGATGACACTCTACCCCCCTCCTCTCATTGCACCCCTGGGTTTTTTTTTCTTGCCCAGACGCCATTCTCAGTTTTCAATCATCGGGACAATTGAATGCGAAAAGAGCCAATCTCAAGAATATTTTAACTACTTTTCCCCTTTTTTTTATTTACTCATGTTGATCTCTATATTTTTTAACGAGAAAGATTGTTAGACGGTTTCCATCCTGATAAAAAACCAAAGACCTCACCTAAACCTAAAACAATAGGCCTGCTGCAAATTTTTTCGAAAAGGTCTTATATCCTCGACATGAGACCTTTTTAGAAGACTTTCGAAGTCTTCTACGAAAGCATCTTGCCGTGATCGCCAGTTAGGGCATCATAGATGGACATGGAAGATTTTTAATGAAAACAGTAAACGGGGCGGGGGGATATTTTTTGCTTTTGTATAACCATTTAATCTCAATGCGTAACAAAATAGCGTAAGGTAAAAGAAAACCTGAATTTTTGTTCCATTTAAAAACGTGCGACGTAAAATATTGCCGTTCTAGAACTTAAATCACGCAAATTTTAAATGAATTTCGAGGACTCGAAAACTATAATGATCATTTTCCTTCAAATGTACTATTGTACTCTGTTAAAGCGTACACTGTTTTCGATAATGTTAAAAAAAACTACTTAAATTATTCAAATAGTTTGACACAAAATCAGTGTTTTGTGACTTCTGCGAAATGTTGCTTTGCAGTTCAATTATAATACAGTCGAGCCTCCATATATCGAACTTCCACATATCGAAATTTTCTATATATCAAAATCCGAGCAAATTTCAATGTTCATTACATAGAAAAATTGTTTCTATATATCGAAAAAATCTCTATATGTCGAATTTTTTTTCTTGACATTCGTAGATTTTTTTTTTCCACTTAGACTGTTTATCCTATGAAAAATGACGGTTAGGGGAGAAAATTTGTTTACTAAAGGTTGCTAACAAACTCATAAGAAATCTGGGTTTGAAGGGGGTGTAGATATAGGTCGTTGTTTCGTTCTGGAGTTCTTAAATTCCCATAAGTTCATTTCAAATCTTAGTTGTAGCCAGTAACACTGTAAAATCAGTTTCAAGTTATCCCTTTTGTCTGTTGATTATCATTCCTAGTCTTTTTAGCTTCAGTAAAAATCATTCAAGTTAAGTAGATTGATTTTTTACTTTTCTCTCGATTACATTGTCAAAACGAAAATCTCCTCATATTGCGAATCAAGTTGAACTGCCGAAGAATCAAGATGTATGAAGGCACAAAAATGTAATTTCTGATAGTTATTTCTGTTATTTACTTACGTTTATGCTCGTATAAATTAGAAATTGGGTTTCATGCACGAAAATGAGCTTTAATTTTAATGTTTTAATAGATTTTTAATATAAAATGAGATCGTTTCTATGTATCGAAATTTCTATAAATCGAATTTTTTTCTGGCAATTTGCTACTTCGATATATGGAGGTCCGACTGTAATCTATCAATGGTCGTTTCCTATATCAGGAGGGAAAACGACAGCGAATGGCAATGAAATTTTAAATAAAATGCAACCCACGAAAGGAACGGTTTTTTTAAATCTCAGAAGACCAGCGGAGAGAGAGTTGCTTGTTCACTGTGTCTCAAATTCAAAATGGCGCAACTAAACTAATCATACCAAACGCTGTTCGTGAATCAACACAGCTGCTGTAGGCCGAAAGTTTCATTTTATCATACGTCATGTTTGGAATAACGTTAAATGGAGTTATATTTACAAAAAGTCTAAAAAATTTCATGCAAGAGGTCACATCTTCTAGAAACTATTATGGGTGTTAGAAAATTTACTTGCTTGAAGTTAAAACTGCTCAAACACAACATTCATTTCAAACGAAACGCGTAACGCTTTTGCAAATGTTCTTTTTAGTGTATGAGGGATGAGACTAGTACTGCCGAGGGAAAGTAAAGCGCAGTATCTGCAGAAATGGGTTTTTGAGCTATTTTAAGAAACGCGTTTTGTATTCCATGCTAACAATGGAAAAACGTTGGAATTGTAACTCTTTTTGATGCTTTATTTCCGACGTAAACATACTAAGCAAGCTTGCACAACAAAGCTAAAATGCAATAGCTGACAAAAATGAACATCTTCCAAACAAAAATGAACTGCACCCAGCATTCATTTGAATTTTGAATGCAATCTATGCTTTTTGCAGTCACGAATTACGATAAGACCCTCCTCGTTGAGTTTCTTCTTTTTGTAAATAGAAAGGAATGGAAATGGCAAAGAAATTTGCTCCCGTCATATTATGACGGAGGATTTTCTGGAATAGGTAGTATGATGCCTATCAGGAAAAAAAATGTGATTAGGATTCGAAAATAAAGAAAAAGATCTATTGGCCGATATTCACTTATGATGAAGATTATTAATGGCGTATAATATTATTTACTTTTATTTTTTATCAAACTTTAATGATGGCTTAGCAGTTCTGGAAATTTTGTATTTCGATAAAGTGTCAGTTTTTAAGTTTATCTACGTTTATGTTTTTTTTCTGAAAAAAACGCAATTTTACACCCCCGCCCTTTTTTTTTAAAGTAAGATGTGCTTAAGTTAAGTCTTGAATGAGAGCACATGATTTGTAACCTTGGCGACGGAAATTTGTATCAATAAATATTTATGCAACGAGTTAGCTTATTCTCGTCGTTATGACAATCTGAAAAATCACAGAAACATCAACTCTGGTCAGGTGAGGATAATAAACAATTCGTGATTGCCCCCCCCCCCCCAAAAAAAAAAATAAAGCAGATACTGCGCTTTAGCTTTCCACGGCTACTCTAATTTATACTACTTAATTTTTGTTTTTCAAGTTTTTCCCCATTACTTAAACAATTACTTTAAATACGTCCATGAGAAAATGTTAAAGCAATATTTTCTTATAAAATTTTGCATGCCAATTAAGACCTAAGTTATAAATTCTGCCGTGGACAGGTAAAGGACAGTAACTGCAAATTTTTCTTTTTTTTTTCATTTTTGAGCAATCACGATTGCTTATTGCTTTCATTTGACTGTTTTGATGTCCTATCATTTTATTTTCCCGCCAACATCCTCTGCAGCACCACCGCTGCTCCTCTAGCGAAAACAGTCTCCAGATTGCGTCAATATCCTACACTTACACGCATACATACACGCACGTACATACACACTCATACATACATACATACACCTACACACACAAACACATACACACACGCATACATACAGACACCTACACAGACACCTACACACCACTACCCACCCACTCATGCCTCTGCACACAGACACAAACACATGCCTACACACACACATACACATTCTCCCCCCCCCCACACACAAACACTAATACACACAACTACCCACCCACTCATACCTGCACGCAGACAAAAACACATATGCCTACACACATACACATACCCGCCTACACACATACACATACCCGCCTACAAACATACACATACCCCCTACACACATACCTCCCACACACATAAACACACACACTCGTGATTGCGAAAAACATAATTTGAATTCAAGATGTCAAAATTCAAATTTTTTTTTTGTATTTTTGTCATCTGTTGTACATTTTCTTTGTTGTACAAGCTCGCTTATTTCAAAAATTCACATTGTAAAGCTGGATCATTGAGCACGGAAAGATGGCGGATGACTTTGAAGCGGAAACATGTGTAAGATTTGTAATCGGTAGAATCAGTCAGTGATCGCCAAGTCGTAAGCGGCGCATTCTCTGATCCTATCTATGGCAAAATAATAACAAACAACCTTTTACAAATGATGTTTCCGCTTCAAGGTCATCAGCGATCTCTCCGTGGTCAAGCTTTAACTATTTTTCGATAATTTTTTGCTAAAAAAATCAGATTTTTAAATTACCACTATCAAGGGCAAATTTTCGCACGGGTAACCTAGTCATCTGAAATCGTTTTTTAGGATGCGTGGTCGAATAAAACGCACATTTCTGAATATTGAACTTTTTGATTTTTTATCCAGCCATGCTGATTTTCTTAAGCAGCAACTTTCAAACGTTTTCCTACCGGATTTCATACCTAACTATTATATCAAACTAAGCGACTGATTTTTTACCCAGCAATTTTATTGAGCGTAGAGTGCACACTAAATTTCAGATTAATGAACTTCTTCAAAAATACATCTCAGTAGTATCGAAATTTTAAAAAACTGCTCGATACTAATGTATTCTTTCATGCTTACTACGATTTTGCTTTGTCAAATTTAAAAATCACGCTCTGAAAAAATAGCTAGTGAATTAAATAAATTTAAGATTATTAAATACAAAAGATCAATATTCATTTGTCAAGAAATGACAATTCTAAAAAATATGTACTGAGCTTTGAAAATAGAAAGAAAACGTCTAAAATAATTTCGTCAAAACAATCACTTCGAGTACAGCCGTGAATTGACGTTACGGCAATATTTCGTAATAAAGAATCCCCAAAAGTATATTTTCAACTGCAGCAAGCATAAAAACATCTCATTGCTGCTTTCAAATTATAAATCAAATATTTATTTAAGAATATTTACTTAGAGGATTCTTGGAAATGAACGCTATTCTGCAAAAACCTATGTCCTATGAATCCGAATCACGCCCAACCTTAAACTAGTATGTTGTGGCCATCACGAAATTTTTTTCTATATCTTTCTTATAATTCTGATTCCTCTGTAAGCTTGACGAGGAAGCAATATTCCCAACAAAAACAAAATTACACCAACCCAAAACTTGACGACCATCCCAATTCCCAATTTATCTCAAAAGCAAAGCATGAAAATTATTTTAAAAGTCTTGCTTAAAATTAATACAAACATTTATTTGTTAACAAACAAAAGATGGCAACAATTAAAAAGTTCGAATCATCGTGATTTTTTGGTAATTTTTAAAACAATTGAAATCACGCGAAATAAGCAGACGACAGTCTATAATGATTTATCTTTCTTATGGTTGTAATTTTAAAGCTTATTTTAATTCACACACAAAAAAATTCAGCTCTTCATGGAGCGATTGGCGCTAAAATTGAGCCAACGCCTGTTTACATATAAATTTATATTTATTCCAAATTTTATCGAGAACATAGCATTACTTCTTGAGATATGTCACTCACTATAGAAAAAAAGAACGTTCGATTACACCACCCGCTTTTCAGCTGTTGACACCAAAATAAAATCAGCTCTTATGCCCTCTAAGGGTTAGTTGTTGATAAAATTTTGTTTGATTCCGTTAATTATTTCTTGAGATACAGCAGTCACAATTGACGACAAAAAACGTTCTATAGCTCAACCCCCGCTTGAGCTATTGACACCAAAATTGAATCAGCACCTGTACCTGTTAAGGGCAACATATAGACCAAATTTTGTTTGATTCCGCCAGTTGCTTCATGGGAAACAGCAGGCACGCATAACTCAAGAAACGTCCCCCTTGGTGGAATTCGCGCGGATTTCATGCTGTAGTTTTTGCTGTTGAGCGGCCGCAAAAAACAGGTAACACACATACGTGACACACACACATACAGACAGACATTTTCCAAAAATGGTCGAAATGGACTCAGCACACCTCAAAACGTTCGAATCCGTTGAAATTCGAAATTCTAAAATTTGCACGGATCCAATACTTTCTTCTGTATATTAGATATAGAAGAAAGTAAAAAACCAATCCTACTACCTGCGATTCTTGTTCAATCCGTTTCTTACAAAAGAACTACCCCCTTATGCCGCCAAATAATTTGTTCAGCATAATATCACGTTCAAATGCACTTTCTAATCCTCTTTTAGTCGAGCTCTTTGTAAAGAAATCAAGGTCTCAAATTTAGTTAGTCTCAGATTTTCATGCACACTCTTTTTCCAAGCAACATTTTCTTTCAATCCCGTAAATTTAAAAATCCCCGTTCCCTTAAAAACAACGAGCATTGTACACTGTCCTTTAATTCAAAAAAAAAAAAGCTTTTTTTTTTTTCAATTTAACATTTCCAGATTCTATTGGCTGCTCAATTGTTCCCATCAAATTTTGTCGAAGAAGATTTTCGGCATTTTTTCTCGATTGAAACGTTCCAACTTACACAGATATCAAATTGTTCATCCAACCAGTTTTCTACCGCGATTACGATTTATTTCCAACACCACGTTCATTTCTTACCTTCCTAAATTCGCAAACGAGGCTCAAACTTTTGATCGCTTTCTCGGCGACATTCGCATGCCAATTTAGAATTACGTTTTAATTCCGACTTAACTATCGAAACTGAAATTCCCCACCCCTTTTCATCCCCGCTAACTAAAATTATTTATCCGCATCGAAACTGATATAATTATCCAATGCATATACTTTTGCTTCTTTGTGCGTCAAAATGGTATTTAAGTCAAAATGGGCTGATGCCACTCTCTAAGACATTTCTGCGGAATTAGTTGAAGCAATTGTAATTTTTCCTCTTAATAATCCGCATTATTTCCTACTTCAAAGATTTCTCTTATACTTTCGGACCCTTTTCGCCCCCAGATCTGCAAAACAAAACGGGTAAAAATATTAACTAACCTCGTTATTTTAAAAGATTAAAAACCTTACTTAACATAATTTAGTGAGGAAAAGTGGTTTGGGGGCTATTTAAACGCTGGGTTCAAGTAGCCCAGTGCACATTTATTAACTTATATTAATTACTGTGTTAATGATATAACTATAACCTTAAAACAATGTAATTTCATTAAGAAATAGAGTGCAAATATAAAACTATCTTGACTTGGATGATATCAGGTGTTTCCATGAATTTACGTTTGCAGACACAAAAAACACCTGTTTAGACAACTTTCAATCATAACCTCAATCAGAAAAAGGCGGGAATTGCAGAAACTGTGTATCATACTCCAACCACTACCTAGTACTGCTACTTGTCTCGGAGAAAGTTTTTTAAGTCTATGCATTGAGTTATATAGGTCCAGGACGGATTTTAAACACTTTTTTTTCTCATGGGTTCAAGTAGTCCCTAGAGGCTCAAGTAGGAAGCGGATGAACTAACACTTAAATGAATAACTTTTGCTTTAAGTTCGAGTCTGCACATAACGCAGCTGAGACAAAGCTAAATTATGCTGTGCTAAAGCCGTGGGCATGTAAACGACAGAATCAGCAGAAATGAGTTTCGGAGATAATTGAAGAAATGGGTCGGTTGGATTCAATGCTAACCTAGGAAAATGTTGGAATTGGACGTTTTTCTGCGCCTTTTTTTCAGCAGAAACCAAATAAGCAAGCTCGTACAATAAAGCTAGTGCACAACAGATGAAAAAAAATGAGTTACTGACCTTTACCCAAGGGCGGATCTAGAAAATATTCAAGGAGGGGGCGATGTTTATTGATTACCCTTTTCTTTTAATAACACTGCGTTTCCTTACATTCTTCCCCTAACGTCATGGAAGATCGATCGTCTTAAATTACTTTTTTTTTAGATTTATTTCTGCAAATTTCCTAAGAAGTGCTCTAAACCCTATCCCATACCTGAACGTATTCAAAAAGTGTTCTACGGTTGTTTCTTTTAGACTTCAATTTCGAAAATTTTTCAGAGGAGAGCACTCGAGCCCTCTCCGAAATCATCTCTAGATGGTCTGAAGTTGAGCTTTTGAAGATTCAATTTCGTAAAAATTCCGGTAGAAAGTTTAATTCCCTGTCCCTAAATTATTAAGAGATGGGCTACAAAATTGCGTTTTTTAGACTTCACTCCCGAAAAAGTTCCATGCGAAAGTCCCTTTCTTCTAACATCATAGAAGATCGTATAAAACTGTTTTTAGTACTTCAAAATCAAAGATATACGTATATGCCGCGGGAGAGTTCCTGTATCTCGGCTCAAGGAGGGGGCGATCGCCCCCATCGCCCCTCCCTTGTATCCGTCCTTGCCTTTACCTGCCCACGGCGGTGAAGATGACAGTTGGTGGATCACATCACTGCAACAAGGTGGAATGTAAACTATTATGATGGTTATGATTATCATCATAATAAAATTTAACCAGCTGATGTGTGCATCACATGACTTCCTCTTACTCCAATTTAATGTCATTTTCCCATTATTGGCAATTTTGATGTGATTCAATAGCTTACTCTCTAAATATCACCCACAGTGGCCAAATTGAAACCAGATTTAAAATTAAAAAAATAAAAAAATCGCCAAATTTGTCGCCAAGTTAATGACAAAACTTGGCGACCAAAATACTGGCGATATATCGCCAATTGCCCACAAAATTATAACACCACTTGAGTTTACATTGAAATTAACAATGATTTCCCCCAAAAAAGGGGCAAAAGACCCCTTTAGAAACACTCGAATGCAACCAAAAGGGGAGGTGCACAACTAGACCCCACTAGGAGTCTAAGTACCAAATTTCAACTTTCCAGGACATACCGTTCTTGAATTATGCGACATATATACTCACATACAGCCGTCACGAGAAAACGTTTTGTAATTAACTCGGGAATCGTCAAAATGGATATTTAGCGTGTCTATACATTCTTAGGCACTTATCCACGTGTAGTCAAGTCGAAAAAAAAAACATTCATTCGGGGGTGAGCAAAATTAAAATTAAGGTCGATTTTTGAGTGAAATTTTTTTGGCGAATACAATACTTCCATTCTTGTAAAAGGAACTAAAAAAGAGTATCGCTGTGGTATAGAAAAGCTAGCTGAATAGGGCTTAATTTCCCAATAGGTAGAGTAGGCAGGCAGGCCCGTGTCCAGGTTTTCATAAAGGGAGGGGTTTTAAAGCTTACATCCTTTCCCAAGGAGGGGAGAGTTTAGCTGTACTCCCCCCCCCCCCAGAAGAATAATTCTGGCTGTGCAAATAGCTGCAGTATTTCTGCGTACATTTTTTAAAATCAAACCTTGTTTGTTTCTTTTTTAACCAAGTCTGTTTACTATGCAGTTTTTTGCAATTAGTATTAAAAACCGCCCACAGATTCTTTTATAATGCATCATGTATATTAGGTTTCATATTCTGAAATGCTGCTTAATAAAACAAACAAGAAAAAGCTTATTGTAGAAGCAAATGACATTTTCAAACACAATCAATGCATATTCATAGCAGCAACATATACTGAATACATCATAACCTCCTTAAGCACTATTAGCGCAGTTGATGCTTTGTGTTGATAAATCATTCAATAATCCCCACCCCCCACATAGTTTTCTAAAATGTTATTCCAGTTAGTAAAGCTCTAACAGTCTTAAATTGCAGAAAAACTTCAGAGAGAATTATTCTTTTTCTCTTCATACAAACTTTTACATTAAAGTTATAAAAGTCAACTATGCATTTTCTTCTTTTTGCTTCTTATATTTTCTCCAATGGGAGGGGTTTAACCCCTAAAACCCTCCCCTTGGACGCGGCTCTGGGCAGCTGCATAGGGTGGAAATCTTTTCAGGGGGGGGGGGGCAAATTTGCTTTAACCACACATTTTTTAAATTAAATTGTTATTCTTGAAAGTAGAATATTAGCATTCTTTCATTTTCCACAGAGACAATTTTTTCTTGTAATTTAATAATGATTACTTTCATACGTCTTATGAAAGTCAAATACAGTCGGACCTCCATATATCGAAGTAGCAAATTGCCGGAAAAAAATCGATATATAGAAATTTCGATATATAGAAACAATCTGTTTTTATCATAAAAATCTCCTAAAACATTAAAATTAAAGCTCATTTTCGTGTATGAAATCCAATTTCTAATTTATACGAACATCAGATTAAAAGTTAAGAATTGAAAAATTTACAGAAATGACACTTTTGCGTCGTCACACATCTTCATTTTTCGTCAATTCAACTTGATCCGCAATATTAGGGTATTTTCGTTTTGACAATGTGATCGAGAGAAAAAGAAAAAAAACCACAATCTACTTAACCTGAATGATTTTTCTTGAAGTTAAAAGACTAAAAATGACAATCAACAGACAAAAGGGATAATTTGAAACTGATTTTACAGTGTTACTGGTAATAAGATTTGAAATGAACTTGACGGAATTTTAGAACTCCGGAACGGAACAACGACATATCTACACACCTCTCAGCCCCAGATTCCATATGAGTTTCATAGCAACTTTAGTGAACATAATATTCTCCCCCAACCTTCATTTTTCATGAGACAAACAGTTTAAAGTGGGGAAAAAAATCTACGAATGTATCGAGAAAAATTTCGATATATCGATATTTTTTCGATATATAGAAACAAATTTTCTATGTAATGAACATGGAAACGTGCTGGAATTTCGATATATAGAAAATTTCGATATGTGGAAGTTCGATATATGGAGGTCCGACTGTATTTTTCAATCATGGTATTTGCCGAATCGGCAGCAAAATTTGCCGAATAAGGAATTTTTTGGGAGATCACTGTGATCATTTCATCGGGGCGCCTCTGAATGTGAAACGTCTTCATTTCTTCGTAAGTTTGACAGTTTGAATCTGGGGAACACTATTTTGCGTTTCTTTTTTTTTTTTTGAGACAAGGAATTTTTTTTTTTTAGGGGCGAGGGGGCGGCATATTTCAAATCTGCATAGGAGTGGCATGGAGCTAAATTCGGCCCTGTGGCTGAAAGATAGCTTAAGTTGGCAGGCTGGCACGATGGTCTGTACTACGAATGATAGGTTTCTTAAGTTAACAATTCATTTTAAAGGAATACAGTCGACTCCCGTTACAACGCGATCCGACTTACGCGAAAGGGCTATAACGCGAGTTTTTCTACGAGTAATGAATTTTAGAGCTAACACGAATTCCTCGTCGACAACACGATTTTTTTTTCTGGAAGAAAGTATCGGCTTCGTTATTGGCTATTAAATATTGATTTCGTAAATGTTATTGCACATCCCTTACTGACAGTAGCGAAAGTTCTCATACCAAACTAGTCTATGTATCGCGTTGTTACTGCATTATATAACCACTCAGCATCTTTAATTTATTTATTTCTTTTTTTCATTCTAATTATGAAAGTTGATGGAATATAATGACGCTTTCGTGCGCTGTTTTATCCAAAGTTTGAAGATGTTAAGAAAAAGAAAGTTCCTGCCAAAAAAAAAGAAAATGTTAAGATTCTCGAAAAGCCTTAACAACTACAAAACGTCGACGGTAGCACGAAAATAAGTATGAGCGAATCTTTCATACGTACAATTAAAAGTCAGAACAAACAAAACTTAGAACTTAGACTTCAGAACTTAGTTTCAACATTGAATTGCAGAGTAGTGTCTAAGCATAGTAAATATGTATTATGAAAATGGAAGTTGCTCTTGTACTGTGGATTAAAGAGTTTAGGAAGAGAGGCTGTTCATAAATAGAATCGTTATAAAAGACAAAGTGAAGCAATCGTATTTAAGAATACAGGGTGGGGTCCCAAAAGGTCGTTTACAAACTTAACATGCTGGTCTGTCATATCATGATGAACAAGATTTACATAGTAACATAAGTTCGAAAATACAATGCTGGCACACTACATACACACAAAGTCAGACACTAAAGGATGCACAACATGTCGCATATTTATTACACAAAGACGATGTTACGCAACATTTTAGTTTTCAAGGAAGGCTTATAACTGTTGTTGAAATTTGCTGCCTTTAGCTGTCATACACGCGTCGCAACGACAAAGTACCGACCGTTGTAATAACGATCCATTCGGACAAGATTTCACCGATCGCTGCGTTGTCGTTGTAACGTGATTATGAGAGCTGACAGGACGGAAATTTTATCAACTATTTTAAGCTTTCCTTAAAAATTAAAATGTTGTGCAAAACTGTCTTTTTGTAATAGATATACGACATGTTGTGCATCTGTTAGTGTCTGACTTTGTGTGCATGTAGTGCGCCAGCATTGCGTTTGGGAACACATGTTCCTATGTAAATCTTGTTCATCATGATATGACAGACCAGTATGTTAAGTTTGTAAACGACCTTTTGGGACACCCTGCATATTGAAAATGAAAGGAGCAGAAATCATCACCATCTTTATTTTTCAACCCATGAATATTATTGCTGTATTTACTGTATATTACTATTATAGTGCAGCATTTTATTATTTCTACATACTGTGCGTGACGTATTTTTTTATGTCTTTCTTTCCCACTTATCATTCGTTTTGTGCAATTTAAAGTATTTTACGTGAATAAAACGGCTTTTTTATTTTTTAAAACAGAAAAAGTTCAGTTCTTTATGTAAGAAACGGTAATGTATAGTTGAGGAATACTTCAAAAGCAGTCTATAAGGGGTGTTTAACAGTGTCTAAAAGAATTTGGTATGTTTCTAAAAAATTGTATCCGTACATTTCTCTACAACGCGAAATTTCGACTTACGCGAGGAGTCTCGGAACGCATCCTTCGCGTAAGTCGGGACTCGACTGTAAGTAAGAAATTTATTGAAAAATTTATGACTCACTGAAGTAGTAGTTCAAATCATGTGAACTCGCGTAGTTATTGAACAAATTATAAGTTTGCTATCTCAGCAAAAAGAGCATTTTTGCTAAAGTTTGCGGTCGAGCGAAAAACATTGTTGCAAATCGCAGATCTTAAAGGAATGTTGATTGTAAAAGTAAATCCACAAAATATCCAGAGACAGAATCGAACAAATTGCGTTAACGAGAAGGCAGTTGAATTCCCTTAAGGTCAAGAAGGTTAAACGAAAACGGTTGCATTCGCCGTATCTTGGACGGAAAATTAAATGGTTGCATGAACAGAGAGTGTTTGAAACTGGCTCTGTAGAACCGACAAATGTGAAAGTAGTAGCTATTACAAAAATAAGCTTATAAGGTCTTCGGTTATAAGTAGGTTTGCCAGATTTCTGAAATGTTCAACCGGGACACCGGAATACTCCCCCCCCCCTTCGCCAGCGTAGTGAGTATTCAAAAGGGTACACACCCCTGGTTTGTTTTTATAGTGTTTTAGAGGGTAAATGAAAAATTATCATATAAGCTTTGTGCTACAATATGATTAAGGTGAAAAAACCTCGTACATAAAGCACAAATATTGGAGAAAATACAGCATATAGCTATTTCAAGGCTAAAATGGAGCTTCTTCATCAGTGCAAAAAGCTCACCAACACAACCAAAAGTTGCGAGAGAACAAACAACAACCAAGTGGACACCGGTATTTATACCAAAGAGGACCAACCAATAAGAATACAGAAACAAGACATCAAACAACCAATCAACTTTTAGAGGGTAGTTCATTCTCAATGCTATGTATCATGGGCGCCCATATGCTAGATTTTAAGGGGGGGGGGGGGCAGATTTTTTCCCCATGGTTTAGCAGGATATTTCCCCCATGAAAATCGATTTCAGATTAGAGTTATAAAAATTTGACATTTTAGAGACTTTTTTTTTTTTTTTTAGAATTACGTTTGCATGGCTCGATGTCAGCCAGGATTCTACATACAATGCAGTAATAAACAGAACTTCGCAATGTATGGATTTACGTCAATCTGACTCTGAGGTGCAGAAATGACAAAGTTATTACAGTCAAACCCGCTGATTGGAATATCGGTTAAAAGAATATCCCGCTTAGTGTAGTACATTTTCTATGTAAAAAAACGTTAATGTATATTATTTTAATTTCGGTTAATGGAATATGCCGCTTATTAGAATAATTTTTCATGAAAAATAGGCTATTCCATTAAGCGGGCTCGACTGTATTTTGAATAATAATTGACAGTTAATTATTTTGAGACTTTTTTGGTCATCTGTAATCAAATTTATCAAAATCCGGGACGTGAAGTGAACCGGTCGGGACACCGGGATTTTGTATGAAAACCAGGACTGTTCCGGTTAAAGCGGCCTGTCTGGCAAGCCTAGTTATAAGCCCATTTATTTTGACGCTATTTTTAACAAAACTAAAAATATGGTGGACAGACTGACGTAGAAACAATTCCTTACCACCGAGTAGCAAACAAACACTCGAAGTATGAATCGCGTCAATTTGTCGCTTTAGATGTTTTTTCTGCAAGTGGAACTGTATCTAACCTTGGAAGTCAAAGAACGTTCAGTTTGAAAATATTAACGATTATATACTCTAACGATCAATTGGTGCAAAGCCCTACTAATGATAAACAGAACGAAAGTTTAAGCTAAAAAATAGGAAATTTAATTTTTCATTTTTGAAAGCACCAAGTTTTGTACTATTGAACCTGCGAATTCGCCTGGTTCTTCATGGGTGTTTTTTTTTTATTTAAATAATGACTGTCCTACGGGGAATACCAAGTTATGGTTTTTCTGTGGATTGTCTCAATTTAAAAGCTCAAATCATTTATCCTCAGTTTCCGATGCCATTTGTTGACATTTTCAACCGAAATTAAAAATCTATCAACGTAATTAGTAGTTATCTAACAACATATGAACACATTAGAACGTTTATTCGTGTATAAAGTAATATTTGAGCTCGAGATTTTTTAAGAAAAGTAATACTAATGTTACTAACATCATTTGCGTGTTCTCCCCAACTAGCAATGAGCATAGTAGCGTAGTTTTTAAGAATTCCTATTATTTCTAGTCAGTGGCGTAGCTAGGGAGGGGCGGAGGGGGCGGTAGATTTTGGGGGGCAGCAATTTAACTTTTGATGTGAAAAAAATCCAAATAAGGGAATCATACTTTAAATCTATTAATTGAGGCAAAAAAAAAAAAAAAAAAAAAAAAAAAAAGAAAAAAAACCTCTTCAAAATGTTAAATTTTGGTATGATTATGATAAGAAAAGCACTACTACACAAAATATGTGTTGTTCTAATGAACATATGAGAGCAAAATTCCTTATTTTTCTCTCCCTTTTACTTAAGTTGCAGACTGAAAGGGCGGCACGGCAGTGATAGCTTAAGGGATGTAAGTTTTTAATGAGGAGGTTACCATAGACACCTGAACTGGGTTGTCTATCAGTGCTAGACTAGAGAGGGTGGCAAAATGTGCCCCAGTCTCAGACAGCAACTTCCACACCCGTCAAATTAAAGCGCGGAGCCAAAGTAGAGATCTATGAGAGATTTGGGACCCACCTAGAGGTTACCAAAGAGAGCCAAATTTTGTGTTTTTTGGCATTTGATTTCGGAAAACTTCTGTGAGAGAGCCCCTATCTAGGAGCCCTCCCCACATTTAGGAATTCATTTTTTTTAATTTTTCGGGACAGAGAGCTGTTTAACTGGTTCTTCTCCTTACCCTGATCAACATGACCTAAAAGGGCGGTTTTTGGGGGAGGATGAGAGTTTAATTTCAAATGATTTTCTGTTGGGAACTTTCTATCCTGCTTTGTTTAACCAAAGATAAGATTTAAAATGTTTTTGGACAGGAGAGCTCTCGAGTTTCACACTGACTCTTCTTTCCCTATTATCTACTAACATAGCGTGAAAATGCATTTTTAGATGGCAAAAAAAAAAAAAAAAAAAATGAAATCCAGGCAGAGCTCCCAAGTCTTCCTTTCCTTAATGCTTTCAAACACAGTCCAATTGCACATTTTTAGACCTTCAGTTTTGGAAAAATCACGAAAGAGATAGCATCCACACCCTCTTCGAGCGTCTCACCATATAGCTTAAATTGTGCCTTTAAAGCTTTTACATCAAAAAATTTCTGACGAGAGTACTTGAATCCTAAACCCTATCTCTTCTCGTACAGCATGACCAAAGATAGCCTAAATTTCGAAAAATTTCTGAAGAAGATCATTAAACACCTAACTCACCTAAGCTGTTCAAAAATAATCGAAAACTTAGCTTTTAAAACTTTAATTTTGAAAAATTTCCCAGAAAGATATTCAAAACCCTCATCCCATTTAACGTCTCCAAAGTAAGCCTATTATTGTGTTTTTAAAACTTCAATTTTAAGAAATTTCCGGCGAATCATCCCCCCCCCCCCCGCCCCGAACACCTATCCCTCTCTCAAACATCACCGCAGTTAGTGTAAAATTTGGTTTTCAGAAATTTCCACATGAGCGTCCGGAAATGTCCTTCTGAAAAATAGCGTACAACGCATTTCAATTTCAGGAGGGAGATTACTCCACCCTTCTTTCGTCATCTTTCCAGGACGTGAGTGACTTTTGAAAAAGTTCTAGGATCGCGTACCTGACTTCACAGCAGTTTTGGTGACGTTATATCACCTCACCCCACCCCCAGGATCCACGAAAGTATTTTATAATAGGGTTTTTAGGACCCTCTCCCCTTTGGTGTTAAAACATATTCTAAGAAAGGCCCGAAGCTTCCCCATTACCTTAACGCAGCCGAAAAGAAAGCTTAAAATTGATTTCAAATTAAAAAATGTTTCGAATGGGAAACCCGAGCTCTCCTTCCTCCCCTAACACCATCAAAGAGAGACAACAACTGCGTTTCCCAGAGTTCAAAATCGAAATGCTTTCGTATCGAGCCCCTGATCTTCCTCATTACTACTAAAATTGTTATTTTAGAAACTTGAATATTGGAAAATATTCTGCACACAAGCCCCCGATCTCATAACGTCACCAAAGTCTAAAACTAACATGAGTTTTGAAGAAGTATCGGAAGAGACCCTCAACCCCCCTTAATTGCGATTTTTGAAAAAAAATTGAAAATTTCTCCGAAAGAGGAACCTGACCCTCCCTGTTTTTGTAGGAGGAATACGATTTATTTATTTATTTTTTGCCCTTTTCCTTAAACAAAGTTTTAAGTTCAATAATTTTCTATGGTATCAGTTACGTCTCAGGGAAAGGGTGGCAAATAGAGGAACCACCACGTGCGGCTGAAACTGTAGCCTCGTCACTGTTTGTAGTCTGTGTAAATTGATGTTTCGCCAAAAATACTTTTGGACAAAAAATTTGCCTTTTCCGATGCATTTTTTCGCAATATTTTCTTATCAAAAATTAATGTAACATTTTTGTCTAATAAAGTACGTTAAACATTTTATCAAATCTCCAAACTTTATTTCAAGCAAAATATCTAAATATATTTCCCTTTCAAATTGTGTTGACGAGTGTTCAAATTAAGTAATTAAAAAATATTAATCGCAGTGCTAAAATATTATTGAGTATTGTTTGTTAACTGTTTATTTTCTGAGTTTATGTATCGCATTGCGATTGTGTGGAATAATTTATCGATTCTCAGTTATTCATTATCAAGTTTTTACTCAATAAAAAAATCCTTTGTCTTGTCAATGTGACGTCTTCAGAGTAATATATTCCAATTTTTATTCAAAAATCGTATTTAATATTCTAAAACAAAATACTGAAAACATTTTTGAGTGTTTGTATTTTTCTCGACTCCTTAGTCGTGGTAAAAACCAAGTCAACGGATTCGAAGTCGGACTGATTTTTGGATAAAGGAGTCGGAATCGGGAGTATAAAGCTTTAAAGTACCAAGAGTCGGAGTTAATCATTTCCCTCCTTGTATGTATTTCTGCCAACGTTGCGTAGTTAGGATCGTTGCCGGATTAATTTTGGCGCTCAGAGTCAGGAGTTGGTAATTATTTTCCTCATAAATCCACGGACCCAATAAAATCATTTGCACTTTGAATTCAGTCATATTTATCTCTGACTCGCATCAATGTTAAGTCTACAAAATACTGTATTTTGATTTTTTTATTGATACTTTTTTTCTATTTCATGAAACCAAAAATTGAGAATATATTCGAAATCTGCACAATATTTTCTATGTTTTGGTGCCAAAACATAGCTTTTCACGTTGCTGTTAGAGTTGAAATCTTTTAAGCCGTTCAAAAATTATCCTTAAAATATCTAAATACAAAAAAATCCGCTCGATACTTGTTCTATGAAAAGCTTTTTACAATAAAGTTTGACGAAAATCCGCCTTTAAGTTCGAGATCTATGTTGATTTTTTTTTCCACCATCGGCGCTAAAGTTAAGGGTTTTTTGAACTGTTCAAAACTGAACAGAAATATGTTCAAATCAAAAAGATCTTTTCCATACATGTTCTTCATCGAGAGCTTTTTCTGAAATATTTTGTTTGAAGCAAATGCGTCTTTAAGTTCAGTGTGGGATCTATATTTGTATTAAATTTTTCAGCAAGGCGCTATGTAATGTTTCTTCGAACTATTCAAAATTGAACGAAAAATTGCTCAGATCAAAAAGTGATAGATTGAAATAAAATGTCCTTGCCGAGATCTTTCGAACAAAAAAAAAGTTTGTCCGAATCGGACAATTCATTCAAAAGTTATTGAAGAGGACACATAGACCGACAAACATACATTTTACCCATCTCAAAACACTAATTTCTAACTTTTTAAATTTATTCGTAACCTTTCTGGAACTTCACAATATTTTTACGATGTATTAAACCACTTTTAATGTGATCATTCTTTTTTTTTAATTTTTTTTTAACGAAAAAGTAGGTTAAAAACGTTAAAAAGCAGCCTAAATCTGTCATGGAGTCCCCCGTGGCAAGGAGGTGAAACACACTCACTCTGGCAGCTACCTGCGCCACTGTTTTGCATTTTTTTTCTGAAAGTTTCCTAACCTTAGCGTTTTACAAGCATTTTTTTTAGTTTGCCATTTTATTTCAAAGCATTCCATGGGGATGTTTTATAATAACTGTTACGACTAATCTAATTGCTGGTTTAACTGGCAGACTATTTTTGGGGTTTTTAGTCTGCGTCACAGACTGCTGAAAAAAAAAATCTGCTGCAGGGCATAAGAGCTAACTATCATTTTGGATCAAAAACTAATTAATGTGAATTTTAATAAATATATCTGTCGAAACCCTTGTTAAAAATATTGCAGTGAAACTGAAGATCCTCTTTCATTTTCATTCATTAGTCATGAAAATCTCTGGGATCCAATCGTAGGAATCAAAGAATAAACGCATGCGCGAATAATTAATGATCGCGCGGCTCTCGAAGTGAAGACTCATTTCGTTGATTCCCCGCGTTTTAGAAGCAGCGTCCGGCTTGTTGTACGGTGTCGAAGACTTGCCGTATTTCAAAAATTATATTTAGAGGTGAAATGAGAAATTCGGGGACTCTTTGAAGATGAAAATAGTTTCTTTTCATTTTGGATATCTTGGGTCGTCTCATAGTGACGACATTGTAAATTCGCGAGTGTCTGGATTACTTCTTGAAAACAGGTCAGAACTTTTATTTCTTTTCCATTTATTCATTAGAATAAGTTTTAGTAGTTTCTATGTCTTTGAAAATGGTTTATGGAGTCCATGACATGTTGTTATCGTGTCTTATAAACTTCTTCTCCGCATATTCCTACTTCACCTAGGTATACCTGCAAACTCTACTGATTTTTTCCGGGGAGGTTCTTTCATTTTGCATTCATTTTCCTCCATTGCTCCCCTGGGGGGGGGGGGGTATAGCGCAGACTGAGCCATTGAAATTTTTAAGGGGTAGGGGTTGAGGGGTATTTTTCTCATTTTCAGGGGGGCTCTAGCTTTTGGGAGTTCTTGCGATATTTAGGGGTGGGGGTGCGCCCTATATCTTAGGGGGGTTGGACACCCCTGCCGATTGTGTATGTAGTGTAAAGAACTTCCACTTAATTGTACTTTGATATATAGTATGAAGTTCTATTTTTCCCTAAATAACATTGAAAAATATGGTATTGCTGTGTGTTTTAATGATCTACTGAACTTTTTTTCCAGTACATGATATTCCTTTTTTTCCCCTTCCAGTACATGATATTCCAGTGTAGATAGTTGCGGCAAAATAGATCTGCCACCGATTAAATTTTTCTACCTATTTTCTGTGTTTATTCGTTAAAGTGTAGAACCTAGCTGTTATTTAAGGAAACAATTCAGTAATTTCCAATTGTGTTACGCTGAAGTTTCTGTAGATTTTCGGTGAACTGCCTACCTTATTTCGCACATTGTTTCTTCGCACACTCTGAACACAAAAGATTTTCAAATTTAGAGGAACATTCGCTAATATTTCAAAGTAACGTTTCATTTCTCTGACCTTTAAGTTTATATTATAATATGTAGCAGTGCAAAATGAATGATCCCCGTTTTTCTTTTGTTCTTTTTTCCTTCCTTTCTTTTTTTTTTTCAGTACGTACAGAGGCTGACAACTGTTATCTGTACTGCTCTTATTGTAAGAAGTAACCTTTTTAATTTATCTGGTAGAACGGAAATTGAATAGGACTGCCACGAAAAATTTTACTAATAGTTGATAAACATTGGTCAAAGCTATGCAGATATCGACTTCCTTTTACAAAAAAGGAAGAATTGTATTCGCGAAAAAAAACTCAAATCGACTAATTTCCATTTTACTCGGCCTCCGAATGAATGTTTAGTTTTTTTTCGACCTGACCACACGTGCATATATGCCTACGAACGTATAGACGCCCGAAATATCCATTTTGACGATTCCCGAGTTAAATTTTCTCGTGACGTTTGTATGTATGTGCGTATGTATGTCGCATAACTAAAGAACGGTACGTCCTAGATAGTTGAAATTTGGTACGTAGACTCCTAGTGGAGTCTAGTTGTGCACCTCCCCTTTTGGTTGCATTCGGGTGTTTCTAAATATGTCTTTTGCCCCCTTTTTAGGCGGTAATCACTGTTAATTTTGATAACTTAAGTAATGTTGTAATTTGGCGGACACTTCGCGATATATCGCCAGTATTTTGGTCGTCAAGTTTTGTCCCCAACTTGGCTACAAATTTCCAGATTTTTTTTTTAATCTGGTTTTAATTTCACCATTGTTCGTGATATTTAGAGAGTTAACTATTGAATCGCATTAAAAATGCCAATAATGTGGAAATGACATTAAATTGGTGTAAAAAAGTCATGTGATGCTCGGTTTTTTTTTTCGAATCCCCGGTAAATTTAGTGATATGTACTTTTTGCTGCGCTTTCGTTGTTTTAAGTTTGCATGCGTTGCTTAGAAATTAACATATTATCCCAGATTTGTTTGTTTAGATTCATTCATGTGTTGAAATCAATGCCACGGAAAAAGGGCCCGACTCCACCTGGGATTTGAAACTTCAGAATCCAAATCCGGCTTTTTTTTCTCCCCCCCCCTCACTGGAAAGATTGAAAACCCTTTAAAATTAATTGAAATATTTCCTTTTTATGAAATTTTCGCAGTGTATTTTAGTGTAAACCAAAGATGCATACAAAGTTAAGAATTCAATTTGAAAATCAAATTATCATCAAAATCAAAGTGAGATATTTAAAAAAAACCATGGTATGCTTAAAAATACCATTTAAAAAAAATGAAAAGGATTAATTTGCTCCTTTTTATCAAACTTTTTATGAAGTCAAACTTTTTTCGGAGGGGGCGGTTCACCCCAGGGGATACCCATCTGGTGGTTGACACCCCAAGTTCATTTCAGAGTTTATAAAGGATACAAATACTTAAATTCTGAAAATTTTCCACTATAAATCTAAAATTATAGTTTAGCTAAAAAATTTGAACGAAAATAGGGCACTATATTCTGTAGCAAATTTTACACAAAATGCGGCGGTATGCAGCTTTGTACTAATAGCTCTTACTATACCTATATTTTTCTTCGCTCAATTTTCAAATAAATGTTATTGACTGCTTATGAATTAAACTAAATATGAAGATTTTCAGATTAACTGCAATTATTGAGTGTTGTAATCATATAGTTATTTTGTTTCATACTTTTTACTGATAACTTAGCTTATAAAAATAGTCTTTAGATTTAAAAAACATTTGATATGTTTAATCGGATTTTTGGGATACGTGCTTTTTCGCCCAAACTTATTTGACTTGACCGAACACCCCCGGAAGTTTCCACCCGAGCTACGGGCCCCGACTTGCTCAAGGAATACATTTCTTTTTCAATGTTATAACTGAGATCGAAGTAAAAGATATAATTTTTATTTGAAAGTGATTACTTAGAAAATGTTAGGCAGCGAAAACGCTTGCTGACCGTTGCTTTTACTTGAATGTAAAAAGAAAAACAAGCAAACTAGGGGACGACGTAGGTAGCTATTACAGAAAGTTCGATTAACAATAAAGCCATCTGGTTGCCAATGGCAGTTATTTCGTATTAACAGTCCTATATGCATATAATCAAACCACTTATTGGTAGTCGATTTTTAGAAATTGCAAAGAGATTCAGTGAAAATTAAAGAAAAAGAGTTGGCATGTTTTCCAACGACGCCTTTACCTCAAAATCAGCTACTCATACTCCACTACCCTGGTTGAAATACATTGGTTTTTCACTTAGTAAACATTAATGAACGTATTTTGTAGTAAGTTACAAAAATACCTTAGCTTTGCCATCAATCTTTGAGTTGAACCACACCATTGCTGCGGTCGCTCATCTGGTTTGCTAATTATGCATTAGCTACCAGTTTGTTTAGTTCTCTTGGCTCCTTTAAGAGATTTTTCGCCTCCAGCTCATGTGATTCCTATTCCGGGCTGATGAGTGCTAAAAAGCACGAAACTGCAGTCCTCGGATGGAATAACTGAGCTGGTGGTGTATTTTAAGTATTAATGAACGTGTAACACATTTTTCCGTCCAATATTTCCCCTATGGGCTGAAAAAAAGAGCAAGGGCTGCTTTTCATCGGTCTAATGTAGATGAGGTACGAATATCCACAATTTTCGTGTTAAGTAACATTTTATTGGGGTGTTATAGAAACCAATTGAATATCTTAGCGCAGTAGTAATTCAGTTCGATCTTTGGATGGGTTTAAAATACTCTTCGGAATTTTATTATTTTCGGAGTTAAAACGGTTTGAAATTAGGTATTTCTTTTACATCGAAATTAAATTTGCATTTTTTAATTTGCCTGTTTATCCAACATTTAACGAAAATAATTCTATACGAATGAATTTGTCAAACTTATTACCTCAAAATAATAGCAGATGCATCTGTATATGGATCATTCTTCAAAAAGTAACTTTTTCTTCACACGCATTTTCCACACTGTCAAAAATGAAACGCTCAATTTTGACGATTTGGCAATCCTCGAGCACTATTTCGTTATTTTCGACGATCCTTTCGTCACCAAATCACGTGCTATTTGACAAAACCAGAAATCTCAACTTTTTGACGAAATTATTTCGTCCCAATTTTGTCATATTGCAGTGCATTCTGGGAGTTTTCGTTTCAGTCTTGTACTTGCTCGTTAAATTATCCTAAAGGATTCATAAAAAAAGGTTAGTATTTATTAAAATTTGTATGTGCAATGTGCTTTTTCTTTTATTTATTATTACATTTTTCTTTAGTGATGTGTTTATAGTTGTGTTTAAAACACATTAAAATTGAAAACGAACCGTTCGATTAGGTTTAGAACTCTGTGTGTTTTTTGAACTAACTTTGAGTAACCTCCACGTTAGGCTTAATTAGCGTTGTTTTTTTATTTGCAAAAGGAAATATTGGTTTATTGACATTAGTTTCCAAAAACGTATTTCCTTTATTTCGTTAAAAAAATGTCAAACATGACCACGGAATTTGTACAAATTTAAACTTACAAAAAAAAAAAAAAAAAAAAATTCCACCGTAGCTAAACTAACGCAGATGATAAATACAGCGCTTTTATAAAAGGCATAGAACTTTGAAGCTTTTAATTTCAACGTTGAATATATTGCATATGTGCTCCAAGATAAAAAAAAAAAGGAAATAAATTTTCATAAAAATTTACGAAAGTAATGTTCTCATATATGACGAAATTAATTTGACGAAACTAATGCTCTCAAAACTACGAAAATGATTGTTAATTTGACGAAACTAGAATGAAGAAATATTTTGTTACATTTGACGAAATTCGCATCCTCAAACCACTAACAAAAGCAGTTTCTTCAATTTGACGAAAGGTTCGCTCGGAGCATATCCCTGGAAGTGGTTTCGTCAAAAACGAAGAAAATTTCGTCAAATTTGAAAGTCCATTTTTGAGAGTGCAGTAAGAACTTTAAGGGACAATTTAACAATGTTTTTAATTTCTTCAAAAATATATAGTTAAAACTGCCAACAATTTTTTAAAAATTATCATTTTATTATATTTTTGGTTCAGAACACGTGAATTCTCACCTCCGTGGCATGTCACATCTGGTGTGACTGTTTATGTTGCTTAACTTGTTTAATTAAAAGTATGTTTATTTACTATTCCTTTCACAAGTGTCTCGAATACTAAATATTTAAGTATACAGTAAAACCTGTAAAGTTGACCACCTTTGTAAGTTGACCACCTGTCTAAGTTGATCGCTTTTGTCAGGGACGGAATTTGTCTTACCTTATATAATGAAGGAAAACCTCTGTAACTTGACCACCTCTCTAACTTGACCACCTGTCTATCTTGACCACTATTATACACCAGCTTTGGTTTGGAGTATTGTAAAAAAACCTTTGTAAGTTGACCACTAGGCAAAAGCATTAGATTATACTTAAAGTTTCATCAGTTGTGCCTCAAATAAGTAACCAGACATTTTAGAAAAACCAATAAATATTTATGTTTCCATCGAAAAACATTGGGCTCATGTTAAGTCTCAGAAAATGCGCCAAAATTCAATAAGGAGTTATTTTGTTGAAAAGTAGATTACCATGGTTACAAATGTACAAGAAAAAATCAAATGAAGAATTTGAGTCATTTTGATTTGTTATGAATTTTTAGGAATTGTCAATATCAAGTAAGTAGTTTTCATAAGCAATGAGGCTTTTTTTTTTTTAATTGATTCACAAGAATTTTAAATTTTTGATACTTTACACGTCATTCTGGTAAATAATCTCTAAAAATATTTAAGCAACATTTTTTCTTATTGTTTTAATGTAATGTTAAACAATTACAGTGAGTTTAAAATATTCCAATCAGTTAAAAAATGAATGCATGGGACAAAAAAAAGTTTTCATTACTACCTCCTATAAGTTGACCACCTGTCTAAGTTGACCACCAAAGTGCTGCACCGCAAGTGGTCAACTTACACAGGTTTCACAGTATTTAATTTTTTGGAATTGTCTTACAAATTCTCACCTCCGTTACCCAAACACAAAAGGACATTTCTCCTAAACAGATGGCAGTAATGACATCACCTTTTATTTCCCTGATACAAGGCACAGTTGTTTATTTTCATCCATAAAGAAGTTGAGATTTTTGTTCAAACAAAAGAAGGTAGATTTTGTTTTAAAAACAGTGTGGTTATTGGGAGTTCTCACCTCCGTGAACTTGAATTTCAGAGATATAAATTAATGTAAAAAAAGAAGTGGCACATGTTTCCATATGCCTAACGTGTACAGATCATAGCAAAGAAAAAGAAACAATGGCTGAAAAATTCATTAGGCCTATATTAACGGAAAATTCGTTACCTCCGTGCACTGTTAAAAATTTTCCGGAAAATTTACGGTAATTGTTACTGGCATCCATGTTGCCAGTAACTATTACCGTAAACATCAAATGTTACTGTAAAATTTTACGGTATCCTCGGTAGGCCGCAGCAACCAATTGGCGCTGGGATCGCTTATTTCTCCGGTATAAATTACCGTAAAAATCAGCGATGCGTCGGCGATGCAATTTTACAGTAACAATTACCAGAAAATCTTCCTGAATTGTGCCTCCGTGACAGACTTTTTCAATGTCATTATTTCTGAGATTAGAATAAATGGAGGGGAAATACATCAATTTTAGGCAGTCTACCAAAATGATCAAACTTGCTAGTTTCGAAATATATTAATGTTATACTATTTTAAACACAAATTTGAATTAAAAGAACAACTAAAATTTAAGCCATACCTTAATTAAGATAGCTTAAGATTAGATTCACAAATCATTAAAATAGCTCATTTGCGCAATCAACAAAATTGCTATGATTTTTAATTGGCCTATGTTTTCAAACACTGTCTTTTTTTTCCGCGATTTTTTTTTTTATTGAGCAATCACGATTGCTTATTGTTCTCATTTGACCGTTTTTGGTGTCCGTGCCTTTTTCAACTTGGACCAGAAGCCTTTGCAGTACCACCGCCCACCGTCCTCTGCTGGCGGCGCGGCTGCTCCGGTTTTGAGCTATCCGGTTCTCCTGGTTGGAGGCGTCCATGTCCTAAACACACGCACGTTCACACACATACACACACGACTTCACACACACACATACACACACACACGACTTCACACACATACACTCACACGACTTCACACACATACACTCACACGACTTCACACACATACACTCACACGACTTCACACACATACACTCACACGACTTCACACACATACACTCACACGACTTCACACACATACACTCACACGACTTCACACACATACACTCACACGACTTCACACACATACACTCACACGACTTCACACACATACACTCACACGACTTCACACACATACACTCACACGACTTCACACACATACACTCACACGACTTCACACACATACACTCACACGACTTCACACACATACACTCACACGACTTCACACACATACACTCACACACACCCACACACACCTACGTGCATACACACAGGTCTACGCACACACACAACTATGCACAAGTAACCGCCCAGGAGGAGAGGCAGACTTGGGGGGGGGGGGGGACAGGAGCAGTTTCTGGAAACAATAACTCCAATGAGTAGGGTCCTGTCTCAGTTCGTGATTGCGAGAAACATAATTTGAATTCAAAATTTCAGAATTCAAATTAATTTTCTTTTTTTTATTTATGAGTAAAATACTTGGAATTTAGTTGAAACATTATTTATTTACAGTAGGTAACATAACTATTAGGTAATGTAAAATTTGGGGAAAAAAACTAAAGGTTTTGAAATTGAATAAAAAAAATTTAAATAAAAAATAGAACAGACTTCAAAAACTGCAGCTGGAAATGGCTCCAAAAAGTAAAAATAATTTATTTCTTTGAACAACATTTGTTACTTTTTAAACATAATTTTTGAAGTCGGCGCAAAAATGATAGGGAAAATGATGTGTAGCAATTTTTCATAAAAACCAATCAAAATTCGAATTAAAACATTTATATCGATACACAAATATATCGTTTAAAATGTTGCATGCGAATTCTATTGGAACAACCTGGGTCCATTAAAATTTAAATTTGTAATTGAATTATGTTCAAGTATGATTTTATCTACTGTTTTTGCGCAGACTTCAAAAATTATGTTCGAAAAGTAGTATAGGTGTTGTTCAAAGTATGAAATTATTTTTACTTTTTAGAGCAATTTCCAGCTGCAGTTTTTGATTCTTTATTTAAGTTTTTCTTTCATTCTTTTCAATGTAAATGTATTTCAGAAATAGCATGTCACCATCACTAAACTTCATCCTATTTTTCATACTAATCCAGAATGTAAAAAATTTTAAACGAACTGGTACTAAAAAACTAATCCTAATCACAAATACCAGAGATTGAGAGGTCTACACTGCCGTGGGCAGGCAAAGGGCAGAAACTGCAATGTTTTTCATTATTTCACATTTTGTAAACCTATTGTACTTTAGTTTTTGTTGTACAAGCTTGCTTATTTGGTTTCCGCTGAAAAAAATGTAATTCCAACATTTTCCTATTGTTAGCATTGAATCCAACGCACATTTCTTCAAATATCTCTTTTTCTGCAGATACTGCCATTTATCTGCCCACGGCAGCACACACGAGACACACAGATCTGAAGTTCATTCATCGTGAGTTTTTTTTTTTTGTAATACCGAACTCTCAGCATCAAAAAAATCTGAGTGAACGACAAATCACCCCCAACTTTTCCCTTTCTTAGAGTAGGATTTTTTTTTTCAAAATGTATATGGGACCAACTTCAATGTATATACCCTTTCCAATAAAAAAATAATTATCGAAATCGGACTATTCTGTAAAAAGTTATGCGTGGTCATACATAAACAAAATATATGGGTCGATTTGAGAACCTCCTCCGTTTTTTTCGTCGATAAAAAATATTTTTGTTCAAAAGTTACTCAATCTGGAGAATGACCCATATGAACTATCGTTGCAAACTGAGTATTCTAATTTTAAATTTAGATCAAACAGCACTTCAGCCTTTACGAAAACAAATTTGCAAGTAATAATACATTTAATATTTAAAGTTATAATTTTAATTGATTAAATATCACAATATGGTGGGACTTTACCTAAAATATTAACATTATGATTTTAAAATGTTGGAATGGGCTATCTTTCATAGTGTATAGAGGAATGGGGGGGGGAGGTTTATTTTAATTTCACAGGTAAAAATGACTGACTTTTTTGCCCGTGTTTCTTTGCGTAAATATTAAATAATTTCTACTTAACTAAGGTCATTTTGGCGGGTGTTTTCCATTTGAAACTAATTTCCTAAAATTGCGTTCTTATTCTTTTTCTTTCAAAGAAAACTGTTTAATACTCTAAGCTCCTGCGCGTTATTTTTAATTGTTAACTACGGCGCTCCCCCCACTCGTTTCGCTCGCCAGCTCAAAATCGCCACCTGCGTTGGCTCAATGCCGCTTGCGGCGGGTGACTATTTTAATGCATAAATCCCTGGATATCCAGGCCCTTAAGGTTTAGGAGGGTGCGGGGCGAAATGGCTTTCCCAGGATGTCCTGTATCTCAACGGGTACTAATATTGACTTGGTAAGCATTTACAGTCGAAGGAGATAGGTTTACAGACGCGCCCAACTTTTAACAGTGTAGATTAGTACATGCAATATGCCAGCCCGGATATCATATCCAGAGACTGCAGTTTTGTTCTTAGTAGAACTCATCAGTCTGGAATGAATAACCGTGCTGTGGGCAGATGTCATCTCAATGAAGCTGAGAGTGCCAACAAAACTGGCAGATAATGTAAATTTATTTCACCTGCGAGCATGGTGCGGTTTCAACTTGTTAATTGAAGGTGAAGTTTGGGTGTTTAGCAGTGTTTCTGCCCCTTTCTCAAAGTCATGACATATAGGCACTTAAAATTTTAGGTATTTTTAAGAGATTTCTACGAGTCTACTGAAGATCGTACAAAAACTTTTTGACGGTAAAAACAGCTGTTTTGGAAATACCATAAGCCTTAAAGCAGTGGCGTCGCTGCGGGGACAGGGGGCGTTCAGCCTCGGGTTTTCACCCGCCTGGGGGGTCGCACTCAAAGTGAAATTGCTTAGTTTTGAAAAATATGAAGCGAAAATTTATTTTTAAGACCACAACTTTAAAAAATTTTCCCGCGGGGGGAGGGAACCCCGGAATTCTTGTCCCCCCCCCACTCCTCATCACAGGAGTGAATATTATTCTCAGGATCAGCTTCATGTTGTCAATACCACTAAGTAGTGACTTTCTCTTAAATTAAAAAAACTGAAACCCCTTACCTTTCCTTTACTGTTTGACATAAGTTTGAAATAATTAAGAGGCCATCGATTTTCATACACCCCCCCCCCTTTTGTTTTTTAGCTCGGGGACGGCCCTGCACATATGCGTCTAGGGCAAGTTGCATAAAAAAGCGTTCATATTTCTTATTTGTCTTTTGTACATTAACCCACTTAAAAATTTCGTTGTACACAAATGCAGTTGTTTCCGAAAATTGTATGAGTTTCATGTTTGCGTAGAACATTAAAACCTTATTAATATTATTATAATTATTCCTATTTGCGTTTATGAGGGGGTGGGGGGAACACATGCTGGGTACGCCGCTGCTTAAAGCAAAAACTTCACTTCAATTGAATTATGAACATATACAGATGTGAAAATTTCAGAATAATATGCAAAATAGTTTTCAAGCATTCTTTTAAATTAACCTCTTGAGAAAACGCCGTTTGAATGTAAAATTGTACATTTTTAATACAATCCTGCTCCATTAGTATTTAAATTGAGTGACTATAAATCTACATAGAAACAAGCATTTGGCGTCGCTTCAAAGCTCTTGATTTAAATGTGTTGAACATAGAAAAACAGATTTTTTTTATAAAGGTTTTAGGGTTAGAACTCCAATTAACAAATGAGGTCTAATTTATCAAAGGGGAACATATCCATTTTCCAAAAATGTTCAGGAGGTGAGAAAAACAAATTAGGGTAAGAGCAAAATAGTTTAATCAGTTTCTGTGGGTACAGAATTGAGTACAAAAACACAGCAAATCATGGCCCAGAGTAAGAAGTGTTTTTGTAAAAAAACAAGGATATATCGCCATCTTAATTTTGGATATGTTGAACGAAGACCTGAATGTTGAAAATTCCAGTTTCACCAAAACTCTAATATTTTACCTTCTCATTGTCTCTCGCTATCGAAGTACATAAACCTAAAAGTAGTGGATTAAAATTTGAGGATTTTGGATATGGTGTTCCTTTGGATCTAAAAGTATTCGCACTACAGATTCTTTCAGGATATGTTCCTCTTTTGTTCAAAATAAAACGTGCAGAGGACGGATTTGCTATCTTTTGATCAAAAAGCCACACTTTACCCTTAAATAAAAGAGGGTTTTTCCACGTCTGCACTTGAGAGAAAGTGATTTGATAAAGGTCATCTGAAAGGTTTAGAAGATGTCATAAAATAAATTTTTCTAAAAAGTGGGTATGTTTCCTTTTGATGCGTTACGCCTCAAATGTTTCGTGTGATCTACTTCAAAGTTTGAAATGTCAAAAAAAAAAATATTAAATGACCTTAAACTGTAGTTTGTAGATTATTTCGACTTTGAATCTTTAAAATTAAAATATGTATCCCTGTTTTTTCAAAGACAAGTCTTGACACTTGACAGAGTGGCAGCGTACGTTTGTTTCTGGTTGTGACTCACTAGGACAAACATCGTAGATATGAGCTTTTGCTTAAATTTTTAGTATGCTTCACAAGTGTTGCACATTTTTTTTCCTTCGTAACGTTATTTTAGAACTACTAGCTGCTTTCCCGGCGTTGCACGGTCTTCTTCGAAAATAAAAGCTGTAAGTGACGCATGTTTAAGAACAGGGCTTAGTAAAAGGAACAGAATAGTGTAAAGTTTCCCATCAGCGATTAAAAAAAAGCCATCCGACTCGGAATTAAATTTCCCATAATTTACTGTATTGAGAGGTATAAAATTTTGTTTCAAGAATTTTGTGGCGAAAACCAGCTAAGGTGGATGTGAATTCCCCCCCCCCCCCTTACTCTTACGTGAATTCCTTCAAGCGAATGCCAGAGCATCAAAAGACCTCTGTGCTAAATTTGGCAAAGTTTCGACGTAAACTGGACTTGTATCAATATTGATCTGCGTGTATTCTTTATACGAGTGCAATGCAACTTCATTTTCTTTAAATGACAGTTCTTGAGAAAAACAGATTTATTTACAACCATATACAAGAAATATCGTTAGCAACTGCTTAAATTAACCATAGCAATTAGGCAAATATCAAGTAACACCGTAAAACTCGACGATAACACACGTATTTACATCAAAATGCGCAAAAATATGGCGCAAAGGTCAATACACTTTCCAAGCACAACGGATGAAACGCGATTTCACACACTGACTTACAGCATCGCTGATTTTTACGGTAATTTATACCGGAGAAATAAGTGATCCCACCTCCAATGGCTTGCTGTGGCCTACTGAGGAAACCGCATAATTTTACAGTAACATTTGATTTTTACGGTAATAGTTACTGGCAACATGGATGCCAGTAACAATTACTGTAAATTTTCCGGAAAATTTTTAACAGTGCAGTTAAAAAGCAAACTGACTCTCTCCCGCATTCGCAAGACGCCCGACTAATTATAAATCTAGAGAAGTTTCAACAAAATTCTACAACTTTCTACCAATTTCTCCTTTTTTTTTTATTTCATTCACGAATCTTATCAATGAGAAATAGGGGACCGTATACTTCAGTCGAATGTTAGGGGGTTGTATGTACATTACAAGAAACTATTTGCAGATTACGTTACTAAGATAAGTTTAAATGAAAAATAATAGAATAAACGCCAAATTTAGCCAGATTACAACAAATGACTCATAATAATTACTATTTACAAAATTTGTAATAAAATTCATTTTAAGCCTCCTTTCCCAGTAAAAATAAGGAAAAAAATGAACGAAGGCTTAATGCATCTTAATTATCGCGAAAATATATATATAAAATGTCGAAAAATTGGAAGGTAGGGTATTGACATGGGGAAAAATGTCTGACTGCCCCCCCCCCCAAATTCCTTTTGAGTGAATATTCAGATTCGAACACATTTTTATTCGAAAGATTTCGGCGAGGACACCCCCGTAATATCCCCATTTTTCACTTTTTGATTTGAACAAGTTTTCGTTCAGTTTTGAACAGTTGAATACTTAATATTAGTGCCTGCGGAGAAATTCAAGGCAATCCCAAAATTAGAGTCGAATATGTTTCAAAACACTTCGTTGCAAAAAGCTTTTGAAAAAGAGTATGTAGAGAAAATATCTTTTTAATTTAAACGATTTTCCGTTCAGTTTTTAGCAGTTCATATCCCTAAACATAAGTGCCTAGGGCAAAAGAATGTAGATCCTGAACTTAAAGGCGGATTTACTTCAATTTTTGTTGGGAATAGCTCTTGATGACCAACTCCCGACTCCTAGAATTTTAGGGCAGTCCACTCCGAATCCGACTTCTGTACCCGAAAATTAGTCAGTTTCTGACTCCGTAGCTTTGGAAAAAATTTAGACACGGAGAGGACTGAATCCGACTCTTGGAAATTTTAAGTTTGACCCCGACTTCTTTATCACAAAATAAGTCCGAGCATTGGCAGAGTTTCGAACTTAAGTAGGAAATCGACTGATTTTGACTCCGAGACTTATTATTAAAAGCCTTAGACTCCCGAATCTGCCTTTTTTAACTCAAAATAAGATCGACTCCGACTCCGCAGCCATGGTTTTTACTTCACGAAATAATTATTGTGGATATGATTTGTTTTTATTTTCACGCTAAAGTTTAAATTTATTTATTAATTTTTAAAAACTTTTGGCAGCAGTAAAAACCTTTTTTTAACATTATGTATTTATTTTAATAAGCTTATTTTTCATTTTTTTCTTTCTGAAAAGGATTAAAGAATTTTTCAATAGTTTACTCTCTAAATATCACCAACAGTGGTCAAATTAAAATCATATTTAAAAAAAAACGCCAAATGTGACGCCAAGTTGGTGACAAAATTCGGCGACCAAACTGGCGATATATCGCCAAGTGTCCGCTAAATGATAACACCACTTGAATTCACATCGAAATTAACAATGATCCCCCCCCCCCAAAAAAATGGGCAAAAGACCCCTTTAGAAACACCCGAATGCAACCTAAAGGGGAGGTGCACAACTAGACCCCACTAGGAGTCTACGTACCAAATTTCAACTTTGTAGGACATACCGTACTTGAGTTATGCGTGGCACATACATACAGACGTCACGAGTGAACTCGTTGTAATTAACTCGGGAATTGTGAAAATAGATATTTTGCGTGTCTATACGTTCTTAGGTACTTATCCATGTGTGGTCGAGTGGGAAAAAAAACTCAACATTCATTCGGGGGTGAGTAAAATGGAAGTTGAAGTCTATTTTTGAGTGAACATTTTTTCGCGAGTACAATCCTTCCTTTTTTGTAAAAGGAAGTAAAAATATATAGCTGCTTTGTTTGAAAGGTAATACTATTTTATTTATTTCTTACGCATCTATTTCTTCAGATGAGCAAGGAATATTTGATTTCTAGAAAATCGGGTTAAACTTAAATAAACTGAATTATTAAACTGAAATAATTTGCGATTTTAGCTAATTTTGAGTCGAGTACTGATCAGATTGTGGAAAGTCGATATTGGTATACGGGGATTTAGGCGCGTTTACTTTAGGACGGAACTTCTTGTTATACATATGGATCAGAAATAACTACACAAGTTAATATTTAACTTTGTAAAATAATTAAAAAATTGGCGTTGACATCGCTATACAATCGTGCGTTTTAAAATCTATCTTTAAAATTTCCCAGCTACTAAGAAAGACAAGAGAATTCGACAAATATCGTTGAACGCTTTTCAGTTTCCAACGGGAGGGTTTGAAAGTCGACTTTTGCTAAAACTGCGCTTCCCTTGAATGCGTACGAATCGAATTCAGATTTTCTAAATTGAAGCAGGGCTAATTCGTTACAGTGGTCTGGATTCGAAATGCCGTATGACGAGACACAAACTGCTTTTTACCCTCTTTCCTTGTGTTTACATTTAAATCTCGGTGAATGGTATTTTCTTGCAGAAAACCTAGTGGTTTGTAATTACATTAAAATTGAATTTTTAAGTCTTTCACATTTGTGCGTCATTTTAAAAGTGCCGAGTCATTCCTATTCATTTTAATGTAAAAATGAGTAGTTTGTGTCACCAAATTTCGGTTATATGCCCCCCCCCCCCGAAATTTGAAAACTCCATCTTACCTATTCTTGGTTTTTCTTGAGGAAGGAGTTTTTCAGGTAAGGGGTACGGACAGGGCCGCAAAGAGCCAATGTGAACCCCTTGTCAGTTTTGTCGCCGGGCCCCTCCCGACCCCTCCTCCCAAAGAAAAGGGGGGGGGGAGAAAAATCAAAACTGCCTACAAGAAAACAGTTAACTGTAAGTGCCACTGCAGTAAATACCAAAAGAATAAATTTTACTTAATATTTACGTTTTCTCGTATTCGGAGTCCCCCTACCCCTATTTTTTCTTTTTTGCGTCAGTGTCGCCGGGCCCCCCACGGCCCGGGCCTCTACTTTCCGTCTAGGCTGACATAGCCTCTCGTCGTGTGTCACGTAAGAGAGGAGGGGGGAGGCTTACTTCACTTGTTAAAGCTCTAATAAACTTTATTTTTCATGAACTTTATTGAATTAAAATGATCATGGGGGAAAAGGCAATCAGCCTGTCAGACAACTAACACTTTTAACCTAATACAATTACCTTTTTTAGGGTATAATAACTTTATTGCATCTAGCATATCTTCATTGTATAACTATTTATAATATTAACCAAAGATGTGATTTATTTCGCATGGCAATTTTACTTAAAAATTCAGTAAATGTCTTCAGTTAAACTATTATTTCACACCAATTGATACTAGTCACATAGAAACTTATTTACTATTATATTTGCAGAAATTGGGATTAATAGGGTTATGTAGGTAATACAAAATGAGATGCAAAATCGGTCCATTTTTGTAAGAAAATAAATTTATTGCCATGAACATAAGCTTTAATTTTCGAACTTTTAACTGAAGCCATCATTGCTGGAAATTCAGGTCCGTAACATCGAAGTAGAAACAGACTGTTCCGAACTGATAGCGAGTTACCAATGTGTTTTCACAAATATCTTTGTGTAATGAGCTTGAATTGACTTTTGTAGTACGAAGATAAGTTTCAAGTCATTCTTTTTCCTGTCAAAGTAATTAATTTTCAAAATGTGCTACAAAAATTTTTTCCCTTAACTGTCCAGAATGCAGATCTCCTCAGCAGTCATAAAATGGGAGTAAATGTTCACCTTGACCTAGTTCTTAATTTAAAAAAAATCTGCTTCTAATTTGCAGTTAAAAAAATCTATTTTATTTTCTAAATATCTTTAAAAATTAACTATGTACACTGTAAAAAAAAAAACTGTAAATTTTGAAGAAGTTATCCGTATTTTTTACAGAAAAAACTGTTTGTAATAAAATACAGGATTTCTTTTTTTTTTTTTTTTTAAATCTGTAACCGGTTATAAGCGTTAACTGTTACCATCGCCTCACCGCGTACTTTGTTTTTCTTCGAAATTTCGCCCGCCTGTTTGGATTTTGGTTCTCGTGCTCGAGTTTTTTGATCTTATATTTGTTTAAAGCGAGTAAGTCTTAAATCGTTTGCAACTTCCATTTCATTGCGTCCTAATCAATATTTTATTATTATGTTTTTTTGTCATCTGTTACAGAGGCATATTCGGAAATTTACCTTTGTATACATGTATTTCGTAGTAGTATAGTAAATATTGAAATGGATTTATGAAAGTATAGTTTCATTTTTTAATCTTCATAAAATAATAAATCAGCTTGAATAAATAATAAAAATACGGAAGATTTCTGTAAAATAAACGGAAGAAAACTGCCGTCCTGGCTGACAGTTTTTTTCCGTAAATTTTACAGATTTTTTTACAGTGTAGTCAAATTGGCCCTTTTCCCGACATTCACTTTATGTAGTTCCGAATAAAAGTTCAATTTAAAGAGATTCTTTCACAAATCGAAGTGTTTGCGCGCGCACTTCTGTTTCGTTGCTTAGCGCGATAAACTCTTTTCAAAGGAGTCTAAGAATTCGTAGAATTGATTGTTTGCAGGAATAGTAAGTACGCGTTTAATTTTACTTTGAATAATTAAACGGTCAGATGTTTTTAATGGCATAAAGTGTAGGCACGTTAGTTGTGGTTAAGGACAACAATATTGGTAAACAAAAATATCTGAAAAAGAGATAGAGCTTAGTTAGGGTTAGTCAAGGGACAAGAAATGAGCATTTTCTGTCGTGGAAAGGCAAAGGGTAGTATCCGTAGCAATAAGTTTTTGAGGTGTTTGAAGAAAAAAGTCGGAATATGACGTTTTTTTCGTGCTTAATTTTCAGCCGAAACCAAATACGCAAGCTTCTACACTAAAGCTAAAGTACAGTAGATGACAAAAAGCAAAGATACAAAATGAAATTTTCAGATGCTGTTCTTTACCTTCCCAAGGCAATGAACGAATGGTTCGTCATTTCTTACAAAAAGATGACTTAGAATTTTCGCTCACATCCTAAAATTGTCTACCTTTCGCGTTTACGTTATTGTAAGTTTTTATAGCACTGCAAAAGAAGGGAAAAACTGGTTCGTAGAAAAGGGGGGGGAAGCAAATTAGTAAGTTTCACGTAATTTCAAATGTCTCTTTTCTAATGTAAGAGTTTTTTTTTTTTGAATTTGAGTGTTGATCTTTATTTGTACAAAATTTCATCTACTTTTTCTTCATTAGGCTATGCAGAATCTCTTCCCTATTTTCACGTTTGGGGTAAATGGCAAGCTTTGAGCGGGAGGAGGATTCATGCAATTGTGACAGTTTACGACGTGGGGGGGGGGGAGAAGTAACAAATGTGACGTCTCGCAATTCTTCTGAAAAGTAGCATTAAATTTCAAAATGGGGGAAGGGGGTATAGTGAAGTGACACTTTGAAACAAGAGGGGGGGGGGGAGTCGCTGAAAAAAGTATGGCGTCATTTATGGACAGTCTATTATAATCAGTTGTAGACCATAATCTCTTGACGTTCTATTTTTAGGAATAGACAAATTAAGATTCTTTTAAGCAAATTTTTATTCCTGCATAGACGTTCTTATGCTTATGGATTTTTGTTTCTTAATAGGACTTTCCTTTATGAGCTGTTGTGTTGAAAAATTTTATTCTGTCAGTCTTCTGCAGTGCGGAGGTCAACTTCACAAAGTTAGAGGTATGTGATTTTTTTCTAATACATTACATATACTAGTTTTCATTATTGAGTTAGTAAGATAAATATTTTAGTTTTCGATTATATTTCCTTACATGTAAATCTTCCGGTGTTTCTCTTTACTTGTTCTAAAGTATTTCTGTAACCTTTAAATAGGGATTCTTTAAGGTAATCAGTGCTGGATCTATGGTTTTCCCAAAGAGGAGCAGAAACTTGAAAATATCGCTTACCTATCTTAGTTCAGGTTTTTATAGAGTTTTAAGGAAAAGAGTGAATTTACCGTTTCTTAAAAGTTGCTTCCGTAGCAAAGGTCCCGACTTGCTCCCCCCTCCAAATCCCGTAGATCTGGCACTGACGGTATTCAACATTACATCCTCAAACTTGCCACCCTCTTAAAAAAATGAGTTAAAGTTGTTACACATTATGCTGAAATAAATGATCCGTGACACTGTTTGCAATTTTTAGTTTTTGCCGTAAAATTTTAGAAAAAGTATTGCTTTCAAAAATACCGGAAACAAAGAGGCCTGCACTTTTTAAAGTAAATTTCAGCTTTTTTGTACTGTGCAATGATGTGAAACGATCAGAATTCTTTTATACTTGCGTATTGTTAGTTGTAGAGTAAATTCTTTATTTCTCGTTGCCGATGCATGATTGGGGCAAATCTAATTTGATAAGTGCAGACTGAACATTAAGTTTTTTAAACATGAACCATTTAAGATTATTTTTTCCATTGAAGATAGGTTTTAATCGTAATGTAAAATTATTGCTTCAATGGTTCTCTTTGTTACTATTTAAGTGAGGGAAAACTAAGCTACCAAAAACATTGTTGATACGCACTAAAATCAGATGCTATACTTTTAACATTTTTTCTAAATTCTATTCAATGAACTCTTTTGGGAACTTCTTGTTCTTAGATTCTATATTTGGTTCGGAGCACCTAAAAGTTTGCAGAAGTCTAAATTAATTGGCATTTGTTGTATCCTTCTTTAGAATTACTGTAATTTAAGTATTAATTACATGCATTATGTTTAGCCTAATTTGTTTCAAAGAGTTTAACTCTTAAATTTGTTTCATTCAGGAAAATAATTTTGCTTTAAAATTTAGAATAGTAATTAGTAAAGCATTCAGGTACTACTTAAGTATAGTCTTTTTTTTATATATTGTATTCTTCCTTTCTGTTCACCATTCATTACTGATTTTGTTTTAAATTTTACTCTAGTGCGATAGCAGTAGAACTTCATTAACCAGAACTAATAAGGTATCCACGTCGGTCTGAATCAATGAAAGTATGAAAGTGTTAGCCCTCTCAAAAGTGTGGTGTTAATTTAAAATGATTTCAAGTTCTTTGATACTGTCAAGTGCTATGTTTCAGTGAATTCTAATTCTTAGTGCTTTTTCCGAATAAGAACAATAAAATTACAAATTTTCCCCTTCTAATTAAATGTGCGACAAGCAGATTCTGGAATGAAAATAGCAATTTACTTCAATATAAAATTCTAAGTGCAGAACATTTAAACTGCATCTATATATATATATATAAATGAATGTTTGTCTGTATGTCATCCATGAACTCAAAAACTACCCGGCAGATTTGGCTGAAACTTTCACCGTTTGTTATTTTTGGTACTGGGAATGTTTATAGACCAGTTCGAAAAAAATCCGATCGATAGTTCCTTTTTCATTCCAATTTAAGTCACAATCCATTGGATAAATACGAATAAATTATCGGCTGCAGAAATTAATTCGCGTGAAAGATCTCATTGATAAGAAGTTAGCTGTTGCCATTTTTCTTGAGTTTGATCAAATAAATTCTTTCCTTATTGTTTTATGGCTTTTCATGCAACGGTGGGATTTTAAACTTTTTCTATTTGATATTTTTAGCGATGGATTGATCTTGCAAACTGCGTGAGTACAAAATTTGAGTATAGTCACGGCTTCACTTGATACCTGGACCGATTATTATGAAAATTGTTATATATATATATATGTATTTTTCTCACGGAGAAGGTGCATAATATGCTCATTGAAGCCACTCGCCACCAGGTGGCACTGCAGAGTATCAACTTCTGCCCCGTTCAACCAATTGTCATGAAAATCAGTATGATGTTTTTTTTTTTTTTTTTGTTGGCGTAGCAACGCGCGTCGGGTACAGCTAGTTGCTTAATAAAAAAGTGCCTTGGTTTAGACGGATAGGATTGAAATTGCATCATTAGTCCGCAAGAAAACTATTTTGGTGTAAAAAAAAAAAAATTCCCAAAGCAAGATATTAATAAGAAAAAAAAATAAATGAAATAAATTTATAATCGTTCATTTCGAAATTTAAATTATTGCCAACTATTTTCGTGTAAATCAAAAGCACTTGAAATTGAAAGAATCCATAAAGCGATCGATTGCAACAGTATTAACTCTTCACATAACCAAATTTATTTTATAAAATTTAAATGGACGAAAGCTAAAATTAAAAAACTTACATTTTTGTGTGCTAAAACTTTTGGCGTTGCATTTTTATACAGAAACCTTTCAATTTTTACCGTGATCTTGGAAACTTAAAATTTTTTTGAAATCATTCTTAAAATAAATTCAAGATATTATATTTTGCCTTTGTTTTATGTTAAAATTCTTTCTGATAAAGATTATTTTCAGCCAATATGCTTTAATCTTATTTTCATTATAACTGTTCAGAGTTGAGCGAAAAATTTATAAATTAAACTTAAAATTCATAAAACTAAACGTCCTTGCTGCCACTTTTTTTAGAACAGAGTTATCGAAATCTTCAGTTTTTTTTCGTAAAAGATCCTAAAAAAAAATCCAGTCGGAAGCGTTGAGCACATGGAGTCACCACCATTGATGTCACGATGTGAAGGGGGGGGGGGGGGGGGGTCCTAAACAAAAGCGCAATATCACGAGCTTTGGTTGGAATTTTCATTTTTAAAGTTACAAAAAGGCTACTTTCAGCTGCTGATTTTCGATTTTGAATGCTCATTGATTTTTTTTCGGAACGAAAATCATTGATGCGCATAAGGGATTGAAATTATGCCCATAGCTTTAAGCGTGAATTTAGAATGTCAAGTCACTTTATTGCGATGTTTTGTGTTAAGAAAGTACAGATTTAAAGAAAACGACAGTGAAGCACCGTTTATACGTTTTTGAAGGGACTATATGAAAAAAGCGTACAAACGAAAAAACGTATAATAGGTATAGATTAATGTGTATTAGACTTTGCAGGGACCAATTATAAAAACGTATAATTGATAAAAACGTATAAAAGAGAAACGTATAAACAGCATTTCACTGAGTTTCAAATTATACTTGAATACATTGCCTCTTGAAATGGTACTCGACAAACAATTAGATGGTAAAAAATGTAGGGGAAATGCAGGGCAAAATGGAATAACTTGTAACTTTCTAAAATGAACAAATTAAGAAATTTGATTTGAAACTAACAGTGCACGAGAAAGAACAATGTATCTATACTATTAAAACCTTTACGCACGTGTGTGTGTAACCTTTTGTCCTCCGGACTGGCAATGTCTACCAGGTCAATGCAGGATATCCAGGAAAAACCATTCCGGCTTGCTTAGTCACTTTAAAACGTAATGCGTTTTATATATGAATTGATAAACAAAGTCCGCAGACATGCAGGATATGTACGGGACATCAACGGAAGAAAAGCATTGAAATTAAGTTTCTCGACACAGGCAGCATTGAGCCACCACATGTCGCGAACGGGGGTTGGTGAGCAAAATGAGCAGGGGGCGGAGCCCTCTAGTTTTATGACAAGACTTGTATTGAAATTTTTCTCTTAAAATTTTTGGCAGTAAGTTCGTTCCTTCAAAAATGAAAAAAATTCATTTTTTGCAAGGTGGGGGGGGGGGGAGTGAATTTTTTCTAATAGTTTTTATTTCTTAGTAAACATTTTTCATCAGATCTATCAAATGAATAAAGAGTAAACGAATAAATTAATATGCGAGTAAAAATGTATACATAAAATAGCGAATGACTAAGAAGATTACTGATTAAATGAGTTTATTGAGGAATGTGAAACACAAATATAAGTGAAATTCGGCAAAGTCATCATAATCACTAGTGTCAATCATAAGTGTCCCTCTTCAAAGTGAAATGAGTTAATTCACTTTGCCGAGAGTGCACATGACAAAATTGCATTAACATTTCAATTTAAAACATTTCTAAAGTATTGCACTTCACGTCAGCAGATCTTAATCCATTTATAAAATGTTAATTACAAGAACTCTTTCATTTTATAATAATTATTTTTGAACCACAATATTAGAATTTGTCTACCCAATTTTGAAAATGACTCATATTATTTTCCTCTATCTTTAAGAGCTGTTTATTTTTTGACTATAATTAACTATATATTCAAGAAATTAGCTAAAATATTGTTAGATAGGTCACGCTGGAAAATGAAAACATTTTAAGATTTCACTTTTGCTCCACATTCCCCACTACTTTAGTGTTCAGACTAAAAGAAAAATAGTCTCAAAGCTGCATCACGGTAGAAACTTCTGAACTGTCTCAACAAAAAGAATTTTTGGAGCTTCAAAGCGTGAGGGAAAAATGAGATTGGGATTCTTATTTCGTCAGGTTTTAAACTTTCTTGAAATCTATACAGCAGATGTTTCCACTCGAAAACTTTAATTTTCCGAGTGAAATTTTAAATAATCCAGAGAAATTTCTGGTGGGTATCCTAACGCGAGGGAAGACACTTCTGAACACTGCAGCTGTCGGTTATAACAGTAGAGAAATTTTTAATGCATCTTGACGACATCTACGTAGATTTCCGTAAGTTGAAGTACTGATTCTACAAAAAAGAAATGGAAATTCTCCAGTTATTTTCTTACTCTTTTGTTTATTTTCCGTGAATACGTCGTATAATATAATTATCTACCACAGTTTTATCCCTTTATATCTCACCTTTATCCATGAAAGTCTGAGATTTAAGAAAGTACGGTATTCATTGAACAGTCTCAGGTTTGTCGTCACTAAAATCTTAAGAGTCAAGAATTGATTTAAATAAAATGTTCTCTTTAATTTGCATGATATTTATCAATTTACTTGTAGTTAGCCTCTGTACAGGTTTCGTCGAGCACTTGACTAACCATACATATCTTATACATCTATTAACAGTATTTCATTTTCCTTGACGTAAGATCAAGTGTCTTAGAGATATTAGTACTCTTTTCATTATTATAGAACATAAGTGGAAGTAGTTTTATTTAGTTTGTATTTTGAGTATAAAAAGGTGCTCTGAGCAAAATATTACAACGTATACTTTTAAAAACGTGTTATCGTCTGCCTTTTCAATTTAGGTTTCCTCCGAGCATTAAACTTGCCGGGGATCAATACGTTTTTTACACTAACAATTCATGGGGTCTATGTTTGAACTGCTTATTCATCAAAGCCCGGGGCATTTTCTCTTTAGGAACGGGCAGGAGGGGTAATGTACTAGTTATTCATACATTCAATAACCATATACAAATACACACAATACTGGAATTAACTCATTTTCATTTCCTAAACTCCTTAACATACATTGGCATTTTAATGTTAATTCTCAATCATTTAAGGCCGTACCATATCCCTCACAAAAACATTTTATTTTCTCGATTGCACTCATACACACTCCATGCATCATTCCCGCAAACAATGCTCATACATTTCCTTTTTCTTTATAACGTGTATCGTACATAATTTCAGACACTAACTGTACAGTACAGGGATGCCCAGATCAGTCACACAAGCAACACCCATACATTTCTAATGTCCTAAACATCCTGAATACTTTTCATTGCGCACAGATCCGCATCACATACACACACAAATGTCAGGAGGGCCCACCAGGGGAGGCAAGTCATGGCGTAGGATGAAATTTTTAAGGGAGGGGGTTGTTTTCAGGGGTATTTATTCTGGCGGGAGGGTCTCATTTTTTGAGGGGGTCGTGGTATTTGAGGGGAGTAGGGATGGTGAAACCTGTAAATGTCAAGTGTCCCTGGCTTTGATTTGATGCCTAGTTTCGTGATGGATGAGAAAGTACCTCAGCTAAGATCAAATTCGTGATTGGAAGAAAAATAACAGGTGTGTTTTTTTTCTGTGCCGGTTGGACTTTTTCGAGCCTGGGGCTTTGAATGCTCTAGACTGGCGACGTTGTGCCACGAGTGAGCGATCGGATCTTGGGGCACTGGCTCAGAAAATGGAGCTAATGGAACAATCAAATGGTTAATCCAAGATTTCGAGCACATGAAGGTGGAAGTTCGAAAGATAACATGACTCTTTGGAAACGTTGAATTGGCGTCATTCCGCAGTATTTGGGTGTAAAATGTCCCGTACGTAACCCTAAGACTCAAAATATCGATATTTATTCACTGTAAAAAAAAAAGGAGCGTCAAAAATAGTTGAAAACTTAATCTGTATTTCATCAGTGAAAAAATTTACATGTTTCGAGATTTAGCTTTACGTCCGGGGCATTTCATAACCAATTTTTATGGAATGACCAAGTGAGTTTTTTAAGGTTGCTCAACAGATAGTTGAATGTGTGCCTGGTGTGTTCTATTTTGAATTCTGCGAGCAATTCGATCTCGTTAAAGATAAAATCTTGTGGCCTGTAACTTTTGTTACTGTTATAGTTTTTAATTTGATACAGAAACGTCTTAGTTTCAGTTACCATAAAATTTCTTCGATTGACATAAAACATTTTTTCACGGGGAGACGGGATGGGAACTCGATTGAGAGCAGCTAGGTAGTTGAAGTGCTTCCTCGCATTGTCCTCCCAGTTTTTGTTGAATATTCGGCTACATTACGATTTAGCAATATATCCAAAAAATTATGTAGATTAGCTAAATTTTGAAGAAATATATTTCAAAACTAAATTCCTACTGTGAAGAGATTAATCTGTATCATGCAAGAAATGCTAGTCACTTACGTAGATGCAGAATTCTGTATTTTCTGCTGCTGCTACATTGTAATGAAGGGGGAGAGATGCTTCCTTCCCTGAAAAATTGGAGCTCTCGAGCAATACTATAGTAGTTATACTCCAATTACAACTGCACGGAATGGTTGCAGAAATTTTCTCCCTCTTCATTTGCTGTATTTCCAACACTTTCCCCAAATTCTTATGTACTTACTTTCGCCTCCTAGAGCTTGTGAATGTCTTGCTGATATGGCAAGGCAAAAACAGACCTAACAGTTATTCAAAAGCAGTCCTAGGGGTAGAATTTAAAATTCAACAGAGAAAGAGTAAAGTACATCAAAACATATCGGTTACGTAGGACCTATGACACATCTAAAGCTCATGTTTAATGGCTTAGTTTGTTTGGTGGATATTTTTTCATTTTGATGAAACTATATCCACCAATATCCTTATTTTTACCACCTAGATCCTTATTTTTTGGCTTTTTTATGACCAGTTAGGTGACAGTTTGAAATGAGTCGTGACATACCTATAACGGAAGTGCCAATCTTATCCGGTTTTTTGTAGTCTCGTGGTTTATGCAAAAGTATATTTCGCTAAAAAGTATCCTGTCACTTTAATATAAAATTTTCGAAAGCATAACATCGAAAAAACTTCGATACATTGAAAATGTGAGCCTTATTTCTTTTTTGCAAGTTTACAAACAGCAGTTCTGTAGCTGAAACACTGCCAGACAGGTTCATTCTACATATCGGTTATCACAGAAAAAGACTTCACCGTGAAGTGTGCAAGCATAGTTACTCATTTCTATGACACGGATTAAACATGGTACATTAACTTCAAAAAATCCTACTGTATTTAAGTATGCTTTTTCAATTTTGTGTTTTTAAGTTATGTGGTTTGAAAAGTAAACTTAATAAAATCAAAAAATCTCTCATTACTAATTTTATTTTCATGTCTGTAGATCTTAGAGTTCATTAAAAAGTGTTTTGAACGATAATTTAAGTGATTTTTTAATTTTGTGTTTTCAAAAATTTACTGTTAGAGTTCGATGTTTTCTTATTTGATCTGGATCAGATCCATGAGTACATGGTACAAAAATACGTGAATTTTACGCTGCATTTCTTAGTTTCAGGACAAACGAAGAAACTTCCCAAGTTCGAGAAAAGCAGAACCAAAATAATAAAAAAATAGAATTAGTATTCAGTTAAATTAAATCAAACTGAGACGCTTATCAGTTGTAACATAGTTTTTATTGCAGTTTAAACGCTCATGGTATTCAAAAAAAAATTTTTTTTTTCAATTTAAAATTAACCTAATTACGCTGAGTACTTTGGTTCTTTCAGCATCAGCTTTTCCTTTAAAAATATCGGCGATTTCACTAAAAATTATTAAAATTTTTTTAGAGCCCCGTGATCTTAATGTAAAGACGAGAGTTTGAAATTGCAGTCTAAAATTATTCGCATAGAGTTCAAAGATGTTTCTGGCAGGCCAATTCTGAAATGATAGGCTTAAGTAGATTCTCGGCCTCTGGCTTTTAGTGTGCAGCTATCCTCATATAATAGCGAAGGATCGAGTAACGCTCCTGACGTCATCAACAATGAAACTCGCGCCCCGGCATGATAATTTTATATTTTTAGAAATGTTTGCCATGCAGGGAAAGGCTTTATTTTGACGAGGCTTAACTGGATCCGGTAACTTAACTGTTTTACTGATAAGACTGTCATTTTAGGAGAGTGAAGAAATGAAAAAGTGGTCAACTATTAACGCTGTCTACTGGAGTTTAGAGTTAATCCACTGAAGTTAGGGCTAAAATTTCAACTATCAAAATATCAGCAAACAGGCAACCGTTTCATTCAAATGAAGAAGAGTAGACGCAATTTTCTTCCGTCATACCTTGACAGGCGACTTTCTCGTTTTTAATCAAGTTCGAAAATCCGTTATTTTTATTTACGCATTGCTCTATAGTGGGTAATATTCTCGACTAAGATGGAAATCAAAACTGATTACTTGTTCTAATCGCTCGTTTTCAATCTGAAAGTCTTAAATTTTCCTTTATTTCAAACTATGTTAAATGTAGGAATTATAAAAAAAATGTCTAAGGGACTTTTTAGTCTCTTTTTTAATCCCTTAAAGATTTGTATTTACGAGTTCATTTGTATTTTCGTCTTTCAACCAAATTTTGCATGTAAAAGTGAATTTCCACAAACTATTTGTTCGAAGGTACTTGTTAAAGTTATCTAAGAAATGCCGTTTAATTATATAGACAATTCTACAGTTTGATAATGCAAAAGATGTGATTGAGTGTCCTTTTTTAAAAAAAGTTGATGTATGGAATTTATGCAATGTTACCAATAACTCGATAGGTTTATTGTACAGTCGAACCTCCATATTTCGAACTTTCTTGTACGGAAATTTTCTAAATATCGAACATTTGGCAAATCTCCCATGTTCAATACATAGAAAAATTGTTTCGCTGTAATCGTCAAAATCCATCCCTATATATGAATATTTTTCAAGACATAATAGATTTTAATTCTCTTTTAAACCAAAATTAAAATAATGGTTTTTCATTCAAGTCTCAAAATTTCTAAACATAGCTTTTAAAGTTTAGTTGCGACCACTCCGGTTCAATTTTTTTGCTGACTCTTTTGGCTGATGTATATTTTTCATACCTTAACATATTTAGTTTCGGTGAAAATTTGCAAAAACTTCTAGTTATCAAAACCAACTGCAAAAGATTTTCGAAGCAATACTTGTATCTAAGTTAACACAAAAGTTTCTGGTATACTTTTCAGCAGATTCTGTAAATACTACTAACATTTCTTCGAACTTTGGATAAAGATGGTTGTTCTGCAAGACTTTCGCAAGTTTTATAGAGAATGCAGCCATAATCAATATAGCAACTGTCTGGATTAGTATTTGTTTTGTCAAAGATTTTTGTACGAAATCAAGTTTTCAAATCGTATTTTAAGTTTCTCTCTTCATATAATGCGATTCGGATAAGAATTCGTTGGTGAAATTTGTTTAATTTAGTAAAATGATTAAGGAGTAATGATAAAATTAAGATCGCTTCAATTTTTTAAATTTCTGTAGACTTTTTTTCAGACTTCTTCAATATAGCAAGTCGGACCTGCCTATTACCTTAAAACTGTTGATGTAATTTCTTCCCAAACTTAAACACCTGGTAATTAAGAAAAAAACTAAAAAATCCTTAATTGGTTATGCAAAGTAAAGAAATGCCCTGGAAAGCCTTCATAAGGTGAGGTTCGTTTATTTGCGAATTCCGTTATACCGGTGTTCAGTATACCGGTATCGCAATCTCGAATGGTAATGAATGTTGCCAACGGAATTCCAATCAAAGCTTCACAAGCATTTGAATGTGAACTCGTCACTTCTTTCAACAAGTTGCATTTCAAATTAAGTGTTATTTCCCCAAAAAGTTTCCTCCACCTCAAACGGAAAGTGCTGCAAGTCAAATAATAACATTCGATACCTTAGAATGTCTGTCTGAAACGAAACAGATACTATCGCACTAGTAGTTTCCTTATTGAAGAGAATTTTCATCGTCCCTACTAAGATTTAACTTTCTCATTGATGAATGCTTTTCATTTCGTGTATTAGTCCTTCTTACTAGAAAGATCTTGACTGGAGTGTTAACAATTTTTTTAGATGCCTTTCAACTAAATCATGTTTCTTGTAACGTGATTTAAAAATTTATTCGGTATGTATATTTTTTATGCCTAATGAAGTTAAGTCACTTCTTCAGTAGCACTGCATTTATTCGAAAGTGCATTTGCCTTTTTAGTCTATTTTCTGCAAAAATAAAAGCATTAAGGAAGGCTTAACGCATCTTGAAAAAATCGCTAGAACCAAAAGTTAAATAATATATATTGAAAAATTGAAGTACGGTTTTCATATTGGAAAAACAGTTCGTCTGTCTCCCCCTAATAACTTATGAGTGAAAAATTCGGTTCAAAGAAACATTTTTTGTTCAAAAGATCTCGGCGAGGATACTCAATTCCTATATTTTACTTTTAAATTTGAGCAGTTTTTTGTTCAATTTCGAAAAATATAACATTACCGTCTACGTTGAAATTTAAGGTCAGATTTGGGACTTAAAGACTTGCTTCAAGCTAACTTTGTCGGAAAAAGCTCTTGATGAAGAGCATGTATAAAAAATGGCTTTTGGTGATATAGCTGGTAATTTTTAAACAGTTAATTTTTAAAAAATATTTTCAAACCTTTTTTCAAACAAAAATCACGAAATTAGTTTTTGTTAATAAAATAATATTAAAAGAATAGATTCTGAATTTGTTATTTGATTTTAAGAAATAGCGGGAAAAATATATTAATAAAAATTTCAATACCATATCTCTCGTTGGTTGACTTTAACATTGACGCAACTCAGAAGTATGACTGAATCAAAATGAAATAAATTCAAAGCGCAAATGGTTTTTACCAGAGTTTGAGTCGGAAGGTATAAAGATCAACTCCGGACTTAAGACTGCTAGAATTTTAGGTTCTCCGACAGCTGTACCCAAAATCTGACTCTTGACTCCGCAGCCATGGCAGAAATGCAGGGACTCTTGAAAATTTCAAGTCTTCAAATCAAACTTCTTTACCTAAAAAGACTTCGTCTCCCTGACTCCACAGCCCTAGTTTTTACTCTGAAACAATGACTGAGAATTAGTTTTTATTTTAACTTTGAAGTTTTAATTTTATTTTGTTTTGGTAACGGAAAATTAAAAAAATTACTAGAAAAAAAGCTATGCAGACTTTTTATGAATCATTTAAGATGAAACAATATTATTTAATTTCTGAAGTATATTTTGTCATATTCCACATAAAATAATGGATGCATGGAACGTGACAAAATGCTTAGGATTTTGCTTCGAATATATCAGTCGGTTACCCATGGAAATGCCCGCCTACAAGTAACTTTCCTAACTAAAACCGATCATTTGTAGTGAATGCTAACGTCGAAGTAATAGTTCTCGGGGATTCTACTACGCGAGCTACTCTTCCAAAAGCAGCGTGTCGCAACTATGCATTGAGGGCGGCTTTTCGAGATAGATTTCAGTTGGTCAATATAGAAAAAAAAATCTATCGAACGAAATAGGGTGGGGAGATGGTGTTTATATTTGTTAAATTAGTCATGGTTTAAGGTCTATGCGATACAATGTTTTCAAAGTTATGTCTGTTCTGATTAAATTAAATCATGTAAAACTTAATCACGGAGAGATGGCGGATGACCTTAAAGCAAAAAAAATCATTTTTAACGTTAGTAATAGGTCGAATAGGCCTAAAAAAACTGCCGAGTAGTAAAAGGCGCGTTCACGCTGGTCCTATCTGTTACAAAATGATAACAACCTATCAGATGTTTCTGCTTCAATGCAATCTGTCATTTCTCCCTGGTCAAGCTTTACCATATTGCTGATTGCGTATTAACCCCTTCAGTCGAAATTATGAAATATTTGACCAAAAATAATGTTGATATTTGGTACACAGTGTACAATGGTAAAGATTATCTTAGACAAAATTTTGAGTTTGTAGGAGGAAAATTAAGAGTTCTGGCACGTATAATATTCCAAACTTATATTTTTGAAATACATATTTCATATACAAAAACGATAAAATGCCAAACAAACTTCAATATAAAATGTTCTACAAACAATTATAAAACATAATATAAGCGTTTGAAACGATTAATAAAAATTATATATTTTTAAAATAATCGGGAAAAAACCTCGCTTTTCAGATGAAAATCCATGGTTGGAAAAATGAGCCACTCTGTCTCTCAATCTTTATGTTAGTGTTGTCAGTCCCAAAACGAAAAATTATTTCACAGATTATAATAAGCAGAACGTAAAGAGTCGACTACAAAAAAAAAAAAAAAAAAAAAACTAATTAAATCAATTATTAAATGATTAGCAGCTGTTTAAAGTGGTTGTCCGGTATACCGGACACCAGGTCTGAAGGGGTTAATTAGAAGTCGTCCGGCTCTTTAACAGACATTGCTTCAGTTTTATAACTGAGTTAGGGGCATACGAGTCTTACTTAAAACTCAATCAGTCATCTCTTTTTTTCATCTTTTGCTGTCACAGACATGTGGCCTTTCGCTTAGAAAATATAAAACTCCCTCAGGTGTTAAGATGTTTAACGAATTACTAGTTTAGTTAGAGGGCAACTATCTAAATGCATTTAGACTAAAATGTCAGTAATTGAAGACAAATTAAAAAAAATCTAACTTGAATTAAATCAAAAAAATCTTCATGATTGAAAAGTAAACCAAGCAAATCAGAATCCGTTAACATTACTGCTTATCTTTCTGTTAGGAAAAAACCATAACATCTTCGCATTGGATAAAATTGTCAGGTATCAAATTAAAATCTCGCTGAAAATACGCCACACGTGGTAATCAGGTGCTAAAAAAAAGCACTATGTAAAATTGAAATTTCCAAGATATTTATACTGTAATGCTCTTGTGAATTAAGTTTAACTCATATTTGAATGAAAATAGCACCATCATGCAGAGGTGTATCAATGGAGGGGGAAGTTAGGTGGGGGGGGGGGGGGGCTAAATGACAGACTAGATCTTAAATTTTTCTGACCCGGTGTAAATATTGGAAATTGCCGCTCAATTCTATACTAAAAGTTTCTTTTTTCAAATTGAAGTCAATTTTAGACTATTTGAGGGTGTTAGAGGGTCTTCTGGGGCTTCTTCAGTAAAACGCAGTCTAAAATTGCGTCTTCGACTCTCAAGTTTGAATAATTTCCCAAAACGATCAAGAGTCCTCTTCCTCCCCTTACGTCACCAAAGATAGTAACAAGCGGCGTTTTTCAGATTTAAACATCAAAGGAGTTTCAAAAGAAAGTCCCCGAACCTTCCACTTTCCCTTTATACATCATTAAAGATAGCAATTAGAAGAAAAGATTAGGCTATTTTGCTAAATGACTGACATTTTTCTAAAATTTAATTTTATCGAATTTCCGTCCCACTAATCCAACCCACTAATATTAATAATGGTGTAAAAATTGACTTAAGCTTTGAAAAGCTTCGGGAAGGAAACTCAACAACTTTTCGATAAGATAAATAAATACCTTTGTGCTGAACAGTAAAGTAAGACAAACAACGTTAGAAGATGCACAAATTTGCCAATGACAGCAGACACGTGTTTCAGCGTTACAGGGAACGCCTTTTGCAATGCAAAAAAATAATGAGCTTATGGATGAAAAGACATCTGACAAAAGCGATAACCGTTTTTTAACGAACCTTTTCGATAACCGTTACCACTAATAAGTTCCTAAAATTGCATTCTTGAGAAATTTTACATTTCTCCACGGGAATGCTCTGACCCCCTTCCTGCATCTTTATCTCCTAACACGCTCTTCTAACAATAGCTAGGGTATAAAGTTGACACCATAGGTATCCCCCCGCTCTCTTCGAAGTGGATCAGTAATATTGTTTTCAAATCTCTCGTCAGTGGATTAAAATACTTTTAGCTACCAATGCGAAGATAAATTCAGATTTTCAGTTAGGCAATTTTCCTGCTATTCGGTTATTACACACTGAGCACAATGCGAGGGCGCAGCTACAATCTCTGGATGGTGTAATTGACCGTGACGGTGGTTACCTGCAATGTTACGGTAGCTTCATATCCGGTTTTTGTTGCTTCATATCCTATTGTGTAAATAAGTGTTTTCAAACCTGCGATTAAAAAACCTCAAAGTTTTACATACCATATTTCATTAGCAGGAAACCTAATACATATTTTTAAGGATCCAAGTCCTTTTTCAGGGAAGGAGAACGGAAACACCTGTTCTGGGAAAAAAAAATCATATTGCACACCCAAGTTTAAAGAGCTCCCCCCCCCCCCCCACCCACGAAAAAAGTCCTCACACAAACTGAAAAAAAAAACACTAAAACAATCGTCCCAAAAAAATTTCAGTGGCAATGTTACCTTCTCGTTACACATTTTTCAAGTTAGTGAGCAAATTGTCTAAGCAGTGAACATTAATAAGATTCGAGTTGATGACGTTCTTGAAAGAAAAAGCTTATATTAAAAACAAGTTTATCGAGACTTTACATTTATCTCAGGAAAATTGTTACAAAAAAAGTGGCCAGATTCTTAACATGTAGAATTCATAATATCTAAAAATCTGGTTATTTTTCGATTGTTGGCAAAACTCAATTTTTTGTTGCCTCAAGGTAGAAAGGATGATCATCTCGTCTTCAACGCTCATATCCATTAGGCAGTTTCCTACATGGACTCGGCTCCCGGTTATAGATACGCCCTTGCGTATTAATGAGTTAACTACAATTACTATAATCAAAATTAGTCTTTTCATTCACACAACATTCTAAATAGTTTGAGACAAATTATTTTTAAAAAGTGTGTTCCTATATAAATTTGAGCATTAGGACACTAGACGAATTACTTTTGCGTGAGGAAACATATTGTTTTATTTATTGGTTTATAGACATTTTATAGCTTCATTTCTCCCATTTGCGGGCGGTTTCAAAACAATTGAGATTTTTAAATTCAAATTTAAATCCTTATTTATGGAAAACAAATTTTCATGTTACACAGGATCGAGGATGCTATTTCATTTGTACTTTTGGACATTGTTGATAGTTAGAATCATGTAAACATTTATTGAAATTGGTATTGGAGGAAAATGATGTTTGCAAGTCAATGATTTTTATTTTAACTACTAAACACGTCATTTCTCTTGCAACCAGAAAAATGGCGGAAATAGCTGCTATTTCTTGCTAAGGTCCAGTCAAAGCAATAAAATTCTTAGCAAAATTAAATCTTGAAGTTAAATACCACTTAGCTTCTTCACATTTAGAAAGCAAGGAATGCCGTATTTTGCCAATGCCGAAAATTCGGCAAGATGAAGGGGCAAATTCAACAACAAAAATCGATCGAATACCATCGATTGTAATTGCCAATAACGCAGCCAGAAAATTTCCTTTATCCAACAAAGAATTAAATTTCTCGCTACGCTAGCATAGATGTAGTATTAACTAGATACACAACGTCAACGATGCAATGCGACTCCATTGGGAAGCGAGACCACCTAGTAAACGGGCAAGCGTCAGAATACACACACACACACACACACACACACACACATATATATATATATAGTTTTGTAACAAAATTTCTTGTGACGCAAACAACTTTTGCCCGTTTACTTTCGAGGTTCGCGTTCAATGGTAGCCGCTATGCAGTTGTGTATCTGATTATACTGTTCCTATGTACTTTTCTGGTCGATAGAATTCGATCGAATCGAGCACAATCGAGTTGAATGTGCCCCTAATTTCAGTGATAAATAGAACTCGTTGATTAATTTAATTAGCTTGATTATAACTCTGCGATTAATTCCAATTTGTTTCCGAACAGTAAAATTAAAGAAATATTTAATATTTTACATCTGAGTGTTAAAATCCTACCTTAAAGTGATATTATAATTGAAAGTGGCAATATAAGTAACGGTTTATATTTTTTGTTCTGAGACACTATACTTTCATTCATTGTATAAACCAGATTGTTTTCAAATATTTGAAATTATTAGAGTGTGGATAGGAAAAAACATTTTTCCTTCGTTTGAGGCTGCAACAAAAGAAGCAAGTTTTAAATTTCCATTTATAAAAAATAAATTTTAAAATCATTGCTTTAATAATGGAAATTTTTAATTTTAAGACAATAATTGATTAAATTTTTTACATTAAAATATGAGTTTTTAACATATTTGATATCATAGTTTAAATACTATGCGAGAAGTATTTTCCTGCAGGTTAAATAACTTTTTTAGATGAAAAAGGGTTTTATTTCCTGGATTTTGTAATTGATGTTAATATCTTCTTATGAAAGTTTAGAATGTCCAAAAGCTGATCATGAAGCATAATTTGATATTTGTAATGAAACTGTTCTTCAACATGATCTGTTCTTTATTACATCAATATGATTGTTTGTAGTTTTTGAGAGACCAGTGTAGCTGTGCTTGTCAAGCGTCAAAAAAAAAAAAAAAAAAAAAAAATGCAGCAAAAAAGAATTAGAAAAAAAAAAAAAAAAAGCTGCCAAAAAATATGCAGCCAAAAAAAAAGAAAAAAATTTAAAAAAAAAGCTGCCAAAAAAATATGCAACCAAAAAAAATAGAAAAAAATTTAAAAGAAAAAAAAGCTGCCAAAAAAAATCGAACAAAAATTTAAAGAAAAAATATTTTAAAAAAAGAAAAAAATAGCTGGCAGAAAATGTGGCGCTTGACAACAAAAATTTTGTTTGTTGCTGTACTCTTTTTGTATAGATAAAAATCTAATTTTGAAGTTGTGTTGGACAATGTTTAAGTGCGCTTTTCAAAATGTAAACATTATAAAATGTAACCTGCAGGAATTAGTACTTGGAAGCAGGCTAGGTGGCGACTGTCAGCAAACATTTCTATTTAAAAAAAACTTAATTTTTAAATACTGTATAATATTTATGTAACTGTTTTAAACAAATGTACTATATTATGTAAATGGGGCAGACCATAAATGATGTCAATTTTCCTACCCTTTTCGACTCCCTTTCCCTTTGTCACGAATTGCTCCCATTGTCTCATGTCATGCTATTTTTAAACATAGTCATATAAAAATGTGACTCCCCTGTGTTACCGTCAAAATTCCCCCGACTCCTTCCCACTCATTAAGCATGACGTAATTTGTGGACAGCCCCAAGGAAGAAAAGTCTTTGATTTTAAACTGTTATTATACTGCATAAGCTGTAAAAAGGCAAAACGATGCATGCGTTTGAAGACGAGGTAGCCGTTCCGTCTGTTCCTCCCCATACACTGTTTGAAACGGAAGAAAAAAACTATCAAATTGAGTAGAAACTCTTCAAACGCGTGTGAAGGAAGCATATCAAATGAATAGAACTCCTTCGAGACACAAGTGTTGAAAGGAGTATATTTGAATATTACTTTGACGAAAGATGAACCCTTTAAAGCAAGAGAATGAATAAAAAAAAAAAAGCTGAATGCAATAGTGAATACCAATGGGGGAAACTTCCACGTAAAGCTATTAAAAATATACAGATATCATACACGTTATGAATTGCAACACTGCAAAGAAAAGCTGTAGAATCATTAGCAAAAATCCACTTTGATGCCTTAGGGCAGAAAATGCTCTTTTATTAAAGAGCACTGCAGATGGTTTGTGTCTATCGGATACCTTGTTTTGTTGAAGAAAAAATTCAAAAAAAAACCTGCCTATAAGACTGACTGGACGGAAGATAACCTAATGGAGAGGGTGCTGGAATCGGAGGATTCCGGGTTCGGAGCCCGACAGCTCTGAATACCCATGGAGTACGTGCTCGTCAAGTCCGTGGAGTTTTGTTAGATCGCTAACATTTGCCATCTGTGCTGCAGAGTTGCTTGAAGACTACACGCCTTTCCTCATTACTGTATTTAATTAAAGGAGGCGATGCTGCCATCTATCAAGGCTGAACCCCACCTACTGCCCAATTGAAGGCCTCAGTCAGAGAGGAGTCGCTCTCTCCTACCTTAAACTCGCAACACGAATGGGACTTAGGTGCCGAAAGTCAGAGCTTCCAACTGCAAAGAGTCCACGGGCCAGAATTCCGGTCACTGATCACCTGGTGGGCCGCAGTTTGAAAAAGTTGAACAATAACCTCTTTCCTCTTATACAATAACAATTAATAGTTGAATTATTAATTATAAAACAATGAAACAGAAGGATTATAAAGCAATTTGTTTACATTTTAATGGGAAAACTGAGGCCCATCCGCCTTCTTTACAATGGCAGGAATGTCAACATTAATGAATAAGAAGTTGGCGAGCCGCAGAATATGTGTTAGTGGATCGCCTGTTGGACAGCCCTGCCCTAAGCGACATCCCCGACAGCATTGTGTCTGAAAAAGATGGCACTTTGTAGAAAGTACAATGAATTTTTTAGAAAAGGTGAAATTGGTCACTCGTCTTCTGACTTTCATTTGACTTCTGGAGAAAAAGCAGATAGTACGAATTTATTTTTTAAACAAATGCAGAACAGTATCGAAAAAAAGTTCTGGGAAGTGTGTATTAAAAACGAAATGTTCACCTTCAAAAGAAATTGCAGTTTGACTCCAATCAGTAATTGCTCTCATGCATGTAAACTGGTATAGCAATGTACATTAAAACTGAAGTTTTAATATACTTAATTCCTCTCATAGCTAACTGTGTTATTCATATCAGCCTGCAGAGTTGAGAGAACTTATACAATTATATTCTTTTTTTATACTTTCTGTTAACGATTTTTAAATTAGTAGTTAATCCAAAAATAAAACTTGCGTGATCCAAAAAACCTTTTTTTTCCCCCAAGAGTGAAATCTAGCATTTGTTTTCACATTTACCGGTGAAACCCAGTCAAAATGTAACTAGTATTACTGAATTTCAAGCAAAAGCAGTGTTTCGGTAGAATAGGAAAAGTTTTTTTTTTAATTTAAAACGCTATTTAAAAAAAACCTATAGTTTAAACTAGCAGTACGTTTCAATAATTTTTTTCCTCGATTACAATGATTTACTTTCCTAAATTTGAATAAATGAAATGACAGGAAATCACTATATTTCCTGTCTGAATAGACTATTCAAAGCAAAACTATATAAAACTACTGCAGTCGTCTCGGGTATCTTGTTTTATTGCTTCAAGTAGAAAAACAATTCGCTCTCTCGCTTGCGTTTTAATAGTTAACATCCCGGGCGTTAACTGAATAAACTGTCTATTTCAAAATTTTGAATTTTTTTTTTGAAGAAGTTCGAATGTTTTCGAAATTAGATGAAAACATTCAGTGCTAAGTAACTATGAACTGCGTACAGTGCAGTTACTCACAAAAATATTCGTGTTAGGAAAACGGAAATTTGATTTATAGACATAGTGCCTCTGCAGTTATAGAAATGTGGTAGAGTATTCGCAATCTTCTTCGCGCGAAGTGGCAACTATTGCTGAGGGACTTGACGAGAAAAAAAAATGTATCGAAAAATAGAAAATCACCCGTCAAGATATTACGGGGAAATTTCCTTCTACATTTGAACGAAGCAATTTCCTGCTTAATGATATGTTGAAAATTTAAATTTTAAGGGGTAACCCACTGGAGTAAGGGTTAACTCCAGTAGATAGCATTCATTGTTGTCCACTTTTTCGTTATTTTCATTCTCCTGAAATGATTGTTTTACCAGCAAAACAGTTAAGTTACCGGATCCAGTTCAGACTTGTCACAATAAAGCCTTTCCCTGAATGTTAAACTTTACCAAAATATATTATCAAACTAGCATGCCGTGTCCCGAGTTCAGTTGTTCATGAAGTCGGGAGCGTTACTCGATCATTGGCTATTATACATACGAGGATGGCTGTGAGTATGTTTCTTATACAAATCCAGTTTACGTCTGACCTATACCAAATTGGTATAGAGGTCCTATAATGCTCAGGAACTCACATGGAGTTTCTTTGGCCATATGGAGTGGGAAACCGCTCTTAGAGAGGTTTTCGCCAGAAAGTAGGATGTAAATTTTGAGTCAAATTGCTGTTTACACGTTGACTTTGCAATTTTTTTCATTTTATTTAAGCCTGATTTTGGAACATGCATCACTTCACAACAGAACTTTTATCTTCGAGGTAGACCGGTGCAACGTCGGGCAACGCAGCTAGTCAACTAAAAATAAGAAATATCGTGACCTTCGACAGGGTCCTACTCGCGAAGGTCACGTTAGTATACAATGCGATTGAATACTCGAATCGTACTGCAACTTGAAAAATGTTTCTTTCGCTACAAAGTATAAAACTCGCACAGTTTGCAACAGGTCCAGTGAACAAATAAGTGCTGCGAACACGAACTCTAAGATAAATTGGCGGCCCTTCAGAAATTAAGTAACCCCAAAATAATTTCATCATAAGCATATTTACAACGGGAGCAAATGTGAAACTCGATTCACAGTGAAAGGTAAGGGAAATCAAACGCAGGTACATAGTATAAAATAAGCTATTTAAAAAAAAAGCTTGAAGCCCAAAATCCTTATATACCTTACATGAATCTTTACGAAGTTATGATTTTGTAAATTTGTATACATTAAGGTGAAAGGACGAAGCTTTGTGAACATCATAGTACTGGGTTCAATTACCGAGTTGGCTCCGTTTTTCAGCCCTTCAGTGGGTCGATTGAAAACTTAGTGCTTGGGAACTAAACACTTGGGGTTCCGTGTTCGGTTGACCACCTATCTGAATTATGTCTTGCACCCCAGGGCTCTTGGTCTCGAAAACCGAGATGGGCACAGTAGGACTTGTCCCCCACCGACGATTGCGCTACTGAGTTTAGATGAAGGGATATTCAATATACCGTCAGCCCGATTATGCAATCCTAAAACTGAAGTTTACTCCTGTTATGGACTCCTCAGTCTAGCATTGTCAATAACCGAGATGAAGACAGATGCCAACAATGCTGAGAGGGCCAATACACTGGTAGGCAAGGTAATATTGGCACACCAGCGAGAATCCATAACATTGTGGTGCAACAATCACATCCAGAATTTGCTCATTATTTGAAGGCAAAACTTGGGCATTAATCAGTAAATTTCTGCCTTAAAGCCAGGGCTAAGTCCGAACTATATGCAGTACATCAACAGTCCGGCTATCGCATCCAGTGACTGTAGTTTCATCCTTGTTATGGGCTTCTAAATTTCAGTTTTCTGGCATTCTCAGCTCCAATGAGATGACACCTGCCTCCAGCTCGGTTATTGTCTATTCCAGACTGATGAGTCCATAAGAAGAACGAAATCGCAGGCTCTGAATGTCATAACCTGGATGACAGCATTTTGCAAGTTGGTTAGGGCGTTAAGTAACTGCTTAGTCATGAAAGTGTATATTTAACTGGAAATTTTTTTTTACTATTTTATAAACCACAAAAGTCTACGAAAATTTCGGAGTAAGGGTAAAAATTATAATACATATTAGCGGTCTAAACAACGTTCTTAGACATGAAACTCGGCATTCTTGATTTTATTATTTTTTTTTCTAATTTTCCATAAAATGGACATCCTTTGATTCCTGTCATCCCTGAGAAAATGGCGTATTTTTCGGGAAATAATAACGTGGAGCACTTGACTCCAATTTTCCAAATGTTTCGTCAAAATAGGCGAAAGAAAACCCTTATTTGGTCTTTAAACGTTGCCGAAATCAGTATTGTTGAAATTTAATGTTTAAGTTAAAAGCGATAAGTATAAAACAAAGTTTTTTTTAAATGAAAATAAATCCAAATGAATAAACAAAACCATTAATTACACTTATCATATTCTGATGAATCAGAAAGTCTATGTATTCAATTAATTTTCGTCTTGCTTCACAAGCCCATATTCTCAAACATTACCAAACGATAATAATTATATAAAAATATTGGGGATTAGTATCATTAAAAATAAAAAGTAACAAAATAGGTATTAAATATATTAGTACGCAACTGATGTGTAGTTATCCTGAAAAAATTAAGAGTTTGTGGGAAAGAGCTATTGACGTCTGACTTAAATAACGTTAATTTGTCGGTGGAACTATGATCGTTTTCCTTTGTTTTCAGCAATTATAAGCGGAACTTTGAAACCGGGGGAGGAAGTGGAATAAAAATGCAAATTTAAAAACGAAGCTGCATTCATTTTTAATCCCCCCCCCCCCGTTATTAAAGCGGTTAACAGGAAAAATTCGGCTTCACCAATTTTTCAGGAAGTAGAACTGCTTTTCCAGGACTCGACAGCACGTTAGCATTCGCAGACTAGGAATATCCAGGGGCGGACTGGGTCCCGCTAGGAGACACCAACCTTGGTCTCCAAAGGGCGCAAAAAAAAGGAGCATAAAGGGAAAAAAGGTGCGAAAGAAAGAAACTATGATACACAAGTGTTGCGTAAGAACCTCCTCCAGCTGAGAGCTACTTCGAAAATAACACCTCAGCAACTTATTACGAATGAGTGGCAACACTCTAAGTAAGGCGGGTAGAGTAAGAATTATGCGGAACTATGTACGACTACGTTGCTGAACGAGGTTCCCTTTTAAGTACGACAATAAGGCGTAACAAACAGTACGTTTTCATTTATTTGTGCTCATATGACTTTTGTAAAGCTTCATGTACATTTTTGTAAATAAATAGCCTCAATTGTCTTTGCTCCTGGACTTTGAAAGTACGACACAACAACAAGCTTACGAGTTTAAAGAAAAGACAGCGAAGTCAAGTCGCACAGGTTTGTAATCTAAATAAAGTGTTCAGACTTGAGGGCGCATAGGCGAGAGGGCCGATAGGCCAGGGGCCAGTCCGCCTCTGGAAATATCTCGTGCAGCTGACTTGCGATTGAAAATGGATGGTTTGGGTTCAATTCGTCATTTCTAAAGAGTAATGTTTACGTCCTTCAGCCGAGAATAACGAATCAACTCACAGTGAAGGGCTTCTTGCTCAATACATTTGCACAAATGATGCATTTTTACTCATAGTTTCCCTTCATTTCCGGAATTTTAAACTTTGTCTTTCAATTGAGATTTTCGAATGGTAAGGAACCATTATTGCAAGTTATTGCATCAAGTATCTACTTCTAAAAAAGTTTTCTCGAATTAAAAAAATAATTTGTACGTTTCGTGGTCACACCGTAACACGGACGAATCATTAGAGTTCAAGCTTTTTTTTCTACAGATAGTTGATACTTCGTATTATGATATTTTCTTATATTCGAATATATGGAAATTAAAAGTTGCATCACGAGTAAAAATGTATCATTTGTGTAAATGGATCCTGCTGTATGATGAATGGATCTTGGATGTTAGGGAAACTTCCATTGCAATAACGAAGTAAGCAGCACATCAAGGTGAATGACATACAATGGCGTTCATTTCCGTGCTACATCGCAGCTTTTCTTTAGTTATTTGATAGGTGGAACTCTTTTCTTAACCGCTTTCTTTCTTGTGGAACCCCTGTTTTTTCGTCGATAGTGTAGTGTGAATGCAGCATTTTCAAAATGGTTGACTTGCAGTTGAAACTTTCTATTAATGTCTTCAAAAACTAACTTCTAAAATGAACGCAATATTTTTGGAAATAAGTTGAAACAATTCACAAAAGCAAAAGTTTAAATTTTTTATGAAATGAGTGAAGCTTATTTTGATAATTCACATATAAGCGTAGTATTATGCTTTCTTGGACGAAAGTTGATTTCTCAAATCATGTTTAGTAAGTTTGTTACTGTATTTTATTAATTAGTTAACTCATTTAATATTTTTTTGATCCACAAGTTAATAAATTGTATATATGCAATTAAAAAAAAAGGGAAGGCGTCGGTTTTGTGACGATTGAAGTATATTCATCTTTTCAACTGCACCCAGAGTTCCAATAAGAGCACTAATTTATTTCAAGGATGGATCGAATGTTATATATTCTTGAATTGACATAAAAAAAGTAGTTTGTTGGCAATAGATGGATTTTTAATCCGTGATTCATTTTGAAATTTTCTCAGCTGTTTATTCATAAAATACATATTAAATGCTTTGCTCAACTATAATTTCTATCTACTTTTTTCAAGCTTCTACATTGAATAGGTAGAAATAAATCGCAAGCGCCTTGTGGAACTCTTGAGTGATTGATCTACATAGAATCCTGGGGTTCCGCGGAATACAATTTCAAGAAAAGCTGCTATAAGCTATAATAGCTTCCTCCTACATAATTGAAGATGGAAGGTAGTTCAGACATAGTTTTGAACTAAACTAAATGGGGTGTGATTGGTTCTAGAGAAAAATGTGACTCGGTCCGTGTTTGAACTGATGTCATCAAATTACCATATGTCAGGCTATAGCTGTGCCACGGAGAGATGAATGGCAGATGAACTGGAAGGGCAAACGGAACATTTTATTTTGTAATATTCAGCATCAGCGAGTCAAGTTTTTACTGCTCGCGCGTTTTTGCTGATCGTATCTCTTATAAAATGAAGTGGTCTGTTTCTGTTCCAGTTCATTCGTCTTCTCGCCGTGGTGCAACAATCTCTGAAGAAGCTTTTTCTACCGAGAGTTCATTCGTTATTGTTGATTGAAGGGCGAGTTAAGAACTTCAACTTTCATTGTGCTCGAAGGAAAAGATCAGGTTGGAGACAACCATTTGATTGTTCCATCTTCATTCTCCGAACCGTGTTTCGAAATCTGGTTGCTCACTTAGGGGCACAACGTTGCGGGTGCGGAGAGTATTCGAATCCCCATGTTCGAAAAAGTCGAACCGGCACTCGAGCATCTGTTATTCTTCTTTCTAATCGCTCATTTGATCTTGATGCTTTTTACAGCTGAAGTACGTTTTCATCTGTCGGTGAAATGGGCTCAAAAATGAGTAAGCAGTTCAAAGTTTTTTTTTAACTAGGGTGGTCTGAATGTTAGCGTAACCGTCTTTTACTTTCCCCATCATGTCAGTTGTGGTTGACTGTTTGTTGTATATCTAGAAGTCTTAAGTCATAAACATCGGTAGAATGCCATCATGTCATAACACAGGTGAATTCTGCGTTACGTTCTCTCGGATGTTTTGCAGAGATTCGGAAGTTTGGAGACGTTCTACCGCAAAACCCCCTGAGCGCTGAATTCAGTTGTGTTACGCCCTGGATGTTGCTCTACCGAGATTTACGGCTCTAAAGTCTTTAAAGAACTGTGTATAACAAATGTTGAAAATAAAGATACGCCCATAGAAATACAGTGCTGGCCAAATTATTAGACTAAAGATTTTTTTTTGTTTTTGTACACTATTTGTACTAAAATACTATATTTTACTGTTAAAGTACAGTACATACTGTACACTGATTATTACGTTATTTTAGCACAATTTAATGTTTGCAGGTGGCAGCACTGTCTGCTTTGTTTATGTTCTTTGTTTATATACCTACCAGGAACATAACCTCAACCAGCTTAAACAGTTTACTAGTTCTTTTTATTAGAGTGTTCTGTTATATGTAAAGTTAATTTTAGGTAATATGTGAGTAGATATAATAGTGAGTATAAACAATTTTTTACCTCCTTTTTTAAAAAGTTAAGAAATTGTGTAAACCTTGTGAAAAGTATGCCAAAAAGACTTAAAATGCTTATCAAGAACAAGAGAATGCATACTAAATATTAGATAATTATTTCACTGTTCGTTAATGTGTCTATAGTTATGTAATCAATAAAGAATTTGTTTTAAAACAGTCTTGGTCTAATAATTTGGTCAGCACTGTAAGTTGAAAGCAATTTATGCATGGGCGCTGAGATTAAAGAATAGAATTCTTTCATATCTAGGGGAATGAGGGGCAAAGTGAAATAGTTAAGATGACTGAGCTTTTTCAAAATGAACAATTGAAATTTGTTTTGAAAATTACAGTAAAGAAAGAGCATTGTATTTTATAATAAAACTTTCATAAAAATGAAAAATTTTCCCTTTTTCATGGGGCAAAGTCAGAAATGAAATAGTTTTGTAATGAAATATTTTCTATTCGATTATAAAAGATATTTTTGATCAAATGAATCTGTTGATAAAAGGTTGAATGAATAAATGAAAAGATACTGAAAAAATTAAACGAATAATTAAGTAAATTAATGTATGAGGACAAATAAATGAGCGAGTAAAAGTGAATGAATAAGATAATTACTATGCTAAGGCATATTAATAAAGAATACGTAATATATTTTAAAAATGATTGAATAATTAAACGAAATGAATTACCTCACTTTGCCCCGCATGTACGGATCTGATTGTACAAAATATCTAAAATACAAATTAGCTTAATATTAATTAAATTAATACTGCACCCAATATTAGAAGGCCTCAATGTTTCAAATGTTAGTTTCAAGAACTTTATCATTTAATAAATTATTTTCGACAAAATATTACAATAAGAGTCAATTTTTGAAAATTGCTAGTATAATCATTCTTTGATATTCAAAAGTATTTTTTCTTCACTGGAATACACTACATGTGTTACCACATGGTTAAAATATTTCTAGATAGGTGGCGCTGAAAGCACGGCAAATATTTCCCTATTTCACTTTGCCTCAAATTCCCCTACCTATAAAACTACAAATATAATAGACAGAACTTTTACATGAGTGGCCGATTTTAAAAGGATGTACTGTTGAATACATATTGTGAAATGGATTTTTTTCAGAAAGCTAAACTATTTTACACTATTTGCAAATCTTTCTTATATACCTATCTATTTTTTCCTTTGGTCGAAGGACATTGCATTTAAAAAAATTTTAATCTGGTTACTTACAGTGAAAATTATGAATTAAATGTTATGCATTCCTACAAACTTGTATTTATTTTTTGTTATTCTTACTGTTTAGCTAACAAATCGTTCGTAACAGTATGACGGGTGCAAATTGCTCTCGATTAGAAAGATTTCCTGTAAAATTTTACGCTTCCAAGTAGATATGAGATAATAATGTTTGACATTGAATGAAAAAATAAATACAATATGTGTCACGACAGAAAATATATTTTTTGATTTACACATTGTTAAAGTACGTTTTTTTTTATTTGTTACTAATTGTGACTTTCTGACAGAAAAAAAAACTTGGAAGTTTAGATACACAGCCACCGGGCAGTTATCTGGTGAGCCTGTTTTGTTTTGGACCGATCAGTTAGTTACTGTGCCTGCTGACTGCAAACTACAAATACTGCGACCCAGGATCGTTAAGGTATTTCAAAAATATATGTAAAAAAGTTTCTCCTAGATACCAGGACACCCCTCGATATTTTTAGACTTGTGGATAGAAATATACTGGAAGAATTTTAGCTTCCTAATGGAGCATTCCAAGGTATTTTTGACCTTATGTAGAGTCCGTAACATGACCTTTTTTTGCCATAACTTTGTAATTTACAGTTTGATTTGCAAATTATTTTAATTTGAGCTGGTACGTTGGTTGGTAAAGATCAAAATAAAATAATATGCTAATCAAACAGTAAATTAAAAAGTTATGGCAAAAAAGGTCACGTTACGGACTCTACATAAATTTCAAAAATACCTTGGAATGCCCCTATTACAACTGAAAGAGGGTGCTCAACCCCTTCCCCCAAACTTAATCAGTATGGGGAGAGGGGTTAAAAATAACATTGAACTGAAAAAAAAAACCGCTATATATTATAATATACACGAGTAATATACATATCAAAATAATTAGTTGCAAAAAAATAAATAAAAAAATTTAAAAAAAAAGCTGGGGAAATGAAATATTTCTAAATGTGACATTTTCTATTCTACGGCTAATGTTAAATGGAGGGGTCATTGAGCACAGTCTTAAAATTGGAGTAAGAAGCTAAAACTTTTGCAGCATAATACTTTGGCATGAGTCATCTTAAATATATACCATTGCCGAGTTGAACTGTTATGTATCTTTAAAAATATGGTATTAAATATTAATTGGAATTTTTTTCTTTTTTTTTCGTGAATCCAATACAAACACTGTTTTGTGAGATGCCGGGAATCCTGTATTCTTATCGATGAAAAGTTTATTTTTTCGGAGATTTAGGAAGAAATCAGAGGTATGCATATTTTTGTGTTTTTTTTACAAATTTTGAAGGTTTAAATTTTGACTGTATATTTTAGTAAAGTTATGCAGCTTGAAGTAGTCGAAAATGAGGGTTTAAGATAAATAACCTTTTTTCAAATTGAGCAAGTTAGGAATTTGCTTAGAAACGACATCACAAAAAGGAAGAATAATGTATTTTAATATAACTTACATTAAAACATTATTTTTGCTTAATGCAGTAAATTTGTACCTCCAGAAAAGCGAGCATCTAATGTATGTGGCAAAATGAAGAAAAAATATATATATAAACTATTTTCTATTTGATTAATATTTTTCATCGAATGAATGATTAAGGTATCGGACTACATTGAAAAGGCGATTTTCAACCAAAATTCACTTTTTCTCAAAATAGTTTTATTCAACAGCTCCATTCTTTAAGATTATGAAACATTTTCGTTTTATAATCTACGCGAATTAGAACTCACGTTATAAGTATTTGAATACTAAGTGTCTGCAGTATAACGCGTGTTAAGTCTAATCTTTACTTACGTTTTTTGAAGAATGCAATTACTTCTCGATACTGGCTACGGAAAACATGATTTTGTAAATTCTATTCGGTATTCAAGCATGAAATTTGGCATGCCTGTCTTGTAAGTACTTGTGAGTGGAATAGACCACAGATTATGTAAATGATGAAATATTTTTTGATTTATGTCTTTTTTACCGAAAAAAGGTAAAAAATTTTTGAGAAATTTCTGAATAAAGTCACGTAATTTGTCATAAACCTTAAAATTCTTGAAATATTTCTTAACCTGCGGTCTGTTTCATGTGTAATATTATACATGTGAAAAAATCTAAGCAAATTGTTTATAGCTAGTTAATTTTTATTAATACAGTGTTTCTCGTAACTGGTAATTTTCAGTCATTTTTGCCAAAAAAACACCTATTTAAAAAAAGTTATTGATATTATGGTTTATTTTTAAGCAAAATACATGTTTTAAGATCATTCTGCTTCTAAAAAAACATTAATATTATTTCATAATAGTATTTAAAAAAAAATGCTCCGAACCTAGTCGGATACCTTAATAAACTAATAAAATAAAAAAAAAAGATTGCAGTCGACTCCCGCTACAACGCGATCCGACTTACGCGAAATGGCTATAACGCGAATGTTTCACGAGTAACGAATTTTAGAGCTAACGCGAATTTTTCACCCACAACATGAATTTTTTTTAGAAGGAAGTATCAGCTTCGTTATTGGCTACTAAATATTGATTTCGTGAATGTTATTACGTCCCTTTGAGTATCACTGACAGCCAAAGTTCCCACGCCAAACTAGTCTAGTGCATCGAATAACCATAATGGCACCTTAGTGTCACCTTCATCTAAAGTTTGAAAATGTGAAGAAAAAGAAAGTTTGATACAAAAATTTAAAAAGGCTAAGATTCTCGATATGCTTGAACAATTACAAAACGTCTAAGGTAGCGCGTCAATAAGTATGAGTCATTTAATATATGTCTAGGGGAAATGGAGGCACATGTGAGTACGGGGTAGATGTGTTCTTACTAGGATAACTTGGAGCAAAAAAAATCTTGAAAAATGATCAAATGATGGCCGTACCAGTATTACTTCTTGGCGAAACTCTTAGAGCAATGAACCACTTTATGTTCTTGGGATGAACAGACGCTGGTATAATTTGATCACCCTCTTCTTCCCATAAAAACATATTTTAAACTAACTCCTAAACTACTGCAATCCATTATGTGAACATTAAAGTAAATTTTATGTCAATGTTTATTTTATATAATTAAATTAAGAACTCTTTACTTTTAAAAATTAGTTTTAAGATAGATGATGATCCAAGTCCCTCTTTTAGATGGGATTCATTAAATTGTAACCGTTCGTGACAAGGCGGAGGAAATATGACAAGATTGACATACAATGGAGAGAATGGGACATCAAGCTTTTTTTTTTTTTTTTTTTTGATAAGAACGTTTGTGAAGAACAGTGTGACATGTGGCAAAGGGAAGAGGGGTTATAGTGAAGTGTGAAACATTGCGACAAAGGGGAGAGGCATCAAAAATTTTGAAAAGTGCATTTGTCAGTTTTCCCCTGAACCGTAAACAAATCACTATCACGATTTTTTTTTGGCAGTATTTTCTAACGGCAGAGATCAAGGAAACTCACTTAGATAATATTAAAATTTTTAAAAGAAGCATTGTTTATGCAGAAGTTTTACGTATAATCTGAGTTTTGCTGGATCATTTCATTCGGGAAGGCTTCGATAGTTGAGAAATTGGCGCTCTTTATCAATTGGCATCAAATGTTTGGCACCAATTGTAGCACGAGAAATGTTTTTTCTTTGCATACGTAAACAAAGAGTAGGGAAATATATATTCGGTTACCACATACGGAAGTAACCTACAAAACAAGGGTTGTCCACGAATAAAGTCCCGCTTTAAGGTGGGGTTCAGGAAATAGTAACTGTGAGAAGGGAGAGGAAAGACATGACAAGAGGGGCATACAATGGGGAGAATGTAACAAGCCTTTCTTTTAACAGAAACGCTTATGAAAAAGGGTGACATGTGACAAAGGGGGTATGGTGAAGTACGAAACTTAGTGACAAAGGGGAGATAGGGTTGACAAGTGTGACATCAGTTATTCACCGCCCTTAACCATAACCAAATCACAAAGTCGACCATTTTTAAAAATTGTACTATTATTACGACGCCCAGTGCTTTTGAATGAACAGTCATATGTTGCCACGAGTAGAGTTCGTTTATTTAATACTTGGAAATTTATATTTCTAATGACAAAGAAGCAACTTACACAATAATAGTAGACGTTTTATTAGTAACATTGTTCACACAGAAGTTTTACGTATAAATTGTGTTTTGATGCTTCATTTCATACGGGAAGATTTCGAAAATTAGATAATTGGCGATTTTTATCTATTGGCGTCAATTTTTTTGTTTCCACTGCCAGCACGAAAAATGTTTTTTTCCTCTGCAAATGTAAACAAAAAGTAGGGAAATATTTATTTGCATACGGTTAGCACAAAGTAACATAGTATCAAAAATAAAGTTATTCAAGCCAGCAATTTGACGACCACACCAAATTATCAATGGGTTTGTTTTCTTCAATCAAAAGTACTACTTCTAGTCACTGAAATAGATAGAATAAGAATTTTAAAAAAAATTATAATGTTGAGCCAGAATTTTTTATTTTCTCAACAGTTTTTTTTTTTTTTAACTTTTTTGAATGTCCGATTTTGGAAATAAGGCGTGGTCTTTATGACCTTACAAGTGATGTACCATTGCCACGCTTAATACTTACGCGTTGCTGTCAACCGCGTTTTCGGGTTATGATAATTTGTGCTGTACGTTAATGGCATCAATGAGTGGTATTTCATCACTTTTGATGCTATGTGCAGAAGCGTAAAAATGAATTTCAATCTGCGCACCAATTAAAATAGATGTTAAAAAATATTAATTTTTTTCAAATTAATTAAAAAATGGTTCAAACTTTTGTCTTTAAGCATGCTTTTTCAGAAAAAAAAATTATAAAATTTCGGAAACGAACCCATTTCCGAAATATCCCCTTTCAGCCATTTATTTTGAGATTATTCCAATTTTGCTTTTTATCTCTTAAATTATTACTGTTTGTTATTGTGTGTTCGTATAAAAATGCTATGTTTCCTGATATGCAGTAAACATGAGTAAGAGTACAAATAAAAATGTTGGAAATAGTTAAATTTATACAAGTTTTTTCAAATATTCATTTATGAATTTGGTCGAATTTTGACCACTAAGCGAACACATTAATGTAGACTTCAATGTAAAATGTATATTTTTTACTTATTTTGAAAGTATTTAAGGTTTTTGTTCTTTAAAAAGAATAAAATAGTAACGACTGAATAACTGAAAGTAATAATTCAGGATCAGATTAAGGCCCTAAAATCAACTTTAACTTTTAATATCTTAAATCTTAATATCGTTATTTTATAATTTTGTAAGATTCTCTGCCATTTGAAATTTAAAAGGAAAAAAAACAGTTAACAAGACTCTAAAAAGTACCAATATAAACGCTCACTATCAGAATAGTAATAGTTTCTTGGCTACAGCCTATTGAAATTACTGGGGTGAAATGAAAATATTTTCTTCTTGACCACATCGGTCAATCTAAACTTATCTCCTGTCTTGTTGTTCCCCCAAGCATGACCCCCCTCCCCACCTGAAAGTCCAAAAAGGGACCGAATTCCAAGAAATTTGGTGGGAATTATACGAAGGAGAAGTGACTTTTGTTTTTTTCTAAGCAGGTATATTCTGTTAAATGATACGAAGAAAACGAAAGTTTTGGAGCCTGGGAAATAACAATATTTCTGTGCACGAGAAAAAAAGAAAAAAGAGAATCATTGCAATAACTCTCTATTTTGAACTGTATAGGAGACCCATACAGCTCAATATGATTCTGTAGACTATGAGACCTTAATGTCTATGGGAGACTTTTATTTTGGGCGGGGGGGGGGGGTCTCTGGGGACAGCCGTAGGAGCCGCGCCTGCAGAGGACAGTGGGGTTGGTAAAGGAGAAACAAATATCAAGAACGGCCAAATAAAAACAATTAGCAATCAATGAGTGCTCAAAAAAAAAAAAAAAGTCTTGTTTTATGTGAACACAAAAATTTCTGTAAAATTACATTTCCTAGTTCTTTCAAAAGTAGTCTAGGTAAACAGCATAGCTAAATATATTTCTTTCGCTGGAAATGCTACTATATTTAAATTCTATTCCACTTTTCTATGCTTTTATTTATTTTTTCTGAGGCATTCAGATTTTTTTTGAACTTTTTTTTGTTTTGTGTCCACCACAGCTTTTCGGAAAGTTAAATCAGTTTAACAGTTTTCTAAAACAAGTTTGCTTTTATTCCCCATTGAAATCGTTGAGGTTCTTTCTAGTTCAATATCAAGAGTAAAGACGGCAGCACTACCAAACAGGACTCCTATGTGGGAGGTGCAACATTCTAGCTTTATATTCTGCTTTTAAATTTTCATTTTCTGTCAAAAACTTCTGTATTTTGATGAGAAGTTATATATTTTCATTTGGTAATAAATGAAAAAAATAGACTAACTTCAAAATGTTTCTAAAACCGCTTTTGCCCCTGGAAAGGAATATGACTATAAGGGTGAGCACTAGATCTTCTTTCATGTACGTAGATGGCAGCACTAGGGTTGATTTTTATATAACTAAAGTAGGGAAAGACAAACAACGTTAAAAAAAGCACAAATTTGCAAATTACAGCAGACTCGTGTTTCCGCGTTACAGGGAACGCCTTTTTCAATGCAAAAAGTAATGTGCTTATGGATGAAAAGATCCGACAAAAAGGCGTTCCCTGTAATTTGCAAATTTGTGCTTTTTTTAACGTTGTTTGTCTTTCTATACTGTTCAGCACAAAGGTATTTATTCATCTTAAAGTAGGGGTTCTCTAAACTTTTTTGACACGCGGCACCCTTTGAAAATTTAGAATTCTCTCAGGGCTCGGCACCCTAGTCCACCTCTGTTATGTAAACGAGTAAAAGTCGTTATTTTCAAGGGTTTTTTTTTTCTCCCATACCTGCACACAATTTCTGCACATATGTGCAGCATATGCAGCACAGGATCATGTAGTGAAACCTCAATAAGTAGTCGACCGGTTAAGTGGTCACTCCGTTTAAGTGGTCGTTTTTCTTTGGTCTCGACAAGGTCTCTTTCACAGTAATGTAAAATGATCCCCCTTTACTGGTCACCGAATTTAATTTTACCCGCTTAATTAGTCACTCAAAAAGTTGTTTTCTAAAATTCCTTTTCCTTATCGGATCTTAGAAAACAGTGTCGGACATAGTTGAAAGGCTGTTTGATAGTCATTTTTCCTTGAAATCTCGATCCTCCGTTCTGGTCGTTCGAAGCATACTTCTTGCTGTGACTCTGCCGAGTGCCAAGAGTATGAATCAAACTCCTTTCAGCAAGACATACGAAATCTAATACCTGGAGAAAGTTAGTCAGGATTTAACATCCGTTCAAGGAACTACAAACACAGAATTTAAAGCTTGATGTATGTTAGAAGAGATCATTCTTTTTCGTAAGCAACAACTTCACGAGTCAACATTGAAGGATTGTAGTAATGTACCGTAGCTACATTAAAATAAGTTGTTGTTATTTAGTAATGTAGAAGTAAGAGAAAATAAAACAAAGTAACTATCATTAGTATTTTCCCCTCTTTTTAATATTTCCACTAATTTATAGACATTGATTACATAAGCTATTGTTTTTCTCACAGAATTTACTGCTATTCATGAATATTTGTAAGGTTTTTTTTCTTCCTTAATTTCCCACTCCAGTAAGTAGTGACTCCGCATAAGTGGTCAAAAATTTTTGCTCCCTTGAGTGACGACTTAACGAGGTTTTACTGTATTCATTCCAAATACTCTGGTATTACATTCTAAAGATAGTGGAGTGCTATAAGGCGAACCATACGTCTATCGTACTACAACCTGCTTTTCTAGGTTATCAAATCTCGGGGAAAAATAACGGCACACAGCGACCTTTTTCTTTTTGAATTCGACAACTATCTAATTTAGGTTTCAAAAACAGCATGCAACCTTTTTCATTCAAGTTAAATTTCAGGGAGCCATGGAGAAGCAAAATTTACCGTAAAATAAGATCAGTAGGTTTGATCTTCAACTTTTGCTACACTGTTGCCTGGTAAATAAAAATGGCTTCTTGATAACGCTTTACCATCAGTTAGGCTTTTTGATGACGATGAAAGAGGATCTAATCAGGCACGTAGCTAGAACTTTGTTAAGGGGGGGGGGTCCAAGGTTGCACGAACTTCAAAAGAGGAGGCATTCTAAAGCAGAATTAGTAGCTCATATTTACGTTAAAAAAATAAAACTTATGAAAATATGGTAATTAACTAAAATTATTTAAATAATTGAAATTGATGGAGCAATTAGTTAAAATTAGTAAACAAAGATTTTGCATTAAGTGGCAAAGAAATTAATGTCAGTTTATAAAATTAACGTTAAACTAAAAGTTATCCCATACTAAGTTTCCAAACATGGATGGAAAAATTTCATCACATAAGCTTCCTCTGTTCTGATGCTTTGAAAATGACGGATAGTATAATAATTCCTAATAATAAAAAGTTCACAATAAAAGAAAATCGGAAAACGAACACTGTTCTATGGATTACTTTGAAAATGCAGGTGATAATTTAATAAAATATTAAAGCTTTGTATTATATTTCAACAAAATATGTACAAGTCATTTTACTTGAAAAAATAAAGAAATCTATATCTATCGAGTCGAATGTATGAATGCTATATAACGTAATTCCGCCACCCTGTTCGATTTGAACAAGATTTCTGGCAAAATTCAACCACCCTCTCGACGAAAATATTAGCAAGGTTTCATTTAAAAAAAAATTGAACCAGTTCTTTATTTTTTATTACGTTTATAACATTCTCTTGATAATACGAAATTGAATGAAATTTCTAATTTTATCCGTTTTCTAATTATCATTTCTAACTATCATTTAAAAGCTTGAACAAACTATTAACTCTTTGAGGGACAGAGACTTCCTTTGCTTTAATAATATTTTTTTTTAATGCGTATTGCCGTTTTTTTATCGTTATTTTTTTTTTTTTTTTTTTTTTTGCAACGAATTGGTAAAATAAGCTATCTTAGGATCCGTTATGGTATTTTTTGTCTTTCTAATGGGGCTTCGTTAGAGATTTTAGCCTTTACGGACCTAGTGCAAACCACCGATATGGCATCTAGTTTTTCATATGCTACCATTAAGGCGCCGATGTGACTGGCACAGGAAATTTTGACGCCGAGTTTCTACCAAATGGAGGCACTTTTGCTCTCTGCGATGCGAAACTACACTAGGGGTTTAATTTTGTCAAGTCAAACGAATACCTGAGAGATCTTTTACCTGGCGAGTGATGGAATTTATAATGAATGAAATTAAGCATCTATGTATTTTTATTTTAACAACATTTTGGAAAAAATGTAAATGATTGCTTTTTATAAATGTTTTTTTATAAGGTCATGAATGATTTGAACATTATTGGCAATTTTCCTCTAATGTTTTCAATTTGATGCTTCATTTAAAAGATCAAGAAGAGGCATTGCACCCGCCCATCTCACCACCAAACACGAGTTCTGTTTATTCTGCTAATACAAAACAACTTCTGTACAAATCAGCCTTTTTCAAATTAAAAAAAAAAATAGTTGTAAACAACTACAGGGAAAAGAGCAATATGCTCTGTTACGAATTATCGTGACAATATTTGATTATAACCTGGTTACTTTACTGTCTTTATTAGCAGTAAGCAAGTGTCAGACTCGAAAATTTCATAATTTGGAGGCAAACGTCAAATTTTGATCATTAAGGTAATCTTCGTCCCGTTTTCGATTGAGATAATACAGTAGCATCAAATTAGATACATTTTCAATATTATGTATGCATAAAGTTAGCCAATTTTTGGAAACAAAACTTATGGGTTTCTCATAGCCTCAGTTTGCAAATTTTTTGCTTCTCAGTCATCTGATGTTCCAAAGTCTAAAGACAATCTTTTGTAAAAACTCTTAGAATAATATTGGTTAAAATCCAGTAATAATTTAAATCAATCTTCTAAAATTAATGTAACAATAATAACACTTCTGATTCTTTCATTTTCAAATTGGTATAACTTCCATTCTAGGAGCAATTTTGTAAATCATCCTGTATTCTCGAAAGCATATCATATTTTATAACGTAGGTATTGACTTTTTTTTTCTTTCTTTTATATGATGTTAGTAAAACATATTCCGTTGCAATAAATAGCAAATAATTTTAACTTAAAGAAATTAAGAGTTTGAAAAAAAAAAAAACTAATATAGAAGTGAAAAACACAAAATTTTCCTCGCATTCACCTTTTTTAAAATTATTTGCTTGTAACGCAGTAAATCGCAGAAATTTTCACCTATTAATTTATAGTTAAATGCACATGTCCGTTTTGTTACGTTTAATGCTACCTTCGCAATTTACTAATGATGGATGCATAGATGCTTACTAAAGTATAAAGGCGGTAAATAACAATCAGAAAATTTGTTCCAATGAAGCAAATACAAATATGCTTTACTTGAAAACGGAACAACATCGAAGAAAGATTTTTTTTTTCAGTTAAAAATGACTAATGGCTGTTTTCTTGGGACCATAGACTCACAATTCAGTAAGATTTAAAGGTACGCGAATTTCAAATAATCACTTTTAAATTACATGTGTTAATATGGCCGAACTTGCAATTTCATAAACTGATCACAGTAAAATATTCGAGTAATTTGCAATTTCATTCTTCGCTTTATAAAATTTTGATAAAGCGAAAAGTAATTTCGTTGCATTAACTTCAAATTTTATTTATTCACTTATTTTACCTTCAAACACATTCTTTTTGGGCATTTATGTTTCAAGGTCATGTTCAAATATTGGGTGGAGAAACATCCGTAAAAAATCTAGTTTGAGAAACTTCTCTCTTTTCTGAGAAACAATGTTATCTTCAGCTAAAAATAAGACAAATGTTCAAAAAAAATTTTTTTTCAGGATTATAGTTCAAAAGTTGTAAGCTTCTGGGGACAAAATTGGGATCGCTAAAGTAAAGATTTTTTTAACTGTTCAAAATTGAGTGAAATTTGTTCAAACCAAAAATTGACAAATAGAAATGAGATGTCCTTGCCGAGGTCTTTCGGACAAAAAAAAAAGTTCTTGTGAAGGACAGATGGACCGAAAAACACGCATTTTACCCATCTCAAAACCCTACTTCCCAAATTTTTAATTGTTGATGTTTCTTCAATTATTTTATTCATTCTTAACCTTTTTGGTACTTGATAATATTTTTACGATGTATTAAGCCACATTTCATGCCTTTGTTCAATTTTTTTTTATTTTATTTTAACGGGGAAATAGGCTAAATGTAGCCTTAATCTTTACTAGAGCTCCGATGGCTAAAAGTGAAGCGCACTCGCTCCGGCAGCTGCCTGCGCCTCAGTTTTCCATTTTTTTAAAAAAAGCTTTTTAGCTCCCGAGGTTTACAAGTAATTTTTAAATTCAGTCTTTTATTAAATCATTCCTTGGTGATGTTTAAAAATAACTGTTACTACTAATCTAAAGCTGGTTTACCTGGCAGACTATTTTTTGGGATTTTCAATCTGCGTCACAGACCGCTGAAAAATAATTTCCGCAGCAGTTCGTAGCAACAAACTATTATTTTGGATTAAAAAACAATGTGAATTTTAATAAACATAGTTGATGAAATCCTCTTTTAAAATTTAGCTAACCATAATTAATTATAAACTCAAGATCGTCTTTCATTGTCATTCATTATGCATGAAGTACTTCTGTCGTCCAATCGTCGGAATCGAATAGTACACGCATGCGCGCATAATTAATGAACCGCGCGGCTCTCAAACTAAGCTCGCGTTTCGTTTCTTCTCCGCGTGTAGGAAGGTGTGTGGTGCGTCGAGCTCTGTTCTATTTGGAAAATGGAATTCCGCGACAGATAGATGAATGCCTTCAAAAGTGAATGGACCTGCGTCTGGTATCTTATTGTCGTTTTGAATCATCTTCTGGGCCCCTGTATATCATATTATGGAATCTCCAAATTATGGATAACCGCTTCAAACAGGTTAGAACTTGGATTTCTTTCATTTTTTCATAATGTGTTAATAACTTCTGAGACTTTGAAATTTTTTAAGAGTCTTTTGGCGACATGATTATCGTATAATTAACTAACCCATGTCCTGACCTCTTGCTACTGGTTTTTGGCTCTTAGTTTAGGGAGAAATTTGGTGTGTTTGTGTCAAGTGTCGACTAATTGTTTATGGGGTATTCCAAGGTATTTTTGACATTTATGTAGAGTCCGTAACGTGACCTTTTTTGCCATAACTTTTTAATTTACTGTTTGATTAGCATATTAATTTATTTTGATCTTTTCCTACCAACACACCAGCTCAAATTAAAATAATTTGCAAGTCAAACGGTAAATTAAAAAGTTATGGCAAAAAAAGCTCGCGTTACGGACTCTATATAATGTCAAAAATACCTTGGAATGCCCCTTATCTTAAAGTTCATTTTGTTACGCACAGTAGCGTAGAATAAAGTGGCTATTGTCTTTATATCGGCATGAGAACTGCAAATTATTAACTCTATAGCTTCGTCGTAATTCAAGACCGGTGCTGCTCAACTGTTGAATTCAGTGGTGGATATACAGGTTTTAGAGCTTCTTAGCAGGGCTGCTTTCCATGGGGGGGGGGGGGGGGGAGGTACAAACCGTTCCTCGATTTAGGTTTCGCCATAAAGTCATTGAAATGGAATTTAATGATTGAAATAGTTCATGCTTTTAAAAAAAAATGACTGAATTTTTGGAATTGAGAAATCAGGTCTAAATTTAAATTTTTAGTCAAAAAATTGATCTTTTCTTCCGATTGACGAGATTTTTTTTCTTACGTTTAAACCTGTTTGTTGAACACTTGACACAACTTCTACTTATAGATAGACCGTACAACGTCAGGCAACTGATCCAGCAAAATATATTTTAGGTCTTTTGGTTAAATATTTCTTCTATAACTCGAAAAAAGAAAAGGAAATGCATCTGCGTATGAACTATCAGCCCAGGTTAACTGTTATAATTGTAAAATTTGATCACGCAGCAGTTCAGGAAAACAATAGATGTGTGAATAACAATGCTCATTTAAATTTTTTTATCAAATGCTACATCGTAGAGCAGTTAAATTAAAATGTTGATATTTTATGAAAAATGTAAATAAGTGTTGAAGAGTGATCTCTCTTTAATTGTATAAAATAGTGGGAGATAGGGGGGGGGGTAGTTTATTTTTGCAGAACAAATTAGACATTTGGCACGCGTTCTTTTGATGAAAAAAAAATCGAAGGTATTTTTAGCAGGTTTTTCAATTTGAAACTGATCTTCTAAAATTGCAATCTTAATCCTTTATTTTCAAAGAAATAGTTTATAATTCAAGCTCATGTTAGTTATTTTTAACTGTAAACTAGGGGGCACACAGCCCCCTGATTGCTTCGCTCGCCTGCGGCGGGGGGACAGTTGATTTTAAGTTACTTGCCCATCGATATGCAGCCCCTCTAAAGTTTGGAGGGGTGAGGTGGGGCGGAACGATTTCTCTGAATGACGCACGCCCTGTCGCGAGCAAGTTTTAATAGTATCAATTAGGTTTTAAGAAAATACATGGTATTCAAGAATAAAACTTTAATTAATTAAATATTTTTACATTATTAGTTCTTTTTACTTCCTTTTACAAAAAAGTAAATATTGTATTCGCGAAAAAAATTTCGCTCAAAATTCTGCCTTAATTTCAATTTTGCTCACCCCCGAATGAATGGTGAGTTTTTTTTTTCAATCCGACCACACGTGCCTAAGAACGTATAAAAACCCGAAGTATCCATTTTGACATTTCTCGAGTTAATTACAACGACTTAGCTCGTGATGTACGTAGGTATGTATCTGCGGATGTATGTCGCATAACTTCAGAACGGCATGTCCTAGAAAGTTGAAATTTGGTACGTAGACTCCTAGTGGGGTCTAGTTGAGCACCTCCCCTTTTGGTTGCATTCCGGTGGTTCCAAGTTGGCGACAAATTTGGCGATTTTTTTTATTGATTTATTTATTTTCAGTCTGGTTTCAATTTGGCCACTGGTGGTGATATTTTGAGAGTAAACTATTGAATCCCATGAAAATTGCCAATAATGGGAAAATGAAATTACAATTGGAGTAAAAGGAAGTGATGTGATGCACACATTAGCTCGTTTAGAACAAATTGCTTTCAAGCAGCAAAGATGAGACAATATGGAAAATATGTACTTGATTTAATCTTAAATGCTCCAATATGCGTTTTTTTTTTTTTTTTTTTTTTTTTTTTTTTTTAAAGATAAGATAAAATTTATTAACAAACAAAATACACATACATAACAGTAAGCAAAATTAAGAAAAGTAAAGTTAAAAAACTTACAAATTATAAAACATAAATTACAAACTTCATAACAAAACATTAAGAAAATCTTAACTATAGTTCAACACGAGTTAGTATTAAATTCAACACTAAAGAGCGCCAAAGGCACTGTCCGCAGTGTTTTTTACTTGATTTAGTATGGAGTACAAACACAAATATGTATTAACAGAAATATTTACAAATTAATTTTACACAAGTAGTAAAAATTTTACACAGAACAATTTAGATGAGTTTAGATGAATAGTGTAATTAAAAATCATTCTTTTTCTTATTTATGAAATTTTAATGCGTCGCTGTTTATTATATCGTTTCTACGCCACCGCGCACCTGTTGCAGCAAAGAACATTGAATTTAGTTTTCAAATTAAGAAAACACTTATCGAGTTTGAGACGTCACTTCTGTTTCGGTGTGCAGACCGCAGTGCACTGTTAAAAATTTTCCGGAAAATTTACGGTAATTGTTACTGGCCTCCATGTTGCCAGTAACTATTACCGTAAAAATCAAATGTTACTGTAAAATTTTACGGTTTCCTCGGTAGGCCGCAGCAACCAGTTGGCGCTGGGATCGCTTATTTCTCCGGTATAAATTACCGTAAAAATCAGCGATGCGTCGGCGATGCAATTTTACAGTAACAATTACCAGAAAATCTTCCTGAATTTTTAACAGTGTGGCCTGATCGGGAAGAAGTTGGAGTCGCATCTGCGGGGTTCGATGCCAGTTGGTCTAGGATCAACGTGTTCGGTTATGGTGGCTGGGGCAAGCTAAATACGTTTTTGGTCACCTCAAAGTCCCCGTTCTGTTAGTCCGCTGGGGAGGGAGGCGTCAACTCCCCCACGCAAATTCTAGAGCATCAAAGACCTTGGCATAGATTGGACAAAAACCAGATTTGTGTATAAGGAATACACATAGATATAAATTGTTATGCATACAGATGTGATGAAACTACACATGTTAATGCATAACCATGTAAAACATTTAGAGATTTGGTGTTGGAAACGCTATAAAACCATACGTAGTTTTAAGAGTTGTCCTGAAAGATTCCCCAGCTATTGAGAAAGACCCGAATTCGGCGGACGGCCTTGAACACTTATCATTTTCTAGCAGGAGGCCTTGAAAGTTGATTTTTACACTCGACGTTAAATCCCGGTTATCACAAATTTGCCATTTCAACTGCGCTTGCGCGCGGACTTAGCTGATTTCAAAACTTTTGCTTAATTAATTACAAACATTTTAAATTTGGTAATAAATATGAGATGGCAAAAGATAAAAATTAGAAATCAAATTTTTTTCTGATTTAGTTTTTAGGTCTCGGTAAAGATTGAATTTTGCGTCTTAATTATTAATGGATTCGGTGTCTGAATCGTCTGTCCTTTTTCAGGACCAAATTTTTAACCTCAGAAGAGCGTACTAGAATTTCAGCATCACTTCTAATACAAAGCCGAACCCTCAACCTAAATAAAAATGTATAATACTAAGTTGTTTACGCCTAACGTAAAATATCCGCAAAAGACGGATTTCTGTACTAATATTCCAATCATTTTTGAAGTAAACAACGTGTTTTACATTTATGTTAAATAAATATTTCTAAACTAATAAATATTGAAGTGTAATTTTTCTCTTAAGATTATCAGTTATTCATATCCGTAGTTTCATATAATATATCACGAAGTCGCTGTGAAAATATTCTAATCGCATTCATTAATTCGGTGGGATCTCGCTCAGCTTAAATATAAACAAGCAACACGAAATCTTGAAACAGAAAACCAAGTCCGCGCGCAAGCGCAGTTGAAATGGCAAATTTGTGATAACCGGGATTTAACGTCAAGTGATTTTTACTCGCTAGATTTCCCGTGATTTGTGTAGGAATGTAATGCAACTTTTAAAAAATGAAGCAGGGCAAATGGCGTGCTCCGTCTAGATTCGAAATACCAAATGGAGGACAGCGGGACAAGGGCACAGTACGAAGAATATTTTCCTTTTTGCAAATTCTTACGACTCTGAAAGAATATCGCAATTTAGTTAACTTGTACGACAACGCTGTGAGAAGTGGCCGCTTCGACGTTTCATTCTTATTTTTCAGGAAGCCCGCCCATCTTTAGTTCTACTATCGGTGCCGTGCAAATCGGGTAAGATTTAATTTTTGAATTTCATTTGTAAATCATTGTTCAATATCGATGCATTTACTTAAAGCTACCCGTTTCTCAATCTTATGTAATTTATTTTTTTCTAGAAATAATGTTTTTCAGTTTTTGAGTTTTGTTCAAAAATACTGCTTTGGGGGTTCAGTGGGACATTTCCATGGGAGCACAGTGAGACGGCGTTTCACTGCTTCCTCGTCAACGTAGTTTATTGTAAAGTAAACATGCTTTTAGAAAACGAAATAAATGCGGTTTCCAACATCTAGATTTGCCATTAAATAAATGATGGTCATTAGTTTTAATGAGATCTTACTAACAGCTTTTTAGTGATACACTGTTAAAAATTCAGGAAGATTTTCTGGTAATTGTTACTGTAAAATTGCATCGCCGACGCATCGCTGATTTTTACGGTAATTTATACCGGAGAAATAAGCGATCCCAGCGCCAACTGGTTGCTGTGGCCTACCGAGGAAACCGTAAAATTTTACAGTAACATTTGATTTTTACGGTAATAGTTACTGGCAACATGGATGCCAGTAACAATTACCGTAAATTTTCCGGAAAATTTTTAAGTGTATTTAAATATACTTTTTCAAATTGTTTCTAGCAGCCTATATTTTGCTGCTACCTTTATATTGATATTGTTCAGTGTTCCACATAAATTGTAATCTTCATTTCTTTTTACTTTCTTCTGTATTTAATATGTAGAAGAAAGTATTGGATTCGTGCAAAGTTTCGAATTTTGACGGATTCGAACGTTTTGAGGTGTGCCGAGTCCATTTCGACTATTTTTGGAAAATGTCTGTCTGTGTGTGACCAGTTTTTTGTGGCTGCTCTACAGCAAAAACTACCGCATGAAATCGAACGAAATTTGGTACACATATGTGCCGCTATGTGAACTTGTGCCCATTGGTTTTTGGCGCGAATTCCTCCAAGGGGGTGGAGCAATGGGACGTTTTTTGAGTTACGCGTGCTTGCTATTCCTCAGGAAGTAACTGGCGGAATCAAACAAAATTTGGTCCATATGTTGCCATTAACAGGAACAGGTGCTGATTCAATTTTGGTGCCAATAACTCAAACGGGTTTGAGCTATAGAACGTTTTTTGTCGTCAAGTGCGACTGCTGTATCTCAAGAAATGAACGGAATGAAAAAAAATTATCGGCAAGTAGCCCTTAGTGGGTATAAAAGCTGATTTTATTTTGGTGTCAACAGCTAAAAAGAGGGTAGCGCAATCGCCCGTTCTTTTTTTAAATTGTGATTGCCCTATTTCAAGAAGTAATGCTACGTTCTGGTTGAAGTTTGGAATATATGTGAATCCATATGTAAACAGGCTTTGGTTCAATTTTGACTCCAATCGCTCCAAGAGGTGTTGATTTTTTTTTTTTTTTTTTTTTTTTCCCGAATGAAAATAGTTTTATTAATGCAACAATAAGAAAGATAAATCGTAATAGATTGTCGTCTGCGTATTTCTCGTGATTTCAATTGTTTGGAAATGATCGGAAATATTATCTCAATGATTTAAAATTTTTAACTGTTGCCATCTTATGTTTGTTAACAAATAAAATATTTGTAATTAATTCAAGCAAGGCTTTTAAAATAACTTTCAATTTTCGCTCTTTGCTTTGCTTTTGCAATAATTCAGACTGGGATGGTCGTCAAGTTTTTGCATGTGTAATTTGTTTTTGTTGGGAATATTGCTTCCTCGTCAAGCATGGGGAGGGATCAGAGAAAAAGAAAAATATAGAAGAAAGTTTCGTGATGGCTACAACATACTAGTTTAAGTATATTTTAGTATTCGAACATGTAATAAAATTGTTTTGAACAATCGGAGAATTTTAAAATTATGAAAAGAATAAAATTATATAAAGAATTATACTATCGTTCCAATGTTTTTTAAGAAAAATTTTAATGTTCATTCGATGTTTTCACTGCATCAAGCATAATTTTAAAAAAAATTCAAATTTCCATATGTGGTTTATAACTAACTTTTTTAAAATCCTGTCTCTTCAAAACTTTTTTAATATCTTTTGTGTGCCATTATATCAACCTGAATTTAGTAATAATAAATATGGTTAGAAATTAGCAGATTCTAATTGTGCATTTCATCGATGTTCCACTCTACCTTTTAACATGTCCCACTGTGTCCCCACATGGGACACTTTGACAGCTTTCGAAATTTTATTTTTTCCAATAGAAACAATTGAGGATAAATTCTGAAAAGAAAAGAAAAATTTATTTAAAATTAAAAAATTTAAGTTACAACAAAGCAAAAGAAAACTGTCCCGCTTTCCCTTACTGGCAGACACCCATTTCTTTTCACATTATTTTCTTGGGTTTATCCTAAAAGGGGCAGGGAGTGATTTATTCTGGCAGTGAACCTAGTTCATTGAAATTCCAGTAAAATCTCTTAAGTCTCTTACGTTTGTACGTTGTTTTTAAAGTGCCGATTCCTTCCCATTCCATTTTCTCAAATGAGTCGCTTCAGCGTAGCGAAATATCGATTATACGTCTCCCTCCCTCGTCTGAAAGTTGAAAAACTTTCTAGCATAGACTAATAATAAGAGTAGACCGAGCTTTCTCAGACTTTGCTGATAAAATAATTGGTTCATGGATAGATCATGTGACTGGTGGGAGGCTTGGTGAAAACTTTGGCAGCATGGTTGCTAGATGGCAACATTATCTATAGTTTGGCACTCGGCATGTATTTTAAGACGTAATCTGTTTTCATTATAATTTTTTCCAGGTGCAGAGATTGAACTGTTTTTCTTTTAGTTATGCATTATTTTGACATTAGTAATTAGTTTTTGATCACAGTTTACAGTAACTTTTATTTCATTCGGAACTGCTACGTCAGCGTTGGCGTGAACGTAATGGTGTAAACTTTTTGCGTTAACGCAAAAATGTACTAATCGGTATCTTAAATTGAATATGTAGGTAAAAATCTTACCGTTTGCCGATTCTTTTTGGGCGCTTGTATCTTTTATTGCTTAGAGAGTTATTTAAATTGACTAAAGAAATGCACAGTACTATCTAAACGAAAAACTCACTATATTAACAAAATATTTACAACTTAGAATAACAAATTTAAAAATCGGACTCCATAAAAGATCATTCTTCCGTGTTCCATCAGTTCTATTTATTTTATTTCTCGCGGGCGTTGATCGTCTGCTACGATCAACGCCCGCTGTTGCTAGGATATCCACCAGTCACATGGTTTGGTTTATGAGCAGCAAAAGGGTTGCCATAGCTCGGTCTACTCTTATTATTAGTCTATGCTTTCCAGCCTTGACTTCTTGGTTTTCTTTTGAGGAAGGAATCATTTCAGGAAAGAGGGTTTCGGAAAGTTGCATAAGAGTGAGAGGGGGGGGGGGGCTTATTTCGTTTGTTAAAACTCTGAACTTTGTTTTTGACTTGATTCAATTCATCAAGTTATGATGCAAAGGCAGCCTACATGCCTGACGACTATATAATTTTTGACATAATAAAATTTAGGGATAAAATAGTTAGAAAAAAAAACATATGCGAGGTGCAATAACTTTTTACGAAAAAACTAAGGGCAATATATTTCACATAGAAGCTTAACTTAAAAATTCAGCACATATGTCTTAAGTAGAAAGTTTTATATGCTGCAGTTTTCGTTAATAGGGTAAAAATCAGTTACTTTTTAAATGTCTCAGTTGCACGTTTTCTTATGTCCGTTGAAAGTTGTATAAACGATGTGTTAGGGATTAAAATCTGCATTTTCTTATATTCAACCTATTTAATTTCCTCAACATTTCCAATTTAAAAAATGATAAATTTTTTACATGACATAATTTTCATATTTTACTTTGATTTATGACACCGGGAATCTTTTTATTGTTTCAAAAGCATGTCGGCAACGTGTCCCACGTACGTAACGAAGTTTTTGAAAAAATCCTGGGTATTATAAAACCGCAAAAAAACATATATTAAAGGAAATAATGTCTTATGTTCATCTATGAGGACTGACTCTGAATTGTTTTACCGAGAAAAAAGGAATTTATGTCGATTAAAAAAAAATGCAATTTATGTTTCTCAAATTTTCATATGTCAGTAGCAGACTTTGGAAATAGTTATTCGTAATGAAAAAAAAATCTGTAGCCAAGGAATTGCGAGGAATGAGGCCCTTTCGTGATGTATGAATCCTAGTTGAAAGTTTCCATTTGAGTTGCGTAAAATTACAGGCTGCTTTTTTTCAATATTTACTTTTCTGTCTCGACTAGGGACTGCAATACCGGACCAAAAATGCAATACCGTTATTAGGTATTTTTGAAACGTAATACCGGTATTAGGAATGTTTCAAAAACTCTAAAAACTTATTGTTTCGTTGCCGTATTTCATGTTTTTGTGTAAAATGTATTAAAACTTATTGTGAAAGAAAAGGAATATTAATGAAGGAAGAAATGTCATAACAAATCAGTAACAGTAAAAAAACGTAATAGATCTATTGAATTGTCACCAATAATCCTGGAACTCATTTTAGAGAACAAATTTCCTACAGTTGAAGATAATCCATTTGAATTTACGCAGGTGGGGTGGTAACATTAATAATGCCCGACACACCGCCTCCTCTAATTGCGTCGAAATCCTTCATCTTCAAATAATTTGGCGTGTTGGCTTCAGAAAAATTATTTGTTTATTTTGCATTGTGTGTAGCTTTTTTCAATAAATAAAAAAGCTAGTTTTATCTTCTGAGAGGCAATTAAATATCAACATCATCTTCAACGATTTCCTCTTGATCAGGATAAGTTTGTGCTTGCTTTTTTTAAAACTATTTGGTTTGAAATTTACGATGAACCCAAGTTAGATCTTTTGTTACTTTGTTTTATTCATTTTCGTTTCAAAAACCTTTTCATTTTTGATAATATCTAAAAAAAATAGTTTCAATTGATCACTCCTTTCCTCTTCGCAAATTTTCAAGCCACTATATAATTGCTACGTATTATCTCGCCAAGTATACGGCTAAACAGCGAGAAAGGACAGCACACAAACACCGGTGACAAGTTACCATTCGTTATACTAACAAGAAAAGAGTAATCTCAAAACGCCCATACCGTTCAGATCTAAAAACAAATATAAAGTGTTGTAGCAATTGACGGTTGTAATTAATTATTCATAGCACATATGCATTCGTAATTAAACTTAAAATCAACTTTAAAGAAAGGGCAAGTGAGTGATCGAGGAAATAAAAACATAGTGCACAGAAACGCACGAAACTGCGATTCATCACAACTATCTACAGAGGTGTGAAATTTATTACTCGAGGAGCAATAAACTGGAAAATCGACGATTCTGGTTAAAAAATTAATGCTAGATTCTTTTTAAAAGTCTGTTTTTTGAGAATAGTCAAAGTACTAAACACCGCTTCACTGCTAAATTGCATGTTTTACTTCGTTTCCCATCTTTGGAAACACTAGTTCTTATCTGATAACACCCACCATTATGTTGTCTTGTTGTTTCCAAAAGTTTTTGTAGCTGTGAGTAGTGTGAAGTGTTTTTTTTTTTTTTTTTTTGTGTTTTTGCACTAGAACCACCAAAATAAGTTTGTAAGCAATTTAATGTCACATACTGGTTTTAAGAAACAGTTTCAGGGTTCGTTTTTCTTTTTGAACATCGATTTTGGTGAATTTTATGAAATGGGTAAGCTGTTTGACCTTCCACGTAAAAAAACATGGGTTACGTATGCGTTAGACCAAAATACTTTTTCACGAAAAGAAATACCGAAACAACTATTTCCCAAAAAAACTCTTTACATAATGTTTCTGTAAAAGAAAACATACTAATTGTCCCAAAGAGGTTAGGAAAATGTGACAGAAAACACAAAGTGCTTCCAAGGATGGAATGAAAACGTGTTCGGATTGTCAAGGCCAACAAAAGAGCAACTAGTCAAGACCTTGTTATCGGTTTGAAGCATAGACTAATAATAAGAGTAGACCGAGCTTTCTCAGACTTGCTGATGAAAAAAATTGGTTCATGGATACATCATGTGACTGGTGGAAGGCTTGGCGAAAACTTTGGCTGCATGGTTGCTAGATGGCAACATTATCTATAGTTTGGCACTCGACATGTATTTGAAGACGTAATCTGTTTTCATTATAATTTTTTTTCCAGGTGCAAAAAATTGAACTGTTTTTCTTTTAGTTATGCATTATTTTGACATTAGTAATTAGTTTTTGATCAGTTTTCAGTAACTTTAATTTCATTTGGAAGTCCTACGTCAGCGTTGGCGTGAATGGAATGGCGTAAACGTTTTGCGTTAACGCAAAAATGTACTAATCGGTATCTTAAATTGAAATTGTAGGTAAAAATCTTACCGTTTGCCGATTCTTTTTGGGCGCTTGCATCTTTAATTGCTTAGAGAGTTATTGAAATTGACTAAAGAAAATGCACAGTGACATCTAAACGGAAAACTCACTATATTGACAAAATTTTTACAACTTAGAATAACAAATTTACAAATCGGACTTCATAAAAGCTCATTCTTTCGTGTTCCATCAATTTTATTTATTTTATTTCTTGCTTTATTTTCTATCGTCTGCTACGATTAACGCCCGCTGTTGCTAGGATATCCACCAGTCACATGGTTTGGTTTATGAGCAGCAAAAGGGTTCCCATAGCTCGGTCTACTCTTATTATTAGTCTATGGTTTGAATCATTATAATGTGGAGGTGGACACATGATTGGTCCTGCGACGACTCACCACCATTGTGATGCCTGCTCGAAGGCCACGCAGAACAGCCAAAATGACCCCAGCCACGGCAAAGAAAAGGATTCGGTGGTCCCTTGAACATCTCTTGAACATGTTTGGCCCATTTTCTTTGCCATAGCGGGGGTGATTCTAGCCTTCCTGCGTAGCCTTCAAACAGGCATCCTATTAGCGATGAGTCGTGGCCGGACCAATGAGGGGTCCACTTCCAAACCATAGTGCTTCAGATTGTTAGCATGGTCTTTACTATTTTCAGTAACTTACTGAAAATACCATGCCTTGCCTTCAATCTTAGAGTTGAGCCGAACCATTGCTTCGGTCACTCGTCTGGTCAGTTCTAATTCTATATTAGCTACCAGTTTGTTTGGTACTCTTGGCTTCCTTTAGAGGTTTTCCACCTCCAGCTCAGTCAGTTCCTATGCCGGGCTGATGATTGCTAATAAGCACGAAACCGCGGTCCTCGGCTGGAATGATTGAGCGAGCGGTGTATTTCATGTAAGGTCTTTCCTAGTTGTGTTTTCTGTCGCATTTTCCCACCCTTTTTGGGACGACTGGTATGTTTTCTTTGACAAACATTGATTCCACTGACAGTTTTCTGGGAAGTTTTTTCGACTTTTCCCTTTGTGAAAAGGTATTTTGGCGTAACATATACATAATAAGTGTTTTCTTTAGTGGTGAAAGGTTAAGCAGCTTACCCATTTCATAAAATTGACCTAAATCGACGTTCGAAGGGAAAAACGAACAATAAAACTGTTCCCTGAAACCTGTGTGAGACTAAATCCTTTATGAACTGGTTATTTTGGTGATCCTAGTGTAGAAGCATGCGAAAAATATTTTACACTACTCGCAGCTGCAGAAACAGTTTCGGAAACATAACATAATGGCGTGTGTTATCAGATAAGGCTCAGTGTGCCAGGGTGTGGAAATTCGAGTAAAACGGGAAATTTTTCGGGAAATGATGCATTCTACTTTGACTATTCTGGTAAAACAGAATTAGGCTCTTAAAAAGGATATAGAGGGGACTTTTATTACGGAATCTTGGATTTTCCTGTTTTTTTGCTCCTTGAGTCTAATAAATTTCACACCTTTGTAGTGATGATGAAAATATAATTTTGTAATCTTTCCGTTGCTTTTATTTATTGATATTCTATTGGTTCGTAATTTTCTCCCCACGCCGAATTTGTACATTAATAGATTGGTTTTGGTACTATCTCATCGAAAAAGAAATGTGCATTTAAAGTAACAGTAGTTTTCAAATAAGTTTAGTTAAAAACTCGGTAACTAAAAGCGATTTATTTTCGGCTGATACCGAAAATACCGATATTTTACCTCGGCAAATACCGGTATTATGAAACCAAAATAGCTCGAAATACCGGAATTCCTGGTGTTGCAATCACTAGTCTCGACCTATCACAAAATGGAACGCTAAATTAATTTATCGATGTATTTTTGCATAATAGAAAAGATACTTTTTGCCATGAACATAACTGATCTGCCATTTGTGCTTTTTGACGTTGTTATTTCTTAGTTTACATAATGTGTTTTGATTTTACTCTTTAATCAATGTTCACCTATCAAGTTAATCAATCGGCAATCATAGCTTGTTGAGTTGGTTTTTTTAATACGAAGATCAGTTTAAATGCATCGCTTTTGCTGTCAAACTATTTAATACTTATTTTTAAAAAATATTAATTTCTTGTGCTTCAAAAAACATAATTTTCTCCTCAACAGTTCAAAAATACAAATCTCCATCAACAGTCCTAAAATGGGAGCAAACGTTGACCTTGTCCTTAGTTTAAAAACATTCTGGAACTAATTTGCCGATAAAATTCCATTTCTCTGAATATCTTAAAAAACATAACTTTCCGCGGTTGAATTGGCACTTTTCATAATATCCACGGTGTACTGAAGTTTCGAATAAGTTCGATTTGTGAGAAGAATCTCTTGAGGTTGAAGTGTTTGCGCGCGGACATCTAGTTACATTGCGCAAAAAGCTGTTTTTGAAAAAATCTTGGATTTTCGGTGGGATATTTTCAATGGCAGTAGCATGGGAAAGTTAGTTGGGGCTAAGCAAGGCAGCAATATTGGTCAACTAAAAATATCTGAAGAAAAGTTCAGCTTGGGAAAGAGGAAAGCATCTTCTGCTATGGGGGAGGAGGTTGGGCAGTGTCTGCAGAAGTGAATTTTTCAGATATTTGATGAAACTTAGTTTGGATTTCGTACTAACGATAGGGAAACGTTGCAATTCGACGTTTGTTCTTAGGAAAATAGATAAGCAAGCTTGAACAATAAATCTAACGTACAATAGATGTCGAAAATGTGAAAAACAAGACATTTGCGGATATAGCAGTTAATTTTCGCTCGGCATTCTTGACGTGTGAATGAACGGATAAATCGTCGTTTCTCACAAAATGATAGCTTAGAACTTTCAGTAATATCCTAAAAATATTAACCTTTTGCGCTTATATATGTACACGCAGTTTTGCAAAAAAAAAAAAAAAAAAAAAAAAAAAAGGTTTTCAGGATGGAAAACTAAAAAAAAAAAAAATGGTAAGGTTCAAGTATTTCAAAAAATGTCTCTTCTGATGCAAAAATGTTTTCTTTTCGGATTCGAGTTTAAATCTTTACATGTTCAATACTTTTTCTTTGTTGTGCAGAATCCGTTAACTATTTTCTTATCAGGGGCTGTCCGTAAGTGATGTCAAGCTTTAAGATGGCGGGGGGTTCACGAAATTTTGACAGTTTGTGACAAGGGGTGGGAGGAGTAACGAGTGTGACATCACGCAATTTTGATAATTTTTTTTTGAAATGTAGCGTTACATCTCGCAAAGGGGAATGGTGAAATGTGACACTTTGTGACACAAGGGGGGGGGAGGATTTTCTGAAATAAGTGGGAAACAATTAGTGGACAGCCTCGTATACCTAATTGTAGATAATGATACATTTTAACGCTCGATTTTTTAAAGTACGTAAACATTTAGAACATTATTTTAAGCAAATTTTGTTTTCGTGCATTCATATTTTTGTGCCTATACACTTTTGATTTCTAATAAGATCCTTCTGCATCATCAGTTGTTACAAGAATTTGATTGCATGGATTGTGAGAGCCTGGCTATGAGAAATTTATTGGCAGCCTCCTGAAGAGTGGCGGTCGACTTTACAACGGTACCGGTATGTTTTTTATATATTAATTGTGATCTCCTAATTGAGATTCAAAGACAATCGTTTTAGAATGTATTTTTTACATTAAAATCTTCCGGTTTTTCTCTAAATTTCCTAAATTTTTCTGTAGCCTTTAATTTGGAATATTTCAGGTAAACTGTGCCGGATCTATGCTGCCGTGTGCAGGTAAACGGCAGTATCTGCAGAAATGAGTTTTCGAGATATTTGAGGAAACGCGTTTTGGATTCAATACTAACCATAGAGAAATGTTGGAATTAGACATCTTTTTCGCGCCTTTTTTCCAGCGGAAACCAAATAAGCGAGCTTGTACAATAAAGATAACGTACAATAGATGACAAATTCAAAAAAAAAAAACGAAAAATTTGCAGTTACTGCCGTTGACCTGCACACGGCAGTATGGTTTTTGCTGTAGCGGGACAAAAACTTGAAACTGCTACCCTTACTCATATTTCTTAAAGTTTTTATGTCTAGTGTCAATGAAAAAACAGTGAATGTGCCGCCCTTTAGAAGTTGCTTCCGGGACAAAGGGCTCTATCCCCCCCCCCCTTTAGATCCAGCATTAAGGATATTCAATATTACATCCTTAAGTTTGCTTTCCCTTGTGAAAATTGAAGGGGGAAAGTTTTTCAACAAGTACACTGAACTGATTGCAGTGACCCTTTGCAAATTTTAGTAATTTTTGCCGTGAAATAGTGTTTAAAAAATACTGGTATAATAGGGGCCAGTACTTTTGATCGGATTTTTACCCCTGTGCTGTACACTGATGTAAAAACAGAATCCTTAATTATACTTGCAGATTGTTAAATTTAATAAATTCTTTATTCCTCCTTGGCCACGCATGAATAGGTAAATCTAATTTGAGAAGTGCAGAATGAATACGAAGTTTAAATATTTGAACAGTTATTTTTTTTTTCCACGGCAGTTAGGCTTCAATATTCGATATAAAATTGTTTCAATTGTTGTCCTGCTTGTGACTATTTTAAGGAGGGAGGGAGGGGGGAGGGAGACTGAGCTGTCGAAAATAAAAATTGTTCATATGCACTAAAATCTCAAATACTTTATTTTTAACAATGTTTCTGATATGAGAACTTCATGCATTTAGATTCTGTGTTTTGTTCAGAGCACCTAAATGGTTAGCACTAATCTAATTTTTTGTCATTAGTTTAGAAGCGTTATAATTTAGTAGTTAACTACGTTTTACAAGTAGCATATTAGATTTAACGAAATTTAAGGTTTGCGAGTTTGTCTTAAATTTTGTTTCAATATGGAAAGTACTTTTGCTTACTCTTCTAAAATGGAAGAGTGATAATAGGAAGCAAAACATTTAAAAAAAAACCTTAAGCACAGTTTTCTTTTTTTAGCCCGAATTACTCCTCTCTGTTTACCATTTTTTTAAATTTTGAGTTTGGTTAACATTTTACTGAAGTGCTAAATCAGTAGTACCGGAATTGACCCTAAGACAGCAAAACCTTATTTAGTTTTTTTAAGATGTAGTTTTTTGATCTGCAAGCAGAAACAAGTGACCAGGCAATTTTGAGTTTGTGTTTTACATTTTACAGAAGTGCAAAATCTTAATACAGTAGAACCTGATTAATCCGGACTAATAGAGCATCCAAATCTGTCTTTTTTAAAAAAACCTATTTTGCAGATTATCAGCGAGATTCTCTTATCCACGGTAACCTTGCCACCCTCTTCTCGTAGATAAGAGTTGGCTGTACGGTGTACTGTAGAAATTGAATTTCGAGTAAAGAGAATAAATTAGAAAACTGTGCGATAAATACATTATTTTACTTACAGTGAACAAGAGATTAAAAAAGAACTCGGAAAGGGATGTTCCAGGTCAATGTCGCTCCGAACTCCAATTTTTGGAAGGGCAGAAATTCCTAATTGCCAAAAATTCCTAATTGCCAAAAATTCCTAATTGCCAAATGGAATTTCAAAATTTGCGGAATGAAAAAATACGGGTATACACACAAATGTCTTATGAAAAGGGCATTTAAAGTTGCAATAGTATTTGAATTATGCTAACAAATTTGTCGAATCTTTAGACAAAATTTAGCAAATAAGGTAATTCTTGGGAGGGCACAGTGACCTCATGACCTTCCACCAGAGCTTTCCTGGTTTAGGATCATCTGCGCTCGACACTCTTGACGCGATCGGAAGAAGTCTTGAGGTCTTGTGTCTTAATTTGTGCACATTACTTGAATAACTAATTGACAGCGGTGGTCTGAAACGGCGAAAAAAAAAACACATCACTGTGCTGACATTAATATAAAAAATTTACACACATTGATAATCATTTATATCGAAAGTTAAATTATTTGCTATTTCTTGTGAGTCAAAAACACCTGAAACTGATAGTCGATCAAGTGATGCATCTACCGCAGTGGTAATTCTGCAGATGGGTCATTTATCATTATTTTCGCTGTTTTAGATTCAAAAAAAAAAGAGTGAGAGAACTTTATTATGTTAAAATGTTTGGCCTCTGAATTTCTAAAGAAAAGTTTCACTTTTTTTTTTTTGTAATTTCGAGTGCGAAGTTTTAAATTTTTCAAGCTCTCTTGAAATAATAGAATCCGAATCCTTTTCTGCACCTGTTTTCAGATTACGTTCCTTTAGATTAAGATTATTTGAAGATAATTCGTCTTAATGTTAATTTCTTTGAACTGATCCAAATGAAACAAAAAATTATAGAGTAAATTTCTTTGCTGTCACTTATTTTTTAATTGAATTGATAAATCTGTTTTTTGAAAATATATCCTAACAAAAAAAAAGAAACAATCCGAACCGGAAGCGTTAAAAACATGGTCCACAATACCACGGTCATGAGGAGAGGTTCATTAAATTGTGACGGGGAATAAGGAGAAAATAAAAAATGTGACATCACATAAGTTTTGGTTAAAATAAAAACCTTTAAAAATAAAATAAAAATGTATTTACTGTTCTTAATGTTTTTTTAAAAGTTTTTAAAATTCTATTGTTTTTAAAATTTCAAAAATGTTAATCTACTGATTTAGGTTTTTATACCTATTGACTGGATTTCGGAACGAAAGTGGTTGATGCAGATAAAGATTTAATTTACGTCATAGTTAAAATTTCGAATGGAGTCAACATGTTTAAGTCTAAGCAGCAATAAACATTCGACACCAAAAACATGCAAAATTGTGTTTCACTGCTTTACCGTTTGAAGTGGAAACTTTCCAATTGACGCAGTCTCTTGTTGGGGAATGTGAACCAAATCAAATAGTATAAACTTCTTACCCTTTTGTCAAATTGAATAAACAGGAAGCTTAGTTGAAAAATTACGGCTGATAAAGAAAGAATCAAGTATTTAAAAGAAAAAAACTTTCAGGGATTGTTTTATTTTTGGCAGTAAATTTTTGTATTTGGGGGTCTCGCTTTTTGCAACCGAACAAAGTGAAAAATATTTTTTTAAATGAAATACGTTTCATTTGATAGTTATAAATATTTTTCATCAAGCAAATAAACAAAAAATGAAAAAATAAATTAATGAGTAAAATAAGAGTTCATAAAATAGTGAAGAAATAAGGTTAGGGAATAGATAAGTCAATGGAAGTAAAGTAAATAAATTAATGAATACGCTAAGCGTTTGAAAAATAAGTAAAAGATGTGAACCGTTTCATTTTCCTCCGGTAGCTCTTGACCAAGTGTAATAAGCACCAGTGTCGTTCAAAAATTTATTGATCCGCCACAAATTACTTTTACAGGCCCCCTCCATATCGTTTACCCTTACGACCGTACGAATGTATTTCACCACTCATTTCAAAAATCTCGGGCCCCCTTCAGACTCGGGCCCGGATCAACAGGTTTCGCTTCTCTCCCCCCCGTGCACACCCATGTTAAGCACTTAAATAAAAATGTCTTATTATATTATCTAAGAATTACACTGATCAGTAGATCTCAATAATTAAAATGTTAATTACAAAACGCTTTCATTACATAGGAACAAATAGCTTTTGTTAAGTTACAAAATAGTGCATCAAATTTTGAAATAGCTTGTATTTTGCTTGGTCTTTAAAGCTGTTTATTTTTTGACTGGAATCAGCTTTGTGTTCAAGAAATTAGTTTAATTATTGGTAGATAGGTGACACTAACTATAAAAACATTTTAAAATGTTACTTTTGCACCACATTCCCTTACTACTTTATATTGCTTATATTCAAAGAGAAAACAGACCTCGAAGCTGCAGTATGCAAGATTTCTCAAATTATTTGTGCTTAATCGTGGTATAAACTTTTCTGACCTGCCTCAAAACAAATATTTTTACGTTAAAGTGGACTTCAAACCATGAAGAAAAACTAGGATTAGGTATTTATTTTACCATCCCTTTCGTAGTTTTCAACTTTCTGAATTCTACACAGCAGGATTTTACACTCGGCAACGATGCACGTAATCTTACTTTCCAAGTTAAATTTGAAATAATTAGAGAAATTTCTGGCGACTCGCCTAACATGAGAGAGGGCACTTTTACGAAGAGATTGTCATCTAAGTCATAGTTGCAGTCAACTATCCGTCGAGAAGTTTTTAATTTTTCTTGTTCAAGCTGCAAATGACATTAAAGTAGATTTTTTTCATACATTGATGCAAAGATTCTGCAAATGATGAATGGTTTTTAAGTTTTTTTGTCTCTAGTTTTATTTGTAGACCAGTTGAATTTTATTTCTTTTGATCTTTCATTTTATGCTAATAAGTTGCATAAATATTTAATGTTCTTAATATTTAGTCTAGATAGTTAAAAATCTTTCAAAGAGAACCGTGTTTTAATTAAATTCTCTGGTTTGTCATCACTTGATTTCTTATCGGTAACGGTTAAAAATTTTTTTAAACCAAAGGTTTTCTTTGAATAAATTGCATAATCTTTATCAATTTTTTTGAGTGTGTAAAATGGTCAAAAAACTTAACTGTCCAATATACTTACAATTAGTTATTTACACATCCATTTGAGGTAAAGCACATTTAGTGTCTTAATAGTGTAGTAGTATTATATTTCTGTTATTGTAGAAAGGTAAGCGTTCATAATTTTATTTATATTTTATTTTGAGTATAAAGGTGCTCTGAGCCAAATACTAAAACGTATATTTTAAAGACAATGTTTCTTATCTTCTGCTTTATCAATTCAGGTTTCCCCTGAACATTAAACTCGATACATGCAGGGGGTCAATGCTTTTATTTGCGCTGAATACTCGTAGGGGTAAATATCTTCGAACTGCTCATTCATCAAAACCAGGGGCATTTTTTAAGAGACGGGGGGAGGGGGGTTAATACACTAATTATCCATACATTAAATACCCGCAAGAAAATACGTACAATATTTATTCATTTATTATTCCCCAAACTCATAACCATATATTTTTTTTCCTCAATCATTTAAAACTACCACATCTCTCACAATACCATTTTGTTTTCTCTATTCGCATAAACACTCCTCATACATCATTCAATCAAACAATACTCGTACATATCCTCCTTTTTTTTTAAACTTGCATCATACATAATTTCTCACTAACTATGCATGCAGTCACCCAAACAACGCACACCTATACATTTCTAAAGTCCTAAACATATTGTATACTTATTACTACACACACATCCACCTCATATCCACCTGAATTCAATCACACATAAAGGGGTAAAACACATACACATAAAGGGTAACCAGGTAAAGTGTCCCTGGCTTTGGTTTGATGCCTTGTTTCGTGATGGATGGGAAAGTATCTCAGCTGAGATCAAATTCGTGATTGGAAGAAAAATAACAGGTGTCGTTTTCTCTGTGCCGGTTGGCTATTTTCGAGCATGGGGGTTCGAATGCGCTCTGTACAGGCGACGCTGTGCCCACGAATGAGCAATCGGGTCTCGGGGCACTGCTTCGGAAAATGAAGCGAATGGAACAGTCAAATGGTTGAACCAAAGATTCGAGCACATGAAGGTGGAAGTTCGAAAGGAAACATGACTCTTTGGAAACGTAGAATTGGCGTCATTCCGCAATATTTGGGTTTAAAATGTTCCGTACGCAACCGTAAATCTCGACATATCAATATTTAGTGTAAAAAAAGACGAGAGAAAAAAATTAGATAACTTCGTTATGTATTTTATGAGTGAAAAAAACGACACAAATTTGGAGATTGGGTTACTTTCAGGACCTGTCACAGCCAAATATTTCGGAATGACTTATAGAGGGAAGTGAGATTTCGGAGTGGTTGTTCAACCGATAGTTGAATGTGTGCCCGGTGTGTTCTACTTTGGATTCTGTTTAAGCAGCGAGATCTCGTTAGATGTAAATTGTAATGGCCTGCCATTTCTGTTACTTCTATAGTTTTTTTATTTTTGTAATTGGGAGCAGAAACACCTTAACTCCAGTCGCTATAAATCTTCTTTGATTTACACAAAACATTTCTTAATGGGGAGACGTGACGAGAACTAAATGAAGAGCAGATTGGTAGTTGGAGGAATGATTACTTGCAGTTCCTCCCAGCTTTTGGTTCTCTTATGTGTATATCTCATTTGATTAACGTGATATCTATTTAGCCATATATCCAGTAACCAAGCAGAAAAGTTTATTTTTGAAAAATATATATTTCAATGGAAAAAAAGATAGTGCTTTTAGTGTAGAATTTAATCCCTCTCCCCCGAAGTAAACAACAACAAATGCTGACCATTTACGTAGACGAATTCTGCATGGGGGGCGGGTTTCAATTTTTGAGCAGTACTCTAGTTATGCTCATAGTACAACTGCACAGAATAGTTGAATAAATTAGTTTAAAAAATGTGTTATCATGATCAAACTGATATCATAAATGTTAGAAAAAAGCTGTACCTGAACCAGTCTTGATGACTATTATGTGAAAGAAACAATTAAACTTCAGTGTTTCTAGGATCATTACTGAATGTAAAATCCTTCGTCAACTACCCACACTGATCACAAATCTACAAGAAAACCCTAAAGAGCTTAACATTTTTGATTAAATTTGATGGTTAACATCATAATCAAACCAAAAAAATTATAGGTAGATCTTCCATGACGAAATTTGTTACTTAAAATTGTTGAAAGGAAATGAAAGCAGAAAATTAAAATTTTGCGTTCCCATTGTTATAGAACGGTCTAACTACTAATATATCTTATTTTACCCCGGTTTTTAGTTTTTTGAGCAAAATTTCGAAACTCTTCGAAAAGCATGTGTTAGGTAGCACCAAATCCCAGTGCAGTGCGATTGGTGAAAATTTGACTACTATTCTTTTTTATCTGCTGCGTTTCCAACCCTTTACTCCAAATGAAATACTTAACATAGGGCTTGGGAATGTCTTACTGAAATTGCAAGACGAAGACAGATCTGTCAGTTATTCCAAAGAAGGTCACAGGAAAGGAATATGAAAACGGGGAGAAATAATTAAAAATATACATCAACGCTAAAACGTATCCAACAGTTGCCTTAGACCTTCTGACACATCCAAAGTTTATATATTTAATGTAGTTCATTTACTTGTAGGATATTTTTTTTAATTTTAACGTAACTGCTAGTCCTATTTAAAGGATTGCTTTTTTAATTGCAGAACATTAAATTTAAATATCAACGAGATTGACTTTGGAAATATTTGAAGAACAAATAAACGCTTTGTTTCGACTAGTTAGGCGTCAAAGTTTGAAACTGAGCCGTGACGTACCTATGTCGGAAAAGTGTCACCCTTATCCTCCGTATCCGGACTTTTGTTAATCTCGTGGTTTATACAAAAGTTTTCTCTCAAGTTTATCCTTTCGCCTTAATATAATAAAATTTGCGAAATCATGTTATCGATAAGATTTGTGTTGATATATACATTGAGAATTGGTTTTAATTCTTTGTCTAGCTCATATTTTTTTGCAAGGTTAAACCTAGCAGCTCTTTTGCCAAAACACTGCCAGACAGGTTCATTGTATTAGCTACTACAGAATATATTTCACTGTATTTTAGATATCCACTGTATTTAAAGTACAACGCTTTATCAATTTTGCGTTCTTTCAAGTAATGTGATTTGACAAGTAAGCTTGTTAAAATCAAAGAAAAAAACTTGCAATCCTAACTAATTTGTTTCTATTTTTGTGAAAACGCAAGAGATCTTAAAGTTAAAAAAAAAGAGTACATTAAACGCCATTTCAGAAATGATGAATTTATTACTCTTCCTCTCGTTTTGTAAACGTCACTATTAGAATAGTTTAATGTTAGTTTCACTATTAGAGGAGTTCTTACTCATCGGAAATTGAACTATGAAAATTTTATTCTGCATTTCCTAATATTTTGAGTAAAATGAAAGAATTTAAGTTGAAAATTGCCGAATCATAATAATAAATTTTGATCATTACTATGGAATTGAACCACTTCATTGCTGTAACATAGTTTTATTGCGGTATAAACACCCATGCCGCTCAAAAAAATCAAATAATATTTTTTCTTTCAAAATTATATTAATGACATTGGGTACTGAGGTTCGTTTGCTTACAACGTAAACTTTTTCTTTTAAAAATATGTATGCTTTACAATAAATCTTTTTTAGAGTCATATAATTTAATTGTAAGAGCGGGAGTGCAAAATATCTCCTATGGACGTAGCCTTATAAATGAAGTCCCAAAATGCTGTCAAGATTTGTGATGACCAAGTATGACATCATATGAGTCAGTGAGAAGCAAAGGGATGCGAGTGGACATTTTCAAGTTTTGAGTTAAACGCGTTTAAAGATTAGCTCCTATGTTGGCTTTCATTGAATTTTTTTTTATAAATCATGCTGTACAGCAGCACTTACCAGGGCTATTAGTACCAGCTCTTGCCCCACGACAGAGGAGAGCTTCACGTACCATGTGTACTAGTTATCTCCAAATTTTTGGTTTTGCCGCTTACATCCCTTTGCTTCTCACTGCCTCATGGGCTAAGAAACTTGTCGGGCATTCGCTTTTAGGGATCAGGTATTTTTAATAAAATTCGAAGCACCGTTTTTTTTTTTCATCTTCGTATGCTTTGTAGTGGGTAGTATTCTCGGCTAAAAAGGATACCAAAGCGGGGGGATTACATGTTGTTCTAATCCAGCTCGCTTGCAGTCTGAAAAAATCTTAGATTTTTATTCATTTCAATGCATGAACTAAAAAATCTTTTTAAAAATGTTCTTCAATTTTCAAAAATCACTAAAAATCTCTTTTTATTCGCGAGTTCATTTATATTTAGTCTTTTAAATTTGCATGGAAAAGTGAATTTTCAAAAAGTTTTCGGGAAGCCACTTGTAAAAGATCAACGAAATGTCACATAATTACATAGACAATACCATAGTTTATTTTGATAATATAAAAGATTTGATAAAGGTTCCTTCTTTAAAATGATAAATATGTATTTTTTACAAATGTGTATGTAAAGCGGAGAACTAAACATTTTTCAAGACATACTGGAATTTATTTCCCTTTATACAGTTTACCATACGAAAATTTAGATCACCAGAAATCCCTACAAATCAGCTGTCTGTGGGCACTTTAGCTTCAATGAGATAACATCAGCCACTAGCTCGGTTATTGTCTATTCCAGACAGAAGAGCCCATTACGAGGACGCAACTCCCGCCTCTGTGGAAGGCATAACTGGGCTCTTGGTATGTTGGATGGAATTCAGCGTTTCTTTTAAAGACAGATTTATTTTTATTGGTACTTAATATTGCAATGAGGCCTGTAACGCAGTATTAACTAGAAAAAGTCTATCCTCAAATATCATTGGTGGGCAACCGACCTAACTTCGCGAAATAAACCACGCGAGATGATTGAAACTGGTAATGATTCGTGAGAATTTTTTTTCCATGACTTAGCAGGGGCGTGCACAGAAATTTTGGGATACAGAAATAAATGAATTTTCCTGCTCCCTCTACATACTGTTTACCCCTATATTTCACCCCTAGTTTTAAAAATATCGGGCCACTTCAGGCTCGGGCCCGGCTTGCAGGTGTCCCCCCCCCCCCCCCTGTGCACGGCTTTGTGACCTAGAAATATTTTTTAAATGTCTCAAATTCTGCAATTGTAGACATCGGGTTGGTCCTCGAGTTGTAATTTCTTCATAATTTGAAAATAAATCTCCGAAGCTGAGAATTGAAAATAAATCTCCGAAAAATACTGAATACTGTCAGAAGGCAGACCAATCCCATATTTTTGAGAGTTTTAGAGACTTTTATGATTGTTAAATTCTTCCCTTCGAATAATTTTGTTCAACAAATGATATGAAACGTTTCTAAAAAAAAATAAATAAAATACAAAGAACCCCTAAAATACAACCCTAAAAATGTCAATGGCTCAAACTGCGCCGTAGTCCTCAATCCTTTTTTCATCTCAGCGTAACTGTTAACAAGTTACTTTTGAGACGATAGATGTGGTAAAATTAATATAAAACAAAGCTGTCACTGAAAGTTCGAAGTTATTCACAGGACAATTAAGTTTTTAACTATACTTGAATTAATTTTAATTTGCTTTTACCAAGAGACAAGCAGAATAGTTCTTTATGCAAAAGAAAGTGAACAATCAAGTTGAAAAAATAAAAACATGCTGCCCCTAAAATGATGAAAATGCGAGAAATTTCTTTGCATTCTTCCAATATGTTTATGTGTAGTGTTTTTTGCGTGCATTTAAAGCCAAATTTTGGTATCAAGACTGATTTTTGTCCTGGTTTATTGATGGAACATTGACGCGTTTAAAGTAACAATAAATGTCGAACAAGTCACGAAGAGCATCTATTTAAAAATATTAATTTTCAGTTAAATATTGAAAATACCGGTGTTTCAAAATATTAAACACCGGTATTACGAAATGGCTGGAACACCGGCATTCAGAATGCCGTCATCGCATTCTCGAATGGTAATGAATGTTAGTGATATTATGAACGGTGCTTGCGATTGCTGTTAGGAATTAAAGCAAAAACTTCACACACTTGAAAGTAAAATCTTCGCTTCTTTCAACAATTGATTTTCAAATTCCTAGTTCTCGCCGCCGCAAAAAGCTTCCTCCACCTGAAAGGAAAGAGCTGTCAGTCAAATTAAAACATTCGATGGCCTAGGAAATTAAGTCTGAACTGATAAAGATCCTATCGGGCGCGAGTCGTTTCCTTGTTTAAGAGGATTTTCGTCATCTCTACAGTGCCTTTATTTTCTCGTTGACACATGATTTTTGTTCGTGCGTTGGTCGTTTTTCTTAGAAAGATCTTTCCTAGTGCTGGCTGATTTGTTGATGTATTTTCAACTAAATCATGTTTTCTGTCGCGGGATTAATTTTTTTTTTCGGCGAATGAAATGAAGTCACTTTGCCATTTTGAAAAGTATATTTGCCTTTTTAGCCAACTTTCTCGTAGAATTAAGAGAAAAGCATGAGAATGCTTAAGGCAGCTTAAAAATATAAATAAAAAAATAAAACGAAATATTGAAAAATAAAAAATCGGAAAGATGGGCTTTGAGTTTAGGAATGTCTCTTTGCTCCCAACCCAAATAAGTTATGAGTAAATAGCCCGGGTCAAACTTTATTTTTTACAAAAGAACTAAGCAAGGACAACTCTTTCCCATATTTCGCTATTTTATTTGAACAGTTCATAAAAACTCAACATTACCATCTACAGACAAATTTAAGGCAATTGAAGGCAATAAATTTAATGCAATAAATCAGAGCTTAAAAGAGAGTTTGCAAAAAACGAACTTCGATGGGGAAAGCTCTTGACGAAGAACTTGTATAGGAAATATCTTTTTGATTTGAACAATGTTACGTTCAATTTTGAATAGTTCAAAAAAAAAAAAAGAAAAATGAAATAAGTGTCCACGTTGAAATTCAAAGTCAATACAAATTTCGAACTGAAAACGGATTTGCTTCAAACCAACATTGTCAGAAAAAGTTCTTGATGACGAACGTCTATAGAAAAGAACTTTTTTTTTCGATTTAGCTGGTTAATTTTGAACTAAAATTTTTAACTTTGGTGGCTACGGAATAATTTCAAACCTTTTTTACATAAATGACCAGTTCTCCATTCCGACTCATAAGATGTTTAGGTCTCTGACTCTTGTACCCAAAATCAGTCACTCTGACTCCGCAGAAATGCAGGTTGAAAGCGGAAAATACAGGAAAATTTAAAGCATTCCACTCCTGACTCTTTTACCCCAACAATCAGTCAGACTTCATCCCCACGAGATGAAAAAAAGCTCTGGTTTTTTTTACTGTGAAATAATGATTGTGGGAATACCCGCCAATAAGTAGTTTTCCAAACTAAAACCGATTACTTTCAGTGGATGCTAAAGTCTAAGTAATGATCGTTGTCATTGGTTTAAGTTTTACTACATGAGTTGCTCTTGCGAAAGCGGTGCGTTGCAACTGAGCCTCGAGCATGATATTCAGGAGCTGGGTTGAACTCCTATTGCGAAAAATATCCGGAGTAAAGGTTTCTGATTTCTCTTTCGTAATATTCGGTATTCCCTCCTAACATGGGTTAAGAAGGATTATAATCGAGGTTTTTAAACTTCAATATTAGAAAAATCCCGATAGCTCTCAAACTTTCTCTATTCCTTAAACACCACAAAAATGGCCTAAAATTTCATTTTCAGAGAGCGTCCAACCTGAACCATTTCCTAAATTAAATGTTGTCGAGAAATGTGTTTTTCAGACATCAATGTGAAAGTTTTCTGAGAATGACCCCAAACCATGGTTCCTAAACGTCACCAAAGATATTCTAAAATGGCGTTTTCAATCGTGGAAAATTTCAGATGAAAGCAGCCTAGTCCCCTAACACCACCAGAGAGATATTGGAATTGAGTCTTAAACTCCAAGTTTTAAGCGTTGTCAAAAAAGTCACAAAAATCCCCTTCCCATTTCGTCACCAAATGTAGTAACAACTGGCGCTTTCCACAGTTCAAAATCGAAAATTCCGTAGACAGTCCCTGAACCTTCCCTCATTCCCGTAACATCATTAAAGATATCCAAAAAAACTTTTATTTCACTTAACTTTTATTTCATGGAATTTCAGTGACCTTCTAGCATTGGCTAGGGTATACAGTTTCCCCCCTAGCAACCCCCCCCCTTTCTCTTCGACTAAGTAGAGCAGTACAATCGTTTTCAAATCTCTCGCCCTTGGACTCGAATACATATTTTAAATCAGTCCTAACTTTTTCCGGTGGAAGGATACGTGACCATCGGATAAGGGAAACTTTCTGTTTCTAAGAGCGATGATGCACACCTGGGAGGTTAAGGAGCAACCCCCCCCCCAACCAGAAATTAGTCTTTGCAAAAAAAAACCCTTCAAAACAACATGGCCCTAACTTGGACTCTGGTCCCAGTTGTAGAATCACCACTGGATACTACTAAGCTAACTACGATTACTAATTACTACAGTTAAAATTCGTCTTTTAATACACACAGCGTTCTAATTAGTTTTTGAGACAAATTACTTTTTTTAACTGATTTCTTTTTTCAATATATTTGAGCATTAGAGCACTTTTTTTTTTTTTTGACATAGACAATGTGTTTCCTCGTGCAAAAACTAATTTTTTAGTTCGTGAAAATGAAAATATTATAGTTTAACTTCCTACATTCGTGGGTGGTTTCAAAACAACTGTGAACTTCAATTTCATTAAAAAATATGTAGAAAACAAACTTTTACGTTATACAGGATCGGGGATGCCATTTCATTTGTACTTTTGGAGAATGTACGACTTAAAAGTTGGACCACGGAGAGATGGCGGACTAAATTGAATAAAACATTAATTTGTATCATTTGTAATTGGTAGAATCAGCCAGAAAGCGCCGAGTACTAAGAGGCAAGTTCTCGCTGACCCTATCTATTACAAAATAACAACAAATTACCTGTTACAAATGGATGTTTGACCTTCCAAGTCATCCACCATATTTCCGTGGACAATCTTTACCACTTTAAATGGCCATCTAATGCTTGTTAATAGATAGAATTATTTTAACTCTTAACGAAATTGAACTAAAATTATGGTTACTGAGAGGAATTTATTGTTATTTACTACATAGTAAATACATTATTTGTTACTACTGAAATATGGGAGAAATATCTGCTACTTGTTACAGTCCAATAGAGGCAAAAAAACATTAAAGAACTTGGCAAAATTAAAATGCGTATAACTTTGTTATAGGCATAGCGAATCTTGAGGGTAAATACCACTTAGTTTCTCAACATCTACGAATACACCGAATACCATACATTGCCAATGCCGAGTATTCGGTGAGACAAAGAGCCGTACTCAACTGTAAAAAACATTGATCGAATCGAATACCATCAATTTTAATTACCATTACTGCAGCCAGAAATGTCCTTTCCCTACCGCGAAGGAAATTTCTCGCTTACGCTACCATAGATGTAGTATTAACTAGATACCCAACCTCAAAGATGCAATGAGGCTCCATGGGCAAGCGAGACCATCTAGTAAACGGGCAAGCGTCAGAAAAAAAAACTATTAAAAATAGAGGAAAAAGAATCCTGAATGAAATTTTTTTTATGTAAATTTTCAAAAGAAGCAACTAAAAGTTTCAATCGTCGAGCGCAGGGTGTTTTTCTTTTATATGACGCACAAAACTTTTGCTAGGTTACTTTTGAGATTCGCGCCCAGTGGTACTTGCATCGGAGCTGTGCATCTGGTTATACTGCTCCTATGTACTCTTCTGCTCAATATAATTAGATAGAATGCAACACAATCGAGTTGAATGTGCCCCAAATTACGGTGATGGATATAACTCGTTGATCCATTTAATTAGCTTGATCTTAAACAATAGTTTAGTTCTGTGTGAAATTCTATTTGTTTGTTATTAAACATTATTTAATATTTCATACGATGCAAGGTCTCATACTAACATACTGCAAAATTTAATATCTATTTTTTTTCTTTTAGTCACTTAAGTATTTTTTGATATATTTTTGTTTCAGCTGCAGTTTTTTTTAAAGTTGCAGCTTTATATATTTATGAACTCTAAATAAAATGAGGTAAATCGTTTGTTCCTGGAACATAAAAGGGAAGGTTTAAATTTTCATTTATTAAATATAAATCAAATTTAAAATTGGGGCTTCAATAATAAGTTTTATAATAATGATGACGAAATATTTTACATCAAAATAATAGCTTTGAACGTAATATTTAATAACATAGTTTAAATACTATGTGAGAAGTACTTTCCTGCAGGTTAAATCACTTTGTTATTGAAAAAGGATTTAAGTTCCTGGACTTTGTTATTGATGTTGATATCTTGTTATAAAAGTTTAAAATGTCCAAAAGCTGATCATGGAGCATCATTTTACATTTGTTACGAAACTACTTATTCTTAAACATGATCAGGTCTGTATTAAAACTGATTGTTTGCAGTTTTTGAGATAAGTGATGTTATACTGTGCTTGTCAAGCGTTCAAAAAAAAAAAAAAAAATTGCAGCAAAAAAAAAAAAAAAATTAAAAAAGAGAAAAATGAATTTAAAAAAAAAAAGAATAAAAAAAGAAAAGAATTGAAAAAAAAAAGAAAAGAATTGAAAAAAAAGAATATAGAATTTAAAAAAAGAAAAAATTAAAAAAAGAAAAAATAATTAAAAAAAGAAAAAAATAATAATTAAAAAAAATAATTAAAAAAAGAATTAAGAAAAAAGAATTAAAAAAAGAAAGAAAAATAGCTGGCTGAAAGTGTGGCGCTTGACAAGATTTTTTGTTTTTGTGCTCTTTTTGTATTGATAAAAACTAATTTTGAAGTGTAAAAGTAATAACCTGCAGGAATCGGTATTCAGGCTAGGCGGCGACAGTCAGCAAGCATTTCTATTAAAAATGTTTTTTCTTTTATTTTATAAATACTGAAACTATAAATGTAAATATTCATAACTGTTTTAAACAAATGTACCATAAGTTATGTGGGGCAGACCATAACTGATGTCACTTTCCTCAACATTTTCGTTCCATCCCCCTTTGTCAGTGTCACATTCCACTTTCCTCCTTTGTCACATGTCACAATGTTAATATTCAAACACAGTCTTATAAAAATGTGTGTGTATTTTCATGACACTTCTCTCCCTCGAGTCAAACTCACAAAATTTCCCGACCCCTTCCCCCACCCCCCTTTAGAGCGTGACATCAAGTGTGGACAACCATGGCGAAGAATTAAAAAGTGATTTTAAACTGTTATTGTACTACATAAGCTGTAAAAACACAGAACGATGCCTGAGTTAGAAGACAAGGTACCCCGTTCGTCTGTTCCTCCCCCCCCCCCCTTCGCCTCTCTTCTCCATGCACTGTTTAAAACGGAAGAAAAAGCTATAACATGTATTGAGTAGAAACTATCCAAATATGTGTGGAGGAATCATATTAAAGGGATAAAACTCCAAGACATGAGTGTTAAAAGCGGTCTAGTTGAATATTGCTTCGACGAAAGAGAAAGCCTTCTAAGCAATATAATAGACTATAAAAGAACTCAATGCAATAGCTAATAACAGTGGAAAAATGGATAAGTCATACGAAGGACTATAAAAAAATAAGAATCCACACTTATTATGAATAATAAACTGCCAATAAAAAATACAAAATGGCTAGCAAAAATACACTTGTTTGTCTTACGGCAGAAAATGCCCTTCTATTTACGAAAACCGCAGATTATTTGCGTGGATCGGACATCTTACTTCGTGGAAGAAACAAATGAAAAAATAAAGTAACAGACGAATTGAATGAAGCATAGCCAAGTGGAGAGGGTGCTGGAATCGGAGGATTCCGGGTTGGGAGCCCGATGACTCCAAATACCCATGAAGTCCATGCTCGTTAAGTCCATGGAATTCTCTGTTCGGTCACTAGCAGTTACCATCGGTGTAAAGTTGCTGGGAGACTTGAAGCCTGTTGTTGCATGCCCCCATGGTCAGCCATGATGGACCAGGTCCATGAGTTTGTTTACCCTCAAGAAACCCAGCACCGTCACTGGGTCTTCAGTCAGATCCCTCCTGGAGAGCCCCAGGCACGACAGTATATGGTCAGGCGAAGCCTGCTCAACAGAACACTTGGAACATGTTTGAAAGATCTTCGACCCCTCCGAAAATTTTAAAGTTTTAAGATGTCCACTACGAAAACGGGCAAGAGTTGTTTGTTCCTGTCTGTCAAACCCAGGGGCAAGGGAGCCACCAGGTCGTGAACATCTGTACCAATGGACTTGAAGCTTTCCCTCCAGAACGGTATCTACTTGTGGAGGTGGCGTTGCCATCCATCTAGGCCGAAGTCCTGTCCAGTTGGAGGCTTTCGTCTAACAAGTGTCACTTTTTCCTGCCTTAAACCCAAACTCGCTACAAAAATGAGGCTTGGGTGTCCCAAGTGGATTTGCAGACTTCATAGCATTCTACAAAGATGGCGTTTTGCTGATAGTGAGACTGGTCTTCCACTCTCTTCCTCTTACCTTCTTTTGAATTTTGGGATTAAAGAAGCAAAGTATTTGAAAAGAAATACGGTACACTATAAAAAAAAAGCTTGATGCTGGGAAGTGCTGTTTGCGTTTTGAAAATGTTTACTTTCAAAATATTAAAAGCGACTAGTCAGAATCTGAGATTGGGAAACTTCAAATAACACGAGAGAACTTAAAGCAAACATTTTTTTAAAGACTCTCCTGTTTTCATTTTAAATTTGCTCTTCCACCGATGTGTTCATCATTAGCATCAGCGAAGACATTAACTTTCAAAAAGAAAAAAAAATAGATACACATTGAACACTTTTGTACGATGAAAAAATGTTTGTGAGCGAAGGAAATAATGCTAAAATTATATATTGCATTTTTTTGACATCTGATGAAAATGTATTCATCATATGAACTGGTTTTGACGCAGCTGAACAATATCTTCCGAACTTTGACTGGGAAGCAGTCGAATGCGAGCTGCTTCAACTCCTTTTTGACATTCTTCAAATACCATGAAGAAGTCCTCTTCCTTTCTGTAAAGTGACTTTATGACTCCAGTTAACTAAGAACCTTCAGCGACCTGTCGGAGCAATTAAAAAATAAGACTAACAGTTCTTTAATTAGTTGAGTCAAGGAGAAAAATATTCGCGGGGAGAGGCGGAAGTTATCTTTGGACTTAAAAATTGCAATTTATTCAATGTGCATCGTTTTTTCGTACGTATTCTGCTCTTAGTTGTTGTGGATATAATTGATATTCTGCGTTTAATTAAGTTTAAATCTATACATATATATCTCACTATGTTCCTGTCAACTTGTGAGCTCTGATATGTGCTTACAGCATGATTTTAATTTTAGATATATTGATCTATTATGATTCTAATATGCATATTACATATCTATTCAGTCGAACTTCATAAATTTGAACTCTTAAAACGAACCACAAGCAAGCTACATGCCCGTGGGATAGCTGATTGTCGTTCGGGTATGACTAACTGAGGTCAAAGTGAATTTATTTTAAATGTCCCTTGAGTTCATTTTAACGAGGTTCGACTGTAAATATATTCATATGACATTAACACTAGAAAGATCAAATGCATCATTTTGGCCGTTTTCAATTGTCTCTTTAAAGGTAAAAGACAAAGATCAAACTTCGCGACTTTTCTTTATTGTAATTTATAATACCACGCAATGAGTTACTTATTTTGTACGTGCTGTAAAATGCATAATACAGCATATTTTTCTTAGATAATACAAGCATGCTTGGATCAAGTTTTACTCAATTTTTTTCTTCAATTATAGACAATAAAAGAATTAATCGTTAATAAAACTCTTGGCCGTTTAAAAAAAATGCAATTTGATTTTTTTATTGAACAATATTCGGACCAAAATGAGTGCTCAGTTCTCGATGGTGTCTCCCAAGTTTCGCAGACATTTTATTTCCCGCCTCGCTGTTTTTTCAGTTCTAATCATACCTCTTCATATATTCAATGGGGGAGAGGGAAAATTTGAATTGTCGGCGAAACTGGGAATAAACCGCTTTCAATATGAGACATTTTAAGATCTTCCTAGTGTCAATGCGTTTACTTCGAATGCTTGCTGACTGACGGACTCGACAAGAAACTAATATATAATTTGAAATTTTTTAAAAATAGAAGTTCATGAACGTTATGTTTCAGTAACATAAAATTGTAATATCGTTCAATATTGAAAAAGTTTTATCTCTAAAAAAATCTCAACTTCTAAAAACGAAAAGAATGTTCATTCTATGAGTTAATATTTAACCATATATACAGAAAATCGCTATCACCCCTCTTGTATGATTATTCTGCATCTAATGATTCCTCTCTGAATGCCCTTGGCAAAATTAAATCCCTTGTGCAATTTCGCATCGAAGAGAGCCCAAGTTCCTCCATCAGGTGAGAAACTGTGTCAAAATGATCATTGCCATTGACATCCACTCCTTAATGGTGGCACATTAGTCTGGATGCCGTATCGGGGGATCGCACTAGGTCTGCAAAAGGCTAAACTGCCTAACGCAGCCCCTTTGGAAAGAAAAAAGAACTTAACTAATTTTAAAGCTGAAAATATAGTTGAGATTTCAAGAATTTTCTAATGGATAATTAGAGATGAAAAGTTCATAATTGTAATAAAAGCTCTATTGTAACAGAAGTTTCCAGCCCTTTTCAGTTTTAATCGTTTATCTTCTTTTTAAAAGTAAAATTTAAAGTGTAGCATAAATTTTACACTAGAACTTCCGATACACATTTCCAAACATGTAGCAGAGCGGATGATTTTATTTTTAAAACATAAATTTCAGACGCCGTCAAGAAACATAAAAATAACGGCGAAGGTTCTTTGTAACGTCAAAGTTCGAAAATTGTTTTTTCTCAAAGAAACGGATAAATCGACTTTAATATCTCACTTTGAATAGTCAAACCTTTCTAATGGGGGTTTAAAAACGGTTCACTAATAGTAATGCGATGTGTTTTCTCACACAATATGTACTAAACTATGTCCAGGATTGAAGTTTGTATTTTTTTCAGATCTTCATCGTTAAATTAGTTTTCTAGATATTTAAAGATATTCAAAAATTATTTAGATTCGTAAAAAAGAAAAACTGTTTAAATTTATGTGCACTGAAAATAGCCCCATCAGAAATGACTGAGAAGAAAACAAAAATGTGCAAATAAAAATGATTCATCCCATTTAAAAAACTAACTTTACATAATTTAGAAATCGCGTGATGTCAAAATTACCTGAATTTCAAGTTTAAGTAAAGTGACAAAAAAAAAGCACGCAAATTGCGAAGGTAAGTGAAAACAATTAACATGTACACAGGGCTGGTTCTAGAGGGATAATGTTCCACCCTCCACGTGATAATTAAGTACGTAAAAAGAACACATTCTCGTGAGCAATTAAAGCTGGAAATAGCAAGCTTTATAACAGATTTGAGTCTCACCTCTTTCCCGCCTTACACTTAACATTTTTGGAGATGATACGGAAAAAGTTCTCAATTTCACAATTTATGCCGCGCAATATAAAATCTATAAACGAGTAACTATCTCAAAGACCATAATTTGCTCATCATATAGAACAAGGGTTATCAATCGAGGCAGCGCCCCTAGGTGGAGGGCGCGGAGAAATTTCAAGGAATGCGCGAATGTAAAGTTAAAATAACTATTTGAAATACACATTGAAGCGGTATCAGAACCGGATCTTAGATCTCTCTGTAACCTGTTTCAGACGAACCAATCCGTCCTAACCCATCTCATTTTAAGTTATATATCATGTTTAAATTTCAAAAAATAAGTAAGGTGGAAGGTTTAGTATTGGTAAATGATGTGAAACTTATTGTTTTGAAGAAAAGTAAAAGACGAAGGCGGAGTTCAGGACCCTCCCCCCTCCTCCTTAGAACTTTTTTGAGAATTTGCATCTTTAGAAAGTTTTTGGTAATGACAAATGAAAGTTTGGTTGGTTATCCTTAAATCTTTTTTCACAATTAAAGTCAAATTTTGACTCTTTGGTGGCGTTATGGCTCAAGGGATCCCTGATTATTTTCTAATATGGAAATACGAGAATTAGAGTTTTAGGCTGCTTTTGCTGCTATAAAAGTATGAGGGAGGCTCGGGGGGGGGGGGGGGAGCTCTCTGCTAAAATTTCTACAGAAGACTTAAAAAACGCATTTTTATGTTATGCCATCTCTCCAATTTCAGTAACATTATCAAGCATATCTTTGGGAAGCATGTATTTGAAAGCTTTCACGTTAAAATTTCTGAAGATCAAATTTCAATTTTGGTGACTTTAACACTGAAGTTTTAAAACTACAAATGCTAATCTATATGTTCTGACGTTGGAGGAGGAAAGAACAGAGCGAAAGGTTCTTAACGAAATTGATTGGAAATTCAAGTCCCCCAAATCCCAGTTTTAGGATAAATTTAACAAAGTTAGGGGAGAAGGCACTGAAAGCCAGCTGTCTTTCGGAAAATTTTCCAAGTTAGAAACAAGAAAATGAAATTTTAGCAAACTTATAGGGGCCGACAGAGTGATATATTGGTTAGACGTTGGTCATCCAAAGTCAGATTCGAACCTGGAGTCAGTCGGTAGATTTTAAAGATGCAGAAAATCGACAGAATTGCGTAGTGTGGCTGAACAGCATGTGAAAGATCCTTAGAGTACTGGTTTGGCTTGAAGTGCTCTTGGAAAAAAAAAATTTCTAGTGTATTTGCGCGTCGAAAAGAGTAAAGGTGTCTCCACCTAGTGGAGCAACTGGGTGTCAGAATTCTCGCGGTAATTACATTCCTCGATTGGGTTGCTGCATAAAAGAATGGACATTACTTTGAGTTTCACATTAGGGCTGCAATAGGAAGATTAAAAAAAAGTCAATTCAGATTTATAGTTCCATTTTTTCTGGCCGTTTAATTCATTGGATTCCTACAAAAGTTCCCGATTTCTTTAGCGGGACAGCGCCGTTATTTAGTTGTCTTTCCCGCGTTGCTGCTGGACTCGTAAAAAAAGCTTAATTAAGGGCTTAGAAGCTCTTTTTCTTCAATGCCCCAAATACGGTTGCGCTTCTGGTGTTGAACCTCTCCCATCGGCAGTAAAAAAAAGGTAATACGAAGAACAATTTGTGTACAGTGCACTTTTTAAATCATTTGTTGATTTTTTGCTGAAATTTACGATTGTCTACTCTTAACCGACTGAAATTCTATTTCGGAAATTCAATGGCGGAAGCACCTGAATAGGGTATAAAAAAAGAGCATCTACTGTGAGAATAATGCTTCGTGTAAGGAGGTTATGATGAATCTGGCATTTCTCAAAAATAAATGAAATAAAAATGTTATCACTATGTTCATGCATTAGAATAGTATTTCGTAAAACAATTAGCGTCTTCCGGTTAGTTTAAGCATTATTTCATACCATAAAACCTAATGTAATACATGTTTGAAAAAACCCACCAATTTGAAGATTTTTCGCAGTATGACGCATAAAGAGATACAAAGGTTCGATTCGGAAGTAAGTGAAAGATGATTGAGCATTGGCCACTAGCGCAGTCAGTTTACCTAACCGGGGAAAGGAAATGACTTGGTCCTAAGTCCTTCCATGAAGATTGGTAATATTGCTCAAACCAAAGGGTTTTCAGAGGTTTACCCCCAAAGCACCCAATCACTGCACTCCTGATTGTACTCTATTATGAATGATTTGGTATACCCTGGACACGTTCATGACAATGCAAAAAAAAAGGAAAAAAAAAATCCTTGAAATGTTGGCAACAGGCCTGTAACCTACTTCAGTAAGGGGCTCATGCACCTGTAGTACAACTTAAGAAGCAGCTGACTAAAGGGCATCTGTTAATTAATTTCCGAAAGAATGACTAAACTACTAAACCGGTGAAAGACTCTTTGCTGGCCTGCGTCGGAAGTTTCTTATCTACAGCATCTATAATTGCGGCAAACCTAACCTGGCAGCGTTGTCATGCTGTGATTAGGATCTGCGTTCCCTTCACAATGCTGCCAGGTTAGGTTTGCCCCAACTATAGTTAATTCTCAAAGAAGTGTGGAGGACTTCCAGGCGTGAAATAACGATTTGAATCAGTTTTTTGAACTGCAATTGGTTAGGAAAATGGTCAGTTGCTTCAATGTTGGCACGGGTAAAGGATAAATAGGTAGAGAACCCCCCCTCCCGAAAAAAAATGAATTTATTTAAACGCAATCAGAATAATTTTTATATTTTAAAGTGAGGATTCGAATCCGAAAAACGTTCTTTTCTTAGCTATACTGACTATTTTTTTTCCTCACTAGTGGTAGTAACTTCTACGTCAGAGGAATCCCTCGCAATTTTTCAATATTTCAGTTAAGAGACGACTTTGTTAGCTGAATTAGTAGGTTATTGAATGGTTTGCATAAACATTTATGTATAATTTTTATAAGAACGAGATTCCCAGTTATAGTTGCTTCTTGCTTTTATTTACTTTTCCAGAATAGCTGTAATATAAAATCAGCATTTCTGGGGAAAAAAATTTCGAATTGCTCACGTAACTATGTCAGTGCACTTATATCTGCAGTCGCTTCGTTAGTTGATACCGTTCATATTAGAAAAGCTTGAAGCTACTTATTCTTGCTCCTAAAACTTCTTATCAAAAGACCTTGAATCACATTTTGACTGCCAGCACTTTCCTACTATATTACTACACATGAGTTCGTAACATGCCCCTCTCCCTTCCCATCCTTTCATTACTTCTAAAGTTACTTATTACTCTACTAAAATTATTTATAGATGAAACTGAATTTTCTAGAAAAAAAATCTTAACATAAATTAACATGAGAGAACTAAGGCCTGTTTTACAAAATGGTCTTCAACTAGAAATTTCTTTTTTAATGAATTGTAATATGTTACTCTTTTTATGAAGTTTCAGCCCGAAAAAGCAGAAGTTTAAAAGAACTTTAAATTACGTATCCGTAAGAAAAATTTACTCTAAAACCAACCGACCAATTTTGAATTTGGCAGTATACTTCCCTCAGTAAGTGGATCTCGTATAATCCATGGGTATTTAGAGAACGTAATAAACGTCCACTAAAAAGTGCACAGTTATATTTTCTTTTCAATTTTTTAACTTCGTTTTATTATTTTTTCCCCTATACTTCTATAATGCAACTATCCAGTCCTGATTTAACTTGTGAAATTTATATGAAAAGTTCTAGTCCAAAATCTGATTTTGGTTGACATACCCTCATCGAGTTTCCTAATAAGTCATGTATGAAAACCTTTTGGCAGTTCTGAATAGAAAGTGCTTTTGTTTGCAGTGATTCGTGAACTCCGCAATGCAAATCTTGTTCACTTTCAGAAACATTGAGATCCCCCCCCCCCTTTTGGAAATAGTTCAAGTAACTGGGATGTAAAATAAAAAAAACCATGCAAATTTGACTTGAACGGACGGATTCACGTTCCGGGTTGAAGTAATGATTGGTTTATACTCTATACTATCTATAATAAGGAGACTGGATCACACTCGGGCCCTAAGGTAGTTTTTGAAATTTAAAATAAATTTTCTGTTTTTCAATTCAGTGAACTGAAACAGCAAAGTGTTAAGCTTTTGTGACCAAAAACAATGTGAATTCTCCGCATTGAATTTTTCATGTTTTTAGTGCGGCGTTTTAGAAGTTTAAACTTAAAACGTGAGGAAAGTTTTTTTTCTTTCTTAACTCTGGTTTAAACTTTTAAGCGTTTTAAATGAATCGCTTCAGTTGTCTGACTGTTCGAATATTTCAGACTGGAAAGAACAAGAGACTTTGCATGACTTTTCCTTGTGCTCTTTGAAGTGGTTCGAGATGCAGTGCGGAAAAAACTGCTAGTTCCATATTTTTTCTTACTCTCCCACGTTCTAGCGTACATAACTGTTATAAATATTAAAATTTTAAGAAAAAATATCTTTTTGCTGGAAAGCTTAAAAAAACAATATAACGTTAAATCGCATACGTTTTCAGATTCTTACAGACACGTGTTTTTTTTCCTTCCAATGAAAAAAAAAGTCAGATTTTAGGTCTAAAGATATTTGATAAAAGCCAATATAAAAGTTATTACTTATCGGATGTCTTGACATCCAAGAGCTCACTTTTTATGCATTGAAAAAGGGATTTCTTGAAACCCCGAAACACGCATTGGCAAATATCTGTAAATTCGTGCGATTTAAGGTATGCGAAAACCCTATTTTTTTTCAGTATTCATTACATCTTTCAAAAATTTTCAATGATCATTCAACATGACTTAAATACCATATTTTTACTGTTCATTTGTTGGAAGAAAGCTACGCCATTTTTCTTTCAATGCATTCACCTTATAGTAATTTTTAAAAGCTTTTATTTTGAACTCTTCCCTTGATACAAGAGGATATTTCCGTCCAAATTCGAAATAATTAACCAAAAAAAGTTTTGCAGGTATTTTACATAAAATTTACCCCGAAAAACGTGGCAAACTTTTAGAGGTTTATATCACAATAATATATCAAATCATTTGCGAAGAATCCATCTTTTGCGAAGCTTCAAATGCTCTGGGTTATTATCATTATTTTTTTTTTTTTTTTTTTTGGTAGAGCTGTTGGCGTAAATAAAAGCTTTAAAAACGTGACCATGAGAACAGACGTCTTAGGAAAGCGAAAACTTGATTCACAGACGTTGAAACTGTAATGACTCTTTAGTTGCAGAAAGGTTGTAGAGTATTTGACTCTCGGCGAAGCGGCAACACTTGCTGAAAGGTATAGAGTAGAAGAGAAATTCATAAATGGCTGAGTATATTTCTTGTGCAGATCCAGTTTGCGTCGGAGCTTTTCCAAATTTGGCATAGAGGTCCTATGATGCTCAAGAATTCACTTTGACTTTATGAAGTTTGACACCCCTTGGCGGAACCTCTTAAAGAAAGACGAAAAGGCTTTAAAAAAGTAAAATCTCTTAGAGGTTTTCGCCGGAAAGTATAAATTTTAATTTTGAGTCATAAAAATGTTGTTTTCTACACAAAAGCTCTTTTCAAAAAAATTTTCAATTTATCTAAGCCTAATTTTTGAACATGCGTCATTTGAAACAACTTTAATCCTTGAGGTAGAACGCCGGGAAACGCAGCTAGTCAACTAAATAGGCGAGAAGTATCGTGACCTTCGACAGTGACTTAACACGAAGGTCACGTTAGTATGAAATGTGATTGAATATTTGAATCGTACTGCAACTCACTGTTACTTTTGCAACAAAATATTAAACTCAGGTCAGTGAACAAGTAAGTTCCGCGAACGTAAATTCTAAGATGAATGGGCGGCACTTGAGAAATTTAGTACACCCAAAATAATTTTATCATAAGCAACTTTACAACCCACGGGAGTAACAGTGGACCTCAATTCACGGTGAGAGAGAAGGGAAATCAAGCGTAGGTACATATCAGTATATAATAAACTATTTACGAATTAAAAAAAAAAACACTGAAATTAATGTTGGATATAAATCTGTAAGAAATTATGATTTTGCAAGTTTTAATGTAACAAGGTTTAAAGGACGAATCTTTGAGAACCCCGCAGTACAGGATTTGATTACCGGGTTGAGTACGGTCGACTCGGTTTTTCAGTCCTTGAGCGGGTCGAAAGAAAAAGTACCAAGCGTACTTGGGAACTAAACACTGGGGGCTCCGCGTATGGTTGACTACATATCCGAACGTCTGTCTTGCGCTCCATAGCTCTCGGTCTCGAAAACTGACCTGTGCATAGCAGGCCCTGTCCTCCACAGGCGTTTGCACCACTGGGTTTTAGATAAAGGGATTTGCAATATACCACCAGATGTCATGCAATCCAAAAACTGAAGTTTCGTCCTCACTCATCAGTCTGGCATTGTCAATAGCAGATGCAGACAGATGAGATTGCATTGAAGGTGAGTGTGTCAGCACACTGGTAGGCAACGTAAATTTAGCAAACAAGCGAGTAATTGATATGATCCAACTCGTCATTGGAGTACTAAACATGGGTATTTAGCAGGAAGTTACCGCCTTTAAGCCACGGCTAAGGCCAAACTACGTGAAGTATATCGACAGCCCGTCGATCACATCCAGAGACTGCGGTTTCGTCCTTGTTCTAGACTGGTGAGCCATTTCTATTCCAACCACCAGTTTGTTGGCATTCTACGCTTCAACGAGATGCCATCTACCTCCAGCTCGGTTATTGTCTATTCCAAACTGATGAGTCCATAAGAACGAAAGCGCAGTCTCTTGATGTCGTGACCAGAATGACGGTATATTGTATGTTGAGCATTAGGGTGGTAACTAACCACTTAGTAAGTCAAGTATATGCTGGACTAGATGATGATTTTTGCTCTTTCGTAAACCACGCAAGCCTGCAAGTGTCTGGATAAGGGTAAAAAATTGCAGTACGTGTTAATGGTAAAACAACGTTTCTGGGCATGAAACTCGACATTCTTGAGTTTAATATTTTTTCCAATCGCACTGTCCATTTTATGGCGTCCTTTGATTCCTGTCAGCCCTCAGAACATGCCGTACTTTTGGGGGAATAGTCGTAACGTGGAGCACTTGGTTTACTTTCAAAATGTGCCGTCAAACTGGTCAAAACAAAACCAATATTTTCTTGTCAATCGTTGGCAAAATCAGCATTGCCGATTTTTAATGTTGAAACAAAGCGGTTAGTGGAAAATTGAAAGAAGGAATAAAAGTCAAATGAATAATCAAAGCCACTAATTGCACTTATCGTATTTTGATGTGTCAGAAAGTCTATGTAATTATTGGATCTGTTTTAGCCTCAATTCACGAGCCCATATGCACAAACATTACTTACCAGACGAGAAAGAACTATTAAAATAGTTGTAGATTAGCATGAATTATTAACAATAGGTGTTCGATGTGTAGCTATCCTAAAAGATGCGGAGAGTGTCCTAGTAAACTGCACCCTTTATTACCTCGCTATAGATTTCAGTTAAAACATTTGACCAATCCATCTTAGTTATCTTGACGTGCAGACCTTTCAAAAATTAGAGAATAGTAGTTACTTTGGCACGACTTTTGAAAAACTTCAAAATGATTTCTCACCAACTGGGTGGGGAGATTATTTTTTTCCCTGAAAAGAACAGGAATCTGTAATTAAGAGGACAACTATTCGATATTTCTTTTAACAGAACCTCAAAAAACTTACTTGTAAATGAGCGCTCTAAATTTAATTGAAAAAAGTCTGCTTTAAATAAATTGAGATTTTGGAGCGCAAATGTGCTTTAACTATTCAACATACAGAATTTACAGGCCACAGAACTTGAAGTCTGATGTTTTTTCGCAATCAAACGGGTCACGAATACCTGGGCAAAAATCTCCAGAGTCGTAATCTATACTCAATCACTTTGCGATCTAAATGAACCGTTGAACAAGTGCCAGAGAACATCTTGAGCTCTTACCTAGGTCACATTGTGTTCATTTTTGAGTTATCTCTGAGCTTTTGATTGTACTGTAGAACCTCGTTTAACGGACTAACTGGAACCTAAGGTTAACCTGTAGAGCGAAAATACCGGCAATAGGCAAAACAAATTCGTAAATACGGCGACGTAGTTTTTTATTGCAGCAAAAAAATTTGCTTTGTAAAAAAAACTACCTAGTGATGTTTCCAGGGAATACGGAATAATTTATAGTTTAACTGCAGTGGTGTCGAACTGAAGCTCAGAGTACGTCATGGTGTTAATTAGGTTAAAATACATTTTATTTTAACCTGCACGATTTATGCAGTAATCGCACATTTAATCAAATATGTTATTGAGCAATATTTTTTAAGAAAACCATGGTTATCGTACGTACCGTTCAGTTACCATGAGAAATTTATGTTCACAAATAACTTTTTAAAAAAATTATAAAATTCGGATTAACCGGATAAACGGGGATCAGATAAACGAGGTTTTGCTGTACTTTGATCTCTGTCATTAGTAAACAAAATTCGAATGAATGAAGCATCTGGCTTCAGTACAAAAATTGCACATGAGAAATGGCTGAGCATTGCACTTTCAACTATCCAAAAGGTTTGAGTTAAATCGTGGTTTTTTTTATAATAAGCGTGGAAAAACTGTACCTAATTCAAACCCAAGTTAAAAATAGCTTTAATTCACAAAAGAAAAGATAAAGTGTTGTATCATTGAAAAAATAAATGACAGTTTAGTGGGAAGAACGATGTAAGCCTATTTTTCTGCCAAACTCGCGTTACTTACCATGAGAACTGGTAGATTACCGATGACTGCTTTTAACTGCAATATCTTTCAGGCAGGAAAGATTTGTCACTCAGTTAAAAAAGGTCAAATATTGAAGCTTGGTAGGAAAGAGCAATCGTCGGCTGATTTAAACAGCGTAATACTGAACATTTGTGTATGGAACTAAGATCGTTTTCCTTTGTTTTCAGCAATCAACAGTGGGACTTAGCCACAGGGGGAGGGAGTGGAGTGAAAATGCATATTTAAAAACGAAGAAACTGCCTTCGTTTACCCCCTCCCCCCCCTGTAAATGAGGCAGTTAGCAGGGAAAATCCGGCTTCACCATTTTTCCAGGAAGTAGAACTGCTTTTCCAGTAATCAGACGCACGATAGTATTCGCAGACCAGAAAATATCACGTGCAGTTGGCTTGCGATAAAAAAAATGGATGGTTTGGGTTCGATTCGTCATTTCCAAAGAGTCATGTTTTCACTCTTCAGCCGAAAATACCGAATCAACTCGCAGTGAAGGTCTTCTTGCTCAATCCATTCGTACAAATGATGTATTTTTACTCATTTTTTCATTTTAACAGGGGTGTCCCCCCCCCAAGTTCAATGGTGCAAATCCCCCCCCCCTCCCAAGATTTTAGAAAAGTTCTATGATAAGCCAATAATACACAAAGTTAAATGAAATGAAAAATAAAGAATGAAATACAATAGAAAATGTAAACTATAAAAATATATGTATAAATTTAAATAAAAAAATAGAATTACTCCCCCCTCCCCATTTTTATGGCGCAATTTGCGCCATAATCCCCCCTACCTGTGGGCACCCCTGCACTTAAATTCTGGAGTTTCAAACGTTGTCTTATAGTTGAGGTATACATTCGAGTGGCAAGGAACCATTATGTGTCACCCCATAAAGTATCCAGTTTTCAAAAAAGTTTTCATGAATTAGAAAAATAATAATTTGTACGCTTCGCAGCGGTGACTGTAAAGTTACAACCGTAGCACGGACAAATAATTAGGTTTTCAAGCTTCTTTTTTTTATATAGCTATTTTATCTTTTAATTTTGTTTTAATTATATACTTCGTATTATGATACTTTTTGGTTTCTCGAATATATGGAAATGACAAGGTGTATGATTAGTAAAAATGCATCATTTGTGTAAATGGATCCTGCCTTTTGATGAATCACTCTTGCACGTTAGAGAAATTTTCATTGCAATAACGGAGTAAGCAGCACATCAGTGGAAGACAAACCATGTGCTGTTCCTTTCAGTTCTATATCGCAGCGTTTCTTTTTGTTTGATAGGTGGAACTGTTTTTCATTACCACTTTTTTCTTGTTTAACCCCTGGTTTTTCGTCGATTGGGTAGTGTAAATGCAGCATTTTCAAAATGGTTGACTTGAAGTTGAAATTATAATTTCAAATAATGTCTTCGAAAACTAACTCCTAAAATGAACGCAAAAGTTTCGGAAATAAACTCTAACAATTGGCTTCAAGCAAAATTTTAAATTTAAGTTTCATTCTCATTTCAGTAAAATTTATTTGATAATCCAAATATAAACGTAATATTACGCTTTTTTGGACGAAAGTTGATTTCTCGTATCAGGTTTAGCAAGTCTGTTACGGTATTTTAGTAATTAGTTAATTCATTTAATTTTTTTGATCGATAAGTTAATAAATTGTAAACATGCAATTACAAAACGTAAAAGTTGATTCAAGTAATGTCAACTGCGCCTACAGTAACAATAAGAGCATTAATTTATTTCAAGGATGAATCGAATGTTATGTTAAAGTTTTGTATTCTTGAATTGACGCAAAAGAAAGTCGTATGTTGGTAATGCACGGATTTTTAATCCGCAATTCATTTTGAAATTTTCACCGCTGTTTCTTAATAAAATACATATTAAATGCTTTGCTCAAAACTAATTTACATCTATTGTTCAAGCGCTAATTTAAATAAGAAATGAACTACAAACGACTTGTGGAACCCCTGAGTGATCTCCATGGAACGCTGGGGTTCCACGGAGTGCAATTTAAGAGACGCTGCTATAAACTGTTATAGCTGCTTCATGATTGAAGATAGAAGGTAGCTCGGACATAGTCATAAATTGACATAAATGGTGTGTGGTTGGTATTTGAATAACAGAAAAATGTGGCGCTGTTTGCGATTGAACTGATTTCATTCATTAATGTCTGTGTCAGGCTATAGCTGTGCTACAGAGATATGAATGGATGATATGGAAGGGGAGACGGAACATTTCATTTTGTAATAGGTAGGATCAGTAAGATTATGCAAGCAGTTAAGTTTTTACTGCTCGCGCGTTTTTGCTGATCGTATCTACCGCAAAATGAAATGGTCCTTTTCCGCTTTAATTCATTTGTCTTCTTGCCTATGGTACAACTATAGCTGCAGAAACTTTTTCCACCGAGAGTTCATTCGCTATCGTCGGCTGAAGGGTGAGATAGGAACTTCCACTTTCACTGTGCTCGAAGGGGAGAATCGGATGAGAGACAACTATTTCATTGTTCCATCTTCATTCTCCGGACTATGCTTCGAAATCTGTTGCTCACTGATGGGCGCAACGTTGCGGGTGCGGAGAGCATTCCGATCCCCATGTTCGAAAAAGTCGAACCGGCACTAGAGCACCTGTTATATTTTTCCTCATCGCTCATTTGGTCTTGATTTACAACTGAGGTACGTTTTCATCTGTCGGTGAAATGGCCTCAAATGAATAAGCAGGTCAAAGTGGCTTCTTTTTTTGTACAGGGTTGTCTGAATGTTAACGTACCCCTCTTTTAGTTTCAACATTATGCCAGCTATGGTTGAATGTTTGTCTCTCGGATATTTTGCGGAGTTTCGGAGATGTTTTGCCGCATAACATCTGCGAAAACATGGCATAGAATTTCGTTGTGCTACGCACTGATGTTATTCTAGCGATATTTGTCTCTAAAATCTAAAGACTTTAAAGCAGGGTTGGCAAATTTTTATACACTACGATAAAAACCATGGTTTCTACCGTCCTGTCCAAAAACCTTGCGAAAAAATAACAGATCAAAATGTGTCAGTTATGTTTTATATTAAACTAGCTGCGTTGCCCGCCTTTGCCCAGTCTACCTTGAAAAAAACCATTGCGTCAAGTGAAGTATCAAAAACCAGGATTAAATGAAAGAAAAAAAACCATCATGCAAAATTTTCTCTCCAAACAATGACGACAGATAGTAACATTCTTTTAAGAAATTAAAATAAAATGAGAAAGATGGATTTAAAAGGCGTAACCATGGAAACTCAAAACAAAATAAGTTTAAGAATTGAAAATGAGAAAGATGGAACTAAACAATGGATTCAAAAAGCATTACTGTGGAAATGCAAAATAAAATGGTTAAAAACTTAAATAGAGAATAGATTTTTGGACTTCATTTAATTCGCTTGTAACTTTTTTCTAATGGAGATAAAGGGTTAAAATTTCGACTTTAGGTCGAGTTAGATCTGGAGTAAAAAAAGCAGCTCTTTCCAATGCTGTCAAAAAGAAAACTGTGGGACAATTCTTTCACTTTTTATTGATGGATTTAGTGAAGAAAGTAGTGCCTAAATTTCAGCTAAGCCTAAAACAATTCGAGGTAAAAACCACCGCAATTAAGTTAGAGCATTCAAACAAATTGCGTAGAACGCGGAAAATTCTTCCCTTTCGTACGATATATAATATTACTATTTGCGAGTAATTCCCCCCCCCCCCCATATTCGGGAATTTATGCGAAAATTGGGCCTAAATTGGAATTAAAAAAAAAGAACTATTCATCGAATTGCTTTCGAACTGGTCGGCAAACCTTCTCAGGACTTAAAGGAACAAACTGTGAAAATTTCAGCAAAATCGGCCGGGTAGTTCTCGAGTTTTGGGAGTTGAAACACAGACGCTTTTTGGAGACTTCATTTTATACCATGTTGAGATATTTATTTGATGGTAAGAAATCAATAAAAATATATCTCATTTATAGAGCTGATTCTAATCTAGTTACATAGAAGTTGAATTGTACATTAAAATTTTCAATTTTTAGAAATGAGGTTTTTTTCATAATAGTGACCCAAGTGTTTTACATTTATGCATGCGTGCAAAGGAAAGTGATCAAAATATAGTGAGGTAATTAACTTAAATACAATAAATGACGGTTTTTTGTAGTTACAGAATGTGTTATATTAAAAATATGAATTAAAATAAAGAAGTGGCACAGGTTTAAATGTAAGTGCGTATATTAATTCATCAATTTATTGTTCTTTAATCTAGGATTTAAAACAGAATTTTCATTAAAACATCATGTATAACTTCAATGCAAAAACCATTAAAGAAGTTACTTTTTTTTGCACCTAACGATTACAGATTTAATAACATTGCTTTGAGTAAAAATGGAACTGAAATCTGTACTGAATATTCTTTCATTTTTCTACCAATTGTTACATGAGATAGTTTTTATTTAATGGAGTTATTGGTAATGTTTTTAAGTAAACTATTTAAGTAAACATTTGAGAAAAATATTATCAATAGCTCATTGATTAATGCTTATTATTATTTTCATTTATACATTATGAATATTGCAGTCAATGCAAATTGATTAGATTACACCCCTTTAGCTTTAGTATACTTTAGGGCAGTTCAAAACACTTTTGGACAATGTTAGGCAATTTTAGACGGTAAAAACCACCTGTCCTGTCTTAAACCAGTTTTGGGCAGTCCAAAACCCAACCCTGCTTGAAAGTAGTTGTGTATACCAAATATTCAACCATTACTAACATAATGTTGAAAATAAAAGAAGGGCATGCCCATGGAAACAAGTTAAAAGCAATTCATGCATGGGCGATGAGATAAAAGAATTGGTTTTCTCTAATTTATACATATAAAACTATAAATATAATATACGGAACTCTTACCTGGGTGGCAGATTTTATAAGGATGTACTGTTGAATACGTATTGTGAAATTAATTTTTTTAGGAAGCTAAACTATTTTACACTATTTGCAAATATTTCCTGTATACGTACCTTTTTTTTTTCCTCTGGTAGAAGAACATTGCCTTTTAAAATTACCTTGGTCTATATGCTTAAGAGTTGTATTTTTTGTTATTACTGTATAGCTAACAAATCGCTCGTTATAGTATAACATAACAGATGGAAATTGTTCTTGATTAGAAAGATTTTCCGTAAAACTACTCTTAAATCGATATGAGATAAAGATGTGTGACATTGAATGAAGAAATAAATAAAATTTGTGTTACGACAGACATTTTTTTACACTTCGTTCAAATAGTTTTTAACATCACATTTTGCTAATTGAGACTTTAGAAAATTCTTTCAGTTACATGTCGATATGAGATAGAAATGGGACATTGAATGAAAAAAAAATAAAATTTGTTACGGCAGACTTTTGTTTTACAATTCATTCAATTTTTTACGTCACATTTTGCTAATTGAGACTTTTGAAAATTCTTTTAGTTAGGTTTTCTTAACTTTTGACTTTCTACGAACGCATTGGACCCATTAAACGTATTTTAAAAAAAAATAATAATGCACAAAATAATTTATTGATGTAAACATTCTTCCAATGATTTTTCGTTGAAGAATTCAGGGTTCCGTCCTGTCCCTTCAGATAACGTAGCATTTCAGAATGAAAGGGGGGGGGGGGGGCAATGGGACAGGCGGATACCCGAAAAAGGAACTGTCCCGTTCAAAACTTGAAGAGACACCTTCAACATATATCGTTGCTGAGTTCACAGTGCTTTGTATCTTTTGAAATGTGTTAGTAAATATTAATCGAAACATCTTTTCCTTTTTCGTGAATCTAACCCAACTGAGTTTCCGGAAATCCTGTATTCTGATGGATGAGAAATACTTTCTGGGGATTGAGGAAAAAGAAATCAGAGGTATGCATCTTTTTTGTGTTTTGCAAATGTACAATATTTGAATTTTGGTTTTATATTTTAGTAGGGTTACTTAGTTCTAAGTTATGGAAAATGGGGCAAAGTGAAATAGTTAACATAATCACTTTTTTTCAAAATAAACAAATTGGAAGTTTTTACGAAAAAGACGGCATGTAAAGAAGTAACACTATATTTTAATATTTCTTGCATTAAAACAGTATTTTTAATTTTTGGCCGTGATTTGTATCTTCACGTAAAAAAACAAAAAAGCGAAAATATAACTTTGCCCCCCCCCCCCATGTATGGAGCAAAATGAAGAATAACAGGCTTTTTCTACGAAATATTTTCTTTTTATTTACCTAATTTTTCATTGAACGAGTGAATGATAAATGAATTAATAATGAAACACTAACGATGAAATAAACACAAATTTACATGAGAAAAAAAGTGGGTAAATAAATGAACGAATAAGTAAAGAACTGTTTGTCACTTTTAGAAAACGTAAATGAATTAAGGGAGTTATTTCACTTTGCCACGCTGCAAGTGAAAGATTGTATTAAACGGTCAAAATCAAAGTATGCTAAGTATTAACTTGATACGTACTGCACCTGCAGTTCTCAATCCTAAAACTATGAATCGGAAACGTTTTATCATTTTTGAATAAAAATGCGTGCTTATTGCAATTTTGTGTGTAATGTTAAAAATGTATTGTTTTATTATGTATCTTGATACTTCGAATTAGTTGTTTTTTGCTTGACTGTTAGAATACTGATGGTAAGGTAACGCTGTACACTAGGTTGGGTTAAAAAAAAAAGGAAAGTTGGAATCTTGTTTTGGGGGAATACCGTCAAACGTTGTGCTCCTCCCATCCACTCAGCCACGTTATTCTCATCTTTACAACTTAGGATTTTAAACAGGTTTCCACTTTTAAATCGAGGTTTAAAACCGAACTTAGGACTCGATTTTGGCCTAGATGATCGCTAATACAAACTTTCATAAAAAATCATGGCTTTTCTCTTGACTAAGTTTACCAATCCTCTGACTCACTGACCAGTATTATAACTTTCCAACAGCCTAAGTGTGAACAAAGAACATCCAATGAATTTACACTACGGAACAAAAAATAACTTTTTATCTGCATCCTGGTTTTAACAAGTCAATTCCTACTCATTTTGGGTCGAGGAAAATGAATAGGGTAGTGGATTTCTTTTATTAGCTTCTTTTTTTTCGAGATACACAAAAGCCCACTGGAGAAATATGCACAACGACGACAAGGATAAAAGAGAGAGGTTAAAAGGAAAAAAAATCCTGTGCAAGTGCAATAAATGGGTTTGAATAGATCCTGTTTATTTTTACGAAAGAAGTGGTTACTTTTGGCCTATTGCTGTAAATGCTTCATTTTCGATTGCTTTTTGTACTTCAAAGAAGCACCATCTCTTGTAATAGTTCAGCATCATTTGGTGTGCATTAACTCAGCCCAATGGCCCTGATATGTTTTCGATTGAAAAAATATCTTGGTACAACCTTTCCTCATGCTCATCGCTAATAACTTCAGTTTTAAACCAAAATATCCCAGAGGAAGTGAACAAAATAGGGTTTGAGAGACATAACATTCACCAATGGTCACAGAACTTCGTTAGAGATTTTTTGACCAGCTATTTTTAGTCGGCATCTTTTCTGCTGCTTAAAAATATTTGTAATATAACCTTAAGGGCTTCCTTGGTGTTTTTTCTTCCCTTTCCTTTTTTTTTTCAAAAGCAGAGATTTTAATAACTGCGCGCATTTGAAGAGTCATTAAAATTCTGTTCTTAACATCAATATATCTAAGAAAGTTAACTCTAAGGTATTGGAAAATCATTTTATTCTCGGCTTTCGTTATTCCCAGCATAGTGAGCATAGATGGAAGCAGAAATGGGCGGATCTACTAGAGGCATATTTTGGACATTTCTCCTCCCAGAAACAAAACTTTCAATTACATTTTGTCCGTAGCGAGATTTTCTATCCCGACCAGGGTTTGAAGTTTAGATGATTAGACTCATGGTGGGTTATTCTATTTGCCAGGAAAAAGATCTTTCGTGAGATTTCAGTACCTTATTTAGCTCTCTATCTTAAACTAGAGTTAATCTCAACATTTTACGGCTGTTTTCGTGTTGAGGAAGAAAAATAAGTAGGAAATAGCTTTTTTTTTTTTTTGAGCCGGATGCATTTTTGGTGTTGACTTTGGTAAACTGTTAAAATCTATTCTTAACGTAAAATGTTGGGAGTAGAAACAAAAATGCAGTAAAGCCAATGTATAACTATGTTAAATGAAGGAATTACCGACGTTTCAGTGCACAAAAATTGCAAATGACTGCAGACACGTGCATTGGGGTCACAAGGAACCACGTTTTCAGGGCAAAGAAGTGCGCGCTTTTGGATGAAAAGTCATCCGAGGAAACATCCAAAAGCTCACACTTCTTTGCACTGAAAAAGTGGTTCCTTGCCACCTCGAAACGCGCGTTTGCAGTAATTTGCAATTTTTGTGCATTAATACGTTGGTAGTTCAGTTAATGTTCAAGCACAAAGGTTTTTATTTGTTGTAACGATGTTATTAAAACCTTAATATTATTGTTGTGGACAGATAATCGTTATAGATATTTTGTAGCAAGTTACCGCCCTATAGTCAGGGCTAAGGCAGAAATACATGAAATACACCGCCAGCTCAGTTGTTAAATCCGAGGACTGCAGTTTCGTGCTTATGAGCACTCGTCAGCCCGGAATAGGAATCACATGAGCTGGAGGCGAAAAATCTCTTAAGGGAGCCAAGAGAGCCAAACCAACTGGTAGTTAATGTAGAATTAGCACACTAGATGAGTGACCGCAACGATAGTGCGGTTCAACTCAATGATTGATGGCAAAACATGCTTTGACAAAGCTGATGAGTGCTAATAAGCACGAAACTGCAGTCCTCGGATGGAATAACGGAGCTGGCTGTGTTTTAAGTATCGTTACAGATAGTTTAAAAATTCGTGCGCGCATCCCTCTCCTTATTTATGGTATGGTAAGCTTGTAATATTTTGAGTAATTTTAGTATTATTAAAATTTAAAAAAAAAATACTAATTTAATAATAGTTAAGCCAACAAGGTAATATGAAATAATTTTAAAATATCATAATTAGTTAAAAGGCACAGAGATTTTTTTAATGTTCTCCACATCGGGAACATCTTTTACACATTGGTCACACTGGGTCATTTTCATTTGGTGTCAAGTTTACTTTATCTTACTGCATCTTCAGATTTATTTTCGTTTTTGAAAAAATGTATTTCTTTGTAGAAACTTGATAGCTATTCAGTCTTCAATTGGATGCTGGTAGAATTTGACTTCTCCTCCATTGGTCCACCAATGCTCGTACCGGCCACAGAATCAGTGATATTTTCTTAAACATTGCAGACGGAGTGTAACTTGTTTTACTACGACGATGATGATGAATGAACAGGGTCCCGAAGTTTCCAGGGCAGAGGCGAAAAGGACGTAATGGGGTAGCCAACCCGTCAAAACATCACTCCGCACCGAGGCTAAGAAAACGCTTTTACAACGGGCAAAGCAACCCAAAAAAATAACTATTGAGGACTGAAATCGTGTAAGTATTATTTGTAAGAAGTGCTATTAAAAAATGTTATTATTTTGATTAGTTTAACGTAGGGTTCTCAAACGGTGGGTCGCCAGACGTGGAAGAAAAGTTCGAAGAAAATTAATTTGTTTTCTTTGTTTCTTTCTATTTTGCATCGCATGCAAGATGGAAGTTAAAGTGCAAGGAGGAAAAACTACTCGAAAACAATACATCAGTAATGTTTGTAAGGGCTTATTAAGGTATTTAAGGTTAATTGAGGCAGTGAGAAGCAAAGGGACGCAAGTCACAAAATTTAAAATTTGGAGATAACCAAGCCAAACGGTAGGTGAACCCCTCCTCTGTCTTTGGGCAAGAAATAGTACTAGTAGCCCTGGTATGTGCTGCTGTACAGCATGATTTAGAAAAAAAAAATCAATGAAGGCCTATCTAGGACGTAATGTTTATTCGAGTTTTACTCAGAACTTAAAAATGTCCTTTTACATTTATATCCCAATTGCCTAAATAGGGAAGTTGCAACCTATTAAATGTTCATATTTTGACTATTGGATATTGTTAATTGACCCTTAAAACTAAAAAATTCACCATCACCGAATTTTAAAACACCGTGATTGATTTTTAATGAATTTTTAAAAATCCACGCGCAAAAGTGCGTTCTTCTGAAACGTCACGAGCTTACGTCACAGGGCACTAATGGACAGCCTTCCGCCGAAGATCCCTAGTTTTCGCTAGGAACATTTTGAGCGCACTGATATTTTTATTTTTTAGAAATTCAATAATCCTTTTGAACATACTATGGAGGCCGGATTCGTTAAAGCATAATCTAAATAATCTTCCTCGAGTAACTAACATCAATGATGATGTTCGAATATTTCCGAAAGGATGAGAGGTTTAATGTTCCAGAAACGCGAGGAGTTAAATGCGAGGAGATAAGCCTTTTACGTTTCGCCTTCGAAGCCAACTTCGAAGCACGTCCTCCGGCTTCTCCCGTATTGGAGGAGTGCATGACGTCACTTCCTATGCCTTTTGACGTCACAAGCGCTTGAACTTTAAAAATTAATTTAAAAAAAACTACATATCGTATCGCAAAAATGTTTTCACCTATGATGTTCAACATGTTACTCTATTATATAAAAATAAGATTGAAAAATCGAAAACTTCCCTATTATAAAATAATTCAAGAGACTAATATACGTATTTATTTTACTAGTTACTTGTGTTTATAATGATAAATCTTAACGATTTGTGTAGTTGTTTATTGTTTTAGGGTTTAGACAGACTAAAACTTTGGGGGTCGCAAAGACACTTAGTCTAAAAAGGGGGTCGCAATGTCTACAAGTTTGAGAACCCCTGGTTTTAGTTTTATAGGAATGATTCTTCGATGACTCGACTTTTTTCATTTTCGTCGACAACAGTTTCTTTTTCCTTAGCTCCCCCAGGCGGTTTCGCACGCCGTTTGGGGAGCTGCTATTCCAGCAGGACTCTTTTGTTTGCTATCCGAAAAAACACATGCTCTGATTCTACGATCGGTACAAGGACTAGTGATGTGTTTTCTGCCACTTTTGCCGACGGGATCTGCTTTCAGTGACTTGTTCAATTTCAACTTTTTGACATGTGCAACTATTACTGAATTAGAAGCACCTGTTTAACTAGCGATAGCTCTCTCTAGAAATGTAAGGAGGAGAGTAGTAATTCTTTTGTTCCTTTAACATTTTATGAGGGACGTCTCTGAAGCATGGCCCATTCTTTAAAATAAGTTTCGACAACATAACCAATAATAAAATTAAAATATTGAAATTTAACCTCAAACTGTAGAAACATTGCTTTATTAATAAGTGTTACGTATTACCTATAGCAGGCACCAAAGCTTTCAGAGAAAAATTTCTATAATACTTAATGTAACCTCAAGACAACAGCTGTTTTCTCACAATAGGATCTAAAGCAGGAATATCATCAAATATTTGTAAAATGACGCGGACTGATAGTGTTGCCTCTCCTAAAATGCAATAATGATGCCAGAAGCCTATCAAAATTTAAAAAGAAAATGTGGTTTGTGTTTTATTTCTTCAAAAAGTGAGCCCCAACTAGAAAATCGAGGATTTGAATAGTGTCCCTAATAATTTGACCACCCACTGTAGTTAATAACTCAAATAGTTTAAAACGTACTTGCAATTTAACTCAAATAAAAAAGCTTAAAATGAAAAGCTTAGTTAGAATAAAACTTAATTTTAAAGTTTTTTTACAACAATATTCAGAGCAGATAAACGAAAGTCGTTACCATTGTTTAAAATAAAAAAAGGATAGGTAACAGGTCAACATACTTCAAATTTCAAAAAGTTTCAACTCAAACTTCAAAAGGGAAGTACTTTTAGATTTAAATATTTTTTACATTTTACTTTAAGGACTACTTATATAATCTTGATACCCACTAAAAAGTATAAACTAAATACTTATATGATTTCTTGATTACAACACTAAAATATATAACTTGTGTTTTTGAAACCTAAAGTTTAAGCCTCAAAATTAAGACAAATATTAAACAGCAAGAAAATGATATGGTAAAAGTTAGCTTTTGAAAGCGACATTTGCACGTTGGGTTGAATAAAATTCGGAAGCTTTTACACCTAAAGAGAAATCAAACCAAAAAAATGACTAAGATCTAAAGATCCAAAACAAGCAGTTAATCTTAATATCTTTCCTTTTAGGTTAGTTTTTAAGCAGTCAATAAAATTTAAATTAGAAATTTGACAAAAGAAATAGGCGTTACACAGCTCACTTCGTTTTACTGAACCGCCTACACTACTTCGCTCAAATTTCTGATTTAAGTTTCATTGACTGCTTTAGAATTAACCGAAATGTTAAGATATTAAGATTAACTGCAATGTTTTGGGTCTTTAGATCTCTAGTCATTTTATTGTTTTGTTTCTCTTAAGCTGTAAAAGCTTCAGAAATGTGTTCAATCCAACGTGCAAATGTCGCTTTCAAAAGCTAACTTTTACTATATTCTCTTCTTGCTGTTTAATATTTGTCTGAATTTTAAGGCTTAAACTTTAGGTTTCAAAAACACAAGTTACATAAAAATAGCTCTTTCTGTATATATTTTTTGCATTTAAAGTCAATTAAATTTTAAATGCATGTTATTTTATGTGAAATTTAAATTCTTTTCTGATTTTATAGAATTATTTTTCACAATGCCCTATATTTTTGAAACTTCAAGGGATAGGAAGCTGTACTTAAATCCAGTTTTAGAATAACTGACATTATTTGATGGATGCCTCGTTTGAGCATGAGAAGGAGTTCAATTCATATCTAGGTATGTTTTAAAGTTGTTTTTTTTAAGCACTTTTATAATATTTGGCCTTTTTGTCACGCAATAATCGGAGAGGTCTGGTTTTGCTTATCTCTGCAACTAGACCACGATACTTCAGGATTTCACTAAATGATTTACTTCATCTTAAGGTACAACTTATCGCTGAAAAATTAAAATTCTAATATAAAATTATTTCGGTTAGGATGAAATACAGCAAATTCCAAGCAATTTCTCCATTAAATGTTTAAATATAAAACCTATTGTTACAAATTTTGCTGCCTTGCAACAGTAACGTTAAAAGCAATCATAATGGAAATGTTGAATCAAGGCTTTTCTGAAGCAAGCAACTCCTAGAGAGGAACGAGTATTAAATTTTAGTGCCGATTGCTTAAAGTTTTAGACACGTATATTGGTTTTTTCCCTTTTATTACCCAGCATTTATGAATGGAAAAATAAGGTGAAGTTTCGTGATGGTAAAATTATTGTATTTGTAAAATATATTTGCACTAAAAAGAATAAAATAACAATTTTTCAAAAAATACTAAGCACTTTTAATAATGCACTCAAAAGAACAAAATATCTTTCCTGGGTCAGAAAGGACAATTTAAGTATTCCCGTAGTTTTTGAAAATTCCAAGAAAATGACACCACAAACGAAGAAAAGTGCGGTTCTAGTCATTTCAACCAAACTTTCTCAATAAAAAAAATGCATGTTTCAACACTCAAAGTTATTACTAATAATTTAAACGAAAATTAATAATAATAATCACAATTGCTACGAATTGTGGGCAATTTGAAAAGTACCCGATACGTAAACAAAGCTTTACAGCCCAAAGCTATTCCTTTTCTGCAAGGATTGTCAAGGGCTGTATTCCAGCAGGATAATGCCCGTCCACATGTCGCCAGGGCTGTCAAATCGTACCTTGATTCGCAGCAGGTACAGCTTCTTCCTTGGCCTGCATGTTCCCCGGATATGTCACCGATTGAACATGTGTGGTATTTCGTTGAGCGGCGTCTCGCTCGTGATCTTCGTCCTGTTGCTTCGACAGACGAATTTTGATTGCGCATGCAAACAGTATGGAATACTCTTCCGCAGTCAGATATTCAAACTTGGCTTCACTCCATGCCGAGTCGTGTAGAAGCTCTCATTGCGACGCGTGGTGGCCACACAAAATACTAATTTCTATCTCTTTTTACTGTTTGTTTGGTTTGAAAACTTAATCATTTATTTGTACCATTACCACTCAATTGTGTATTAAATTTCATTCAACTATAATGCTTCCTTCGTGGTGTTGCAATTTTCACAAACAGGAGTGTAGTTTAAAACGTGATTGCAATTTCTTTATTGGAAAAAAAGTAATTTTACAACTGTACTTGTTCAAAATTGCTTTTAAATTTGAGCATACAAATGTGCAATATTTCGAGCAGATAAATGCAAGTCGTTACCTTGATTTTTTTTTTTTAAAGATAGGTAACAGGTCAATATGCTTTAAATTTCAAAAAGTTTCATCTCAAATTTCAAAACGGATATAATTAAGATTTAAGTCATTTTTTAGCCTACTTTCCCAGTAAAAGTCAGAGAAAGAAGAAAAAAGCATGAAAGAAGGCTTAATGCATCTTAAAAATATCCCGAAAAACAAAAAAAAGTCACAAAAATAAAATAGTTAGATAAATATTGAAAAATTAAAAATTGGAAAGTAGGGTATTGAGATGGGGGGAAATGTCTGTCTGTCTGCCCCGCCCCCCCCCCTAATAACTTTTGAATGAATAGTCCGATTCGAACAAACTTTTGTTTGTTCGAAAGATCTCAGCGAGGACACCTCATTACCTTAATTTACTTTTTGATTTGAACTATTTTTTGTTAAGAACAGTTCAAAAAAACTTAACATTAGCGCCTAAGGGGAAATTCAAGGCAATTCCGAACTGTGAGGCGAATTTGCTTCAAACAAACTTTGTAGGAAAAAGCTTTTGATGGAAAAACTTGTTCAAATCGAAAAGATATTTTATATACAATTTTCCGTTCAATTTTGAGCAGTTCAAATCCCTTAACATTAGCGCCTACGGGGAAACTGAAAGTCAATGTAGATTCCGTACTTGAAGGCGGATTTACTTCAAACAAATTTTGTTGGAAATAGCTCTTGACACCCGACTCCTAGAATTTATTGGTACTTGACTCTGACTCCAGTGCCAGATAATTAATCGGACTTCGACTCCCCGACTTCGACTCTGACTTCGTAGCTTTGGCAAAAATTTATACACGGAGGACAAACGACTGATTCCGATTCTTGGATATTCGACTCCGACTCCTTTATCCTAAAATGAGATTGACTCAGACTCCGCAACTATGGTTTGATCTGTGAAATAATTATTGTTGATGTGATTTGTTTTTATTTTAACGCTAAAATTTTAATTTCGGTATTCAGTTTTCGTTGAATAAACTCGAAGTCATTTATATTTCTAGATAAATGTGCAGCGATGTTTTTTTTGGACAATGAAAATTATTTTTTTTAAGTTGACATTTTATTGTTTTTATTTATTTTGGTAAGTGCATTAATTCATTTAAAAAAATATTTTTGGTAACATGGGAAAAAGAAACATTTTTTTTTTTTGCTGATATGATATATTTATTTTAATGAGCTTATTAATTTTAATTATTATTTTTTGGTTTTGAAAGGTGTTAAAGAATTTTTTTGATGGAAAAAAGTATATTAGCTGCTTTGTTTAAAAGGTGCTATTTCATTTGTTCTTTTTTTAAAAATAGATTAGTGAGGAATATTTTATTCCTACAAATCAGCTTAAGATATTAAAAAAATGTTTGAAACAATTTGCGATTTTAGCTATTTTCGAGAATATTGATCAGGGACTAGAAAGTAGTATGAGTATGCGGGAAAGTAGGCTCGTTCAGTTCTAGACGGAACTTCAAGTTACACTTTATTTTAAGGACTACTTCTAAAAGCTTTACACACAGTAAAAAGTATAAACTGAGTACCAATATGATTCCTAGATTTAAAACACTAAAAGATTGCAGTTTATCTCAATATCTTTTCTTTTAGGTTAATTCTAAAGCGTCCAGTGAAATTAAAATTAGAAATTTGAGAGAAGAAATAGGTGGTACTCAGCTTAGTTCGAATAGGTTTTACTGAACCGTCTATTTCTTCTCTCAAATTTCCAATTCAAATTTCATTGACTGCTTTAGAATTAACCGAAATGTTAGGATATTAAGATTAACTGCAATAAGATTTTGAGTCTTCAGATCTCAGTAATTTTTTGGTTTGATTTCTCTTTAGGTGTAAAAGCTTCCGAATTGTATCAACCCTACGTGCAAATGTCGCTTTCAAAAGCTAACTTTTACCATATCCTTTTCTTGCTGTTAAATATTAGTTTAAATTTTAATGCTTAAGCTATAGTTTCGAAAAGACAAGTTGTATCAAAAATAGTTATTGTATTTTTTTTTCCTTCAAAGATTAAATTTGGAATGCAAGTTATCTCATGGGAAATTTGAAACTCTTTTCTAATTTTAAAGAATTACATCTCACAAGGCTATGGAAGGTGAATGTCTCTTCGGTGGACATAGCTCGGAATTCCAAGTGCAATAAAACCTCTTTTGTATGGCCCCCATTTATCTGAATCTTCTGTTTATTCGGATGAAAATTCTAGAGTTTAACAAATATACACTTAAAACTATATCGCAAGAATGGAACTATAAATACGCCAAATATTCGTTTTTATTTTTATTCAGTCCACAACTGCCGCATAGGTCGTAAAATAAATTACTGTAATTTAAGAAAGAACGTGGCGTACTTGGGGGGGTTAGTCTGACACCGCCACAGCCGAACTGTAAATGATAAAGTGCTTTGGACCCTTCATTTGTAACAAAGCGTAGTTTTTAACTGCAATGAAAGATTAGCCTCGTTATTTAAGAATGTGATGTGCATATTACCCTTATCATTCGGTTTTTAGTTTATCCTAATTGCCTTTGGTCCCGGTTAGTCCGGATTAAGGCTCCTATATTAGGAGAGCTGACTTATCCGACATTTTGGTTCCAAAACTGTCGGGCGAAAAAAATAAATACTTGTACAAAAGCCTCATTGCAGAAAACTGGTGACCAAGCTTTAGGTGTGTTGCCTGATTGATGTTTGATTATTTTATTTTGTAGATGAATACAATTTAATTCATACAAATTAAAAACAAATAAGGTGTGAAAATTGAGGTTTATTACCGTAAACATTTCCCGATACATTTTTGCTGAATTTGTGAACGAAGTTATCTTTCAAAATTTACCTTAAGTGACATTTTACTCAACTTATCATCAATTATTTTATGACTTAGCAACCAACGAATATTATGACGTATTTATAAATACTAGAAACGAGGTTGGATCCAGTTCTGTCTTGGAACCAAAATGTCGGATAAGTCAGCCTGTCCTTTTCAAGGAGCTCTAGTCCGGATAAATGAGGTTGTACTGTATACAGGTGGAGATTGATAAGCAGAGCATAATTCTTGCTCGATTTCGTTCATACTTTCCACTCAATGTCAAGAGACTGTTAAAGTATATAATACATAATTAGTTATACTAATGTCAAAACACAAATACCATGGCTTATGTATGGTACTTTTTCTTTTTAGTTTTCCCAAACAAAACTAAAATCAGAGAACCAGTACGCGAAGAATGCAAAACATTCAGTTACCCGTCTCAGGGACGAATAAAACAACGTAACGCTCGAGAGGCTTAGAGTTTCGGCAGATCTACCCGTTTTAGGGGACACTCAAACCATTTTAGCAGTGTTTGGAAAATTGTTCGTTTCAGTACGTGATATTGTGATTGGATCTGTATGCGGGTGAACATTTATTATTTATTTTACTTATTGGTTTTCTGCGGGCACTCTAATACAAAGAGTAATACAAAGGATCGAAAATCAGTATGAGAATAAAAATATATTGAAAAAAAATGTTAAATGGTTTTGGGAACATATCACTATTGGTGCCATTATCTGCCGTTGAATGTGACTGGTGTATCTCAAGGGTAGTGCAAGGACTCGCACAAACTTGATGTACAACTTGACTCTAAATGGTAACTTGTGATGATTGAATACTGGTTCCAAACGCTCCAAATGAAGTAGCGCAATTATTATGTTTTCTCTTTAAGTATCTCTTGCCCAGTCGGACATTTCTTATCAGTTAAGTGTGGCTCCCGTATAGCAAAAAATTGCTCATAAATTTACATAGAAATTATGTAGTTGGACTCCAATGAGGACTTCTAATGTCCAGGTTTTTGCTTTACTTGTAAAGATAGTGCAGGGATTCAAACGAAATTTGGTATTCTAATGGACCTGAAAGGGATCTAGAGATAATTAAGTTTAAAGCTCGAAAAGCGTAATAGAATATTCAGGATAGAAAGAGAATGTTCTTCGCTTTAATCATGAATGCTATTTAAGAAGTTCTCCAAAGAATTGGTCAAAAACTGGTACTGATGAATACTCATCGAGGTTAGTTGTGACTTTATTTGAATTAATAAAATATTTTAATATTTATTAGTAAGATAAACGTCTAACTGAAGATCTTTAATGTGTCTTACCTAGGCTGGTTCTATATGTTTCATTTAGAAGTTAGTATTTTGTACATATTATTTACGTTTAAGAACCTAATAATTCTTCGATATGTATCGAAAGTGCAAAATTTTGTTGAATAATCGTAACCTTCTTAAACACTGCAGTTCCTTAAAATGCATTAGGAACATTCTTATTTTTGTCATTTTATTTCAGCGTAAAAATTCCCAAGTTATCAAAGTCGGAGCAGAGTTCTTAGCCGCCTCATCAGTGAAAAAAAGCATGGGAGCATTTTAGTTTTTTAACAGGTTAGTTCCATTTTCTCCACTCACATGCAATATAACTGTTTTGCCCCATTGCTTAGGATATTGCACCATTAGTCAGTTTCAGAAATACTATATTCCTTAAATGTTTCTGTTTTTAAAACATGGGGGAGAGTAGCAGTGAATAGAGCACTTATCTTTCCTGTTATTTCTGTATTTTTTTCTAGATTCCTTTCTTCAAATACTCATGACAATTTCGAATCTAATTCGAAATTATATAAAAAATATATACATAAAACTCAATGATACTTGCATATAATGAGCAATAATTAAAAACTGAACTTTTTCTCTCTCATTTAATCCTGTCAATGGGATTGAATGCTGCAGTGGGAAAGTAAAAGACAATATCTGCAATAATAGTGAATTTTTGAAACATTTGAAGAAACATCCCAGACAGCACGAAAAGTCCTTCGGACGTCCATTTTATGTCCTGAACGTCCAAATCTAGTCCGTTGTAAAAAATCGACGAAATTTGGCGATCCTTAGACACGTCTCGCAGGACGTCCCAAGGACAAACTTTTTTTTAGGCCTAAGGATGACCTAAAGTGATCCTTATCTTTTCAGGACGTACCACGGACTTTTTTTTTAGATATCCTTGGGACTTATCTCTAAGGATATCCCGAGTCTCAACAAAATCAATCATTTTTAGGACATTCATCTCAAGTTGAACGAGAAATTTTATTTTATTAGTTTTCTCACTGAAATTTTCTAAAAATCCTAATGAACTATGATCTACAAAACTTAAACGAGTTACGAAAATAACATTTAAGTTAAATAAGCGTAAAAAATTATTATTTTTTTTAGTTTATTATTTTTATATATTTTATTATTATTTATTTATTTATTTTTTTTTTTTTTTTTTTTTTTTTTTTTTTTTTTTTTTTTTTTTTGAGGGAAAAAAGTTTTTTGAAAAAGTACAGTTTTTTTAAAATCACAATTAATTATGAAATAGGAAGCTCAAATTAGCGAAAGAACTCATTTTAAAAAATCAAATAAATACAAAACACGCTTGTTTATCCATGATACTTTTTCAAATATAGGTTAAAGCGCGGTGGGAAATTCGATGACATGAGGACATCCTCGGGAGTATCACAAAAGGTAGTTCCAGGGATTAACTTTAGTCCTTTCAGGACGTACGAAGGATTTTCTTTTTTGACATCCTGCGGTCTTTGCCTTCGGATGTCCTGCGTATGAGAAAAATCAGTCGTTCGTAGGACTTTCTTGTCAAACTTCGAAAATTCTTATTTTTCGCATTTTGAGTGAAAGTAAATGTTATATGCTGCGTATAAAAAAAGTATTACTGATCTCAGAAATTTGTTGACTTCTAATATACTTTATTTAAAGGGGAAAAGTCGGTACTCTTACATTTACATATTAGTTTTAATTTTACTTCTTTGTTGTCAAAAATGAAGTCATATAAGTATTTCACTTCTCAAAACATATTAATCGAAAGAAAAAATGAATATTTTTACAGTAAAAAATGTGGAAATGTAAAAATGCAAATTTTTATGTGGAAAGGTAATAAAATGGACATAACATTTTCAAATCGGTTTATGATACTCAAAAATCCTGCATTTTGGCGATAGTAAAACAAAATATTGCCAAAAACGTTGTTTTCTTCTCTAAAATTTAAAACATCAAAATTTGAACTGTATTTTGTTATAAATTTATTACATTAAACTTGATATTATTATACAATAATATTCCTCTAATGCAATTTTTTTTTCAAGTAATGGTTATTTATGGCGGTTTTTCTTTTTATTTTTGGTAATTAATTTTTAAAAAAGTAAAATATAATTTTATTCGCGCTTTTTTACCTTTATACATCACAAATTCAAATTGTAGTTAGAAATTATTATAAAAACGAAAAGAACCCCCAAATTTCCCTAACTATTTTTTTTTCTTCAAAGTGTTACATTTCAGGGTTTTAAAAAGAGTTTTCTGTTTTAAGCATAAACATTTGAATTTACCATTTTTAAATCATTCACTGAATTCTTTTTCATTTTTTACAAAAAAAAGCAATTTTTTCAAGGTTAAAAAAAAATTCTTCCAACTTTGTCTCTTCTAAAATTCTTCAATCAAATGCATTTTATATCTCTTTGAGAACGAAATGTAAAAATTTAAATTGCTGTTCTAATTATCATAATTGCAAACAGAACGGATGAACCCTCAACTTTCTTTAACGAAATTGTAAACAATGGACAGACTTCAGGGCAAAAATGTCAGGCTTGTGTCATAATTTTAAACCAAATTATACATTTGAATTTTCTATCATTATTTTAAAATCTATCACTGATGTGAAATTTTTTTTATTGTTTTGAACATATTTCCTGATTATTCCCCAAAAAAAATTTTTTTTTGGATTTTCATTTTTTTCCCGCAAGATAAATAATTACGAAAAAAAAAATACCTACGAAACTTTCTTTTTTTTTTTTTTTTTTTTCAAATTCTTCATCTCCGTATGCGAGATTTTGTAAGCTCTTAAAAAATCGCTTTCACCCACTCGGGGTTTGAACCTACACCCACAGGGTTACTAGGCTGAAACGCTACGGTGTACTCCAGTCTTGCTTGACAGTATGTAGTAACTTAAAATAATAAATGGCGTTTAACATATAAGGTTTCTGAAAGTTCTTTTGGGAATTTCGTTCTAATTTTGATCGTAAAAATAAAATTTATGACGTACAATGTTTTAAATCACGCACACTTTCAGTATTTCTTTTTTAAGTTAGCGCGAAAGATGGCGTTTGCTCATCGGTAAATTTGGCTGTTCAACACTCATATCTGATGCGCTTAATTCCATTCAATGGGGATCCAAAATTGCTTCTGAGCTTTACTTTAAATTAATATTGTTTTGCTGATATATAGCTTTAGTTGGTTTTTCAATTATGTACAATGATCAAAGTTTCACTATTGCAGTTTTGTAGGCTTAAGTTAGTTGGAATTTGAAATAAAAGTTGCTAAAGATCCCAAATTTAATCCAATATCGACTATCTGACCACAGGACTTACAAAAACGAAGCAATAAGCGATTAATTGTGCATTCGATCAGCAAATTGTATTTTTTTCATCGTTTTGACACTTATTACACTTTTTTCTGGCTTCTGTTATTCTGTACTTTGCACGTGCGAGCTTCAATGGCGGCCAGGAAACCCCGAGAAGAAAGCTGGAAAAGGTAGAGGTTTTTAAAAATACAAGTAGTGTGATAAATTATTCCCAACAGATTTTAAATTTGCCCTTAGGGAGAAAAGAAACTTGAATTCCTACTGAGAAATCTAAAAATTCAGCGACAATATTATTTTTTTTTCAAGATTTTTTTCCGTGAAAAACACATTTATAATTTATGTTGGGGGGGGGGGGAGGAATCGATAAAACTGAAAATTTTAAGAGAATGACCAGATTTTGAAAACAACGGTCATTTAAGGACTTGAAAGTAAGAAAAACGGGACTATTGGGCTTAATTGGCGTGGAACAAGCATGTGTAATATAATCAGACTTTCTTAAAATTATCTCTTACTAAAATCATTTTTATTGAATAAATTTTGAACTTATAATTACTCAAGTTATTAAGAACACCCGGAGATAACGAGCAAGTTGACTCGGAGTTTGGCTCTGTTTTTTTCAAATCATAAGCTAATTCATAAAGAAAAATAGGCGAGATACAAATGCGCTGCATTATACTAATTTCATACATTTTAAATACATATTTCCTTTTTGAAGGTGCAGTGCCCAGAACAGTCATCCGTTTACAATAGTTGCATAAAAGATAATTCTTGTAGACTTATATGAAATCCTTCCGAAAAAAAAAAATATATATATATATTAATTTGAATTTTTGGCATCTTGAATTCAAATTATGTTTTTCGCAATCACAAGTGTGTGTGTATGAATGCGCGTGTGTGTTTGGGTAGGCGCATGTGTGTGGGTGCGTGTGTGTATGTATGCATGTGTGTGCGTGTTGTGTATGCAGTGCTGTGTGTGTGTGTGTAGGCATATGTGTTTGTGTGCAGGCATGAGTGTGTATGTATATGTGTGTGCGTAGGAGTGTGTGTTTGTGTCCGTGCGCAGGCATGAGTGTGTGTATATGTGTGTAGGTGTGTGTGTGCTCAAGAAAAAAAAAGCGCTTCTAATTATAAATTCGGTAGTATTTTAAAATTAGGGGACTTTTAATATGCCTAAGTACTGAGACTATTTTTGAGAATATGAGGTCAAAAACCTCTATACAGGTTGCCCCCAAAATTCGAGAACATGTGGTCGATTAGCAATACAAATCCATAGCCAATAATGGTGCCCCCCCCCCCCCTTCGAGTAAAGGCGCACCCTCTAAAAATCACGAAGACCCCCTTTAAAGAGAAAAAAATACCTCTCAAAACACCCCCTCCCCCCCAATTTTAATGGCGAAGTCTGCGCCATGACCCCCTCCCTTCCCCCCTAGGTGGGCACACCTGCCACAAGACTGGGTTATATATGCATAGCTAAGCTATAAGGACTCTTTGAATCTATAATTACTTACTATTTTTTAATAACATGTCGAATGAAAAAAGGGGGGGGGGGATGAAAACATATTTGTTGAAGAAATTCCTTTTGTGTCAAATTTTTGTCAATGTCCAAAAATTAGTACATAAGCAATCCTTGCTCATATCATATGTATACAGTGAAACTCCGATTTTATGTTCTCTGTATCCACGTTTTCCTCGCATTAAAATCGGGTCCCATTATCGGACCATGTATTTCCCGTATTTTGCGTTTTTTTTAACCCAGTCTCTTAAGAAACATAAAATTCGGGTTTCACTGTGTTATTATAAACTGTATGACATATTTCAGAACTGTTATAAAGATTACTAAATATTGTTCTTAGTCATTTTAGAATTTAGTCAAAAACCAACAGGGGTGCCCAACGCCTAAGGGCACAGGTGCAGGGGCGTAGCTAAGGGGGAGTTTTGGGGACAACCCCCCCCCCCCGAAAAGTTAGTCTCAAAAAAAAAGAGAAAAAGAAGAGAGAAGAGAAAGAAAAAAAAAAGAAAAGGGAAAAATTCCAAGCGATTATACATATATATATATATATATATATATATATATATATATATAAGAAGTAACCCCCCCGCCCCGAAAGTCGGGTCTAGCTACGCCACTGCACAGGTGCACCTCCCTCTATATCGTGGAGACCCCCTCCGAAAGCAGAGGCCCCCAAAATGAGAAAAATAGCCCCCCAAAACACCCCCCCTAAAAATTTGAATGGTGCAGTCTGCGCCTTACCTCCCCTAGGTGGGCATCCCTGAAAACCAATAAAAAATTGTAACTGCAAAGGTATAAGAAATTATCGCTTATTTTTATTACGAATCATTTAAAAAAAACGAAAATGTTTAGGAAAAATAATGTAGTTTGACTTTACAACAGTAAAAAGTAATAAAATCAAAATCGTTAAAGGGAAACCAGAAATTGTCCCAATTGAATCCCCAAAAATATTTATAAGAATCCCCATATCGTTTCTGGATTTTAGGACACATCTGAAAACTGACGTTCAGAAATACGATCACCTCAACTAAGAAGGGAAAAAATGAATCGAATTTGATTTGTATTTGAAAAATGAAGCATTCGAATGAATCTAGAAAAGAAAGTAACACGAGGCAATTGAAAAAAAAAAAAAAAACTGGAGGCATTTCACCATTATCTTTTTCCCTCTCTCTGATTGTCTGCAGTTAACTGCCACCGTGATGCTTTGTTTACGCTCGAGAGTGAAATGAGTTCTTGCAGCACGTGGCCGGCTGTGCCGCTTGAACCTTACTTAGGATATAGGTAAGTTTAATTACTTTTATTTTATTTATTAATATTGCTAAAGTTTAACTTTTACTAAAAGAAAGAAAATTAGTTAAATTTTCATAATTTTCGCAATGATTAAAAGAAAAAAAAAAAAAACTTAAGTCTCTCATAACACATGCGCTACTGAATTTCATTTCAACCTGATTTTTTTGTGTACGCTGAAAGATTGTTTTATTTATTATGTCTTGGATGGTATGAAAAGAATCAAGAGAGATTTTAATTCTGAGGGAAAATTATTAATTGGTTTAATACTTTTACCAATCAGAAATTATACTGTTCCACTATATTCGCTCGTAATCTTTTTAACTAGAGTATTACATTTAAGTACAATAATGTGCATGTCATGTGACATGCACATTGTTAACGTATCAAAATATTTGTATCAGGCATTGTATTTCTATCATATTATGAATATTTAATTAAATGCAATAGCAGGGGGGGGGGGGGGGGGTCTTAAAAATTCCTATGTGTGAGCAATTTTTTTTTTACTCAAGTTTATTTTTAGAGTTATGTTTGAATTTCCTTGAATGTTATGTAGTATATATTACATTTAAATTTTCTCAGATTATGTAAGTAGTATATCTTTTAATTATGTAAAACAAATCTATTGGTAAGATACATGTTTATCTACTATATGGTTTCTTTCTGAATATTATGATCTGCATTAAACTTGTTATTTTTTATTAATATTTCAAGGTTCTGTCATTATTTTCAATTTCAAATAAATTTTGTGTTGCATCATTAGGGGCTAATTAATTACTGCCTGTAAATTCTATTTAAATGCAAGCTTGGATTTTAAGAGAACTTGAATTGGGGTTGGTTTACTAAATATTTAAAACTTGGTTATATTTTTAACATAAATTGCAATATTGTAAGCTTTTTTATTTTTTCATGATATTTTTTTTAATGTTTCTCTTCAGAAACATATTGCTTGAAGTGCCATCCATATTTTCATGAAAATAATTGATAATTTCTAATAATTGGATGCTGAATGGTAGCTTAAAAAATGTTGAAATTTTCAGATAGTTTTCTCCTACTGTTTCTGTAATTAAAAATTTTCCAAGTTATACTTGTTTTTTTGAGCAATCACGATTGCTTATTGTTTTCATTTGACTGTTTTTGGCGTGCTATCATTTTTCCCACCGGCGCGGCGCCACCCTCTGCCAGCACCACCCGTCGCGTCGGTTGGCCTCACGATGCTGCTCCTCTAGCGAAAACCGTCTCCAGGTTGCGTCCATATCCTACACACACACGCATACATACATGCACCAACACACACAAACACATACACAAACACCACCATACACACATACCCCTACACACAAACACATACACACACGCATGCATACAGACACCTACACACACGCATGCATACAGACACCTACACACACACGCATACATACACCCCCCCCCCCCACACACACACATTCATACACAGAACTACCCACACACATGCCAGCACTGAGACACAAACACACATGCCTACACACACATACACATACCCCTACACACAAACACACATATCCCCCCCCCCATACACGAATACATACACACACTCGTGATTGCGAAAAACATAATTTGAATTCAAGATATCAAAATTCAAATTAATTTTTTTTTTTTTTTTCGTTTATATTATTTTTTTTTTAATTTGTAACTTGAAAGAATATTTAGACTTTCCTTAAATTATCTCTTGTTAAAATCATTTTTGTTTAAAAAAAATTTGAATAACTCAAGTTATGAAGAACACCTGGTGTTAAGGAACTAACTTGCTCTTAATGTAACCAGGTTAAACTATTTTAAACTATTTTTTAGTCTTAGTATCAATATCAAAATTAATTATTTTGCCTAGTGAAATATCTAATAGTTTTTTTTTAATCATAAATTAATTCATTTCAATTTGCTTTTTCTATGTGTTGAATGGCTCAAGAGACTGATCATGCTGCATAGCATAAGATGCCCTAAAAGAAGTTGAACACCTAAGACAACGTCTATCAGGCAAGTTTAAAATTTTATATGTTTATCAATGCCTTAATTTGATATTATTTCATTATTAACTTTTTCCAATATTTTTTATATACTTTTTTTTAAGGCTGTTGTTAGTTGTATTTTTCCCATGCAAGCAGAACCTAATAATTACGATAAACCAGTGGCGCCCAACCGTTTCGTACCCAAAGGCTGCACCTCCTTTTAAAATGCTTTCCATTCTCTCATAAAAACACATATGAAAATTTTAAGTATTTAAAATTTTTCCTATTAACATAAAAAATAATATAGGAAATTATATGGAAATTAAACTCATAGTGGGAGATGCTCTATGCTCCTTTTATTTATTGCACTGCTTTTCAGGGATCAATTTCTGAATATTTAACTCCGAACTTTATATTGTCATGAATTTGCTTTCATATTGTTGCTTTTAATCTAAACAACAGGCCACATGTATCAACTTCTCTGGCCGTAGGCTGGGTACCACTGCTATAAACTAAAGAAATAGTCATACCTTACTGCTTCAAGTTCTAGGCTTCACTCTATCGCATTTTTTAAAAAAATATGTTCATTATTTTTTTCTAATGGGCTCGTGTTGATTCTTCTGAGGGGCTACAGTTAAGTTTTAGTGAGGTGATAAAAACGGCCGAAGAGAGTGTCAAGCACCATGATGTCATGAATTTCTATTGACTCTTGACTGTTAAAATACTTATTAAGCTGTGCATGTCATGGACGCCCATATGAAAAATTTTGAGAGTGGCAATATTTCCCCCATGGTTTAGCAAGATATTTTTCCCATGAAAACTGATTTCAGATTAGAGTTATTAAAATTTGACATTTTTAATAACTTATTCATTAATGGCTGGATCAGAATTCTTTTATATATTTTTTCAAAAGAAAAAGTACTAAAAACAGAAGGAAGCTCTAATTTCAAGGGGGGTAAGTGGGGGCTTGAGCCCCCAATTACCCTCCTATATGGGCTCCCATGGTGCAATCACTGACAGTCAAACTAAGCAGAAAAAGCTAAGGAAAATATAAAACTACACAAATTGGAAAGGCCCGGCCGATGTTTTAAAAATATATTATACTGCTCGACATTGAAAATGCAACAGCAAGAAGGAATGTTCAGAAATTTATGTAAATTTTAGGTTTGACGTTGAGTTATGTAAATGATGTGAGATGCGCAGCTCTCTGATGCACGTGAAGTAAGATATAAGGGAAGGAACTTGCAGAATGGGCAATATTCGTGTGGTTATTTCTGACTGCAGTATTATCGAAGAAATTTTGTTTTTGTAACACGAGAGAATGCCAGGCCACCATCAACGAAGGCACTTCAAGGAGATAGACGATTTTGCGAGGGGTAATTTGTTCGGACTGAGAAGGGGAGGTTGGTCCGAACGTCAAATCGCAGCTGATACCAACATGGATGCAAGCATGGTGCATCGGCCGTGCCGAAGATGGTTGAAACAACGCAACGTGGCAAGATTGAGGGGTGCAGGGGCAGCCATAGTGATGTCAGATCGCGTGGATCGATGCATCCACCGACAAGCTGTAGCAGACCCACAAGTCACTTGTTCCTCGATTCTGCAGCAGGTGCAAGATACCCTGAATGTTCCGTGCCAACCAGAACAATTTCCCGTCGTTTGGTCGCATGTGGTCTGCAATCAGTGTCCGCTAAGAAGACTGCCATTGACCCCACAACATAGACAGCAACGTTTAGTATGGTGCCGGACTAGAGCGACGTAGATGACAGAATGGCGAAATGTCATGTTCTCAGATGAATTCCGCTTCCATTTATCCAGTAACAGATCTAATCTAGCAGTAACTGGAACCTCCCACCGCACAACAACGTGGCATAATGGTTTGGGGCGAAATTGTGTACAATTCCATATCACCTCTAGTTCGTATTCAGGGCACTATGATGGTCCAACAATACTTGGATAATGTGCTGCGGCCTGTGGCAATCCCTTACTTTTAAGGGCTACCTAATGCAATATTTCAGCAGCATAACGCCCGACTACATAGTGCTCGCATCTACCAACATGCTCTATGAAACACACAAATGCTTCTCTAGCCACCATACTCTCCTGACCTGTCACCAATCGAACATGTGTAGGATGCATGGGCGGATACAAGGGAGGGGCGATGGGGGCGATCGCCCCCTCCTTGAGCCGAGAAACTAGTACTTTCTTCAAGTATATTTTCGATATTAAAGTTCCAAAAACGCAATTTTACATAATCTTCGATGGTGTTAGAAGAAAGGGAGCTATTCCGGAATTGAAGTTTTGAAAACTTAATCGTAGCCCATCTCTTATTACTCTGGGGATGGGGACTAGAACATTCAATAGGATTTTTTTTGAAATTGAAGTTTGAAAATCTCAATTTTAGACGATCTTAGATGATAATTAGGGATAGGTTCAAAGGCTCACCCTGGATATGTTTTGAAAGAAACACAACTATAGGACACCTTTGTTAACATAAGGATAAGCGATGGTGTTCAGTACACTCCTTCGAAAGTTTTAAGAGATTGAAGTTCCAAAAAGTGAACAGTAAAAAACAATTGCCCCCTCCTTGAACATTTTCTGTATCCGCCCTTGGTAGGATGTGATTGAACGCCGTTTGCAGACTCTGTCCCTGCCTCGTTCAGAAGAGGAACTTTGGCAAATGGTTGAAAGGGAATGGAGAGCCATCCCTCTGGACACCCTTATTGACTCTATGTGTAGACGTGTTTCTTCGTGTATCGCTGTACCGGGTGGTCCTACATCCTACTGAGCCGACGTTGTTCTCGCTCTGTATTCTGCCTATCATTTTGAAATGAAGATAATTTATTATTCCTTGCTGTCTCCGTCTTTTTTTCAAACTTCATCACTTTCTGACCACTCCTTCTTGGTGTTGCATTTCATTTTTACATGTTTGGTGGAACTTCAGCGACCTGGCAGAGGTCTCAAATGTTTTTAATTAGCCAAAACATTTTTTAACAAACAATAGATGTCAATACACAACTTTTCCCACCACAAGCAATTTTTAAAATATTGCATAATAGTTTTTGCATATTTGGGGAACTTTCAAGGTACTGGCATGGGATCTAAATATATTTTGATTTCCAAAAAAAATAAATTACACCAGTATTTGATGCAAGTACACAACTTACCCCCACCACAGGCGTTTTTGATTTTGAAAAAAGTTAAAATCGACCCACCCTAGTATATAGGGGTTTTTTTTCCTTTTAGTATGGAACACTTATGTGAAAAAATAAGGTGAAGTTTCTTGTTAGTAACATCATGCTATTTCTGAAATACATTTACACTAAAAAGAATAAAATAATAGAATTCTTTTAAAAAAATACTAAGCACTTTTTATAATGCACTCAAAAGGGCAAAATAACTTTTCTGGGCCAGAAAGGACACTTTAAGTATTCCTGTAATTTTCAAGTATTCCAAGAAAAACACTTTAAAGAAAAGTGTGGTTCATGTCATACAGAGAATGTCTTATCATTATCTAACTTTCAATCATAAATTTAAATGTTGAAACATGCATATTTTTCTTAATAGGAAAGATTGGTTTAAAATGACTTGAGCCGCACTTTTCTTCGTTTGGTTTTATTTTCTTAGAATAATTGCAAAATACAAGAATACTAAAATTGCTCTTTCTGACCAAGAAAAGTTATTTTGTCTTTTTGAGTGCATTATGAAAAGTGCTTAGTATTTTTTAAAAAATTCTATTATTTCTGAATACAATATTTTTATGTTTATCTCTTTTTACTTTCAAGTTAGGTAACTTTTGAAATCAACAATAATTTCCTGCCTGTCATGATTTATAAAGAAAAGTCATTATCGTAGTAACTTTTTACTACAGTGAAGCACTGTTTATACATATCGTTTTTATACATTTTTGAAATTGGTCCCTGCAAAGTCGAATACACATTAGCCTATACCTGTTATACGTTTTTTTTCATTTGTACACTTTTTTCATACAGTCCCTTCAAAAAAGTATAAGCAGTGCTTGACTGTATTTACATGCTGGTTATCAGAAATCAAGGACATGTTCTACTAGATAAAATTTAATTTTGATATGGAGAATTTAATGAATATATTTTTCGAAATTTAGCAGTTATTTTCCCCTTATTTGAATCGCAATATATATATTGAAGTTTTTTTTCTTTAGTTATTGTGTTTGAATTTTCCTTAGAAAACATAGAAAAAAACTAATAATCATTTTAATCATCTCTGCTATCCAAATTTGAGTAGAATTTTGTGTCATAAAAATATAGATTGCATCTTAATCTACTTTTGTAGATTCTAGAATTTTGTATCTTAACCCTTTTTTGTTTATTTCCTTGCGTTTGTAACCTTTGAACCATATTCCCAGTTACTGTATTGTTTTCCATTTCATATTAATTTCTTGTATAACAATACTTATTATTGAAAAACTGTTATTTCAGTATTTTTTTTTCTTTAACAATATTTAAATTTGGTGCTATTATCTTAATCTAAAAACCAGTCTTCCATAGTATAGACAAACGTATGAACGGCGTTCGCAGAAAATGTTTGGCTCTGCAGAATTTTTTTTCAAATTGCTAGCAATCAATATAAATATATATATATATATATATATATATATATATATATATATATATATATATATTAAGGGATTTTTTTTTAAAAATCCTAGTTTATTTCTGAAAGTCTTTTTCCAAAAGCCTTTTAAAATTCATGTGTGAAAAAAATAATGGTTTTGGCAGATTTCTTCAGTTGGTGAAAAATAAGCAAACTTTATTATTGCAAAAAAAAAAAATAAATAGATAAATAAATAAATAAATAAATAAAAAATAAATAAATAAATAAATAAAATAAAATAAAGATTTAAAGCTTGCCTTTTTTTTTTTTTTTTTTTTTTGGCCTCTTTCATTATTTGAATATAGATTTAATTCTTTATTCAAGGACATGGGTGCCATATGCAAAATTGTAAGAGGGGGGGCTTAGATATTTTCTGCATGGTTTAGCAGGATATTTTCCCCATAGACTCCGATTTCAGTACATATTAGAGTTATAAAAGTTCTACATTTTTGATAAATTATTCATTAATGGCTGGAAAAGAAATGTTATTATATTTTTGCAAGGAAAAAGTACTAAAAGCAAGGAAGTTCTAATCTTGGGGGGGGGGGCCTTCTGCCTCCCTTGCCCCCTTATATGGGTGCCTTTGTTCAGAGGTGAGTAAGGCAAAATAATTATTTGCAGAAAATTTTTCAGTTAGAATTTGTGCTCAAATAAAGCTTTCCATTTTATCTAAGTCTGCTAAAAACCTTGTGTATCTCAAAAGTGAGTCTATGAAACATCAACATAATGGTAGTACAATTATTGTTGTATTTTCTGCACAATAATGTAGCACAGCAGGCCCTGCATATTGAATTACGAAACCAGTATGAAGTGCCTTCACGAAGTACTTCATAGTTGTCTTTCGAGTGGGAGAAAACTGGGGCAATTATCACACTAAAATAGTCTGTTCAGTTATCACAAAACATCTAATCTCTGTTCTCAATGAATGGCTTGGCACCTTGAAGTCCTGCGCACCTATACCGTTTGCACAGTTCATGAGTATTGGATATCAGGGTGTTCCCCCTGACAAATTACATTTCAGGGATAACCTTTCTCATGCAGCAGCTGATGCAGTGCTGGACTTGGTCATCTCTGTCTAGAATCTTTTTGGATAATATTTTACTGTTGAAAAATCAAAATACTGAAACACTTAATTTCTCATTTAAATTTAGCAGTATAACTGCTAAATAAATAAAGAAGTAGAATTTCCAAATAAAATTTATGGAACCGAAGTCTTTATCCCAAGTTTTCAATAATTGTGTAATAATACTATGGGCGCTGACTTAAGTTTTTGAAATATTTTTTGCAAATGCAAAAATTTTTTGCCTTTTTAAGATAGACAAATATTGTTCAGGATGTAATACATGTTAATAATAAACAAGTTCTCAAAGGAAAAAAAAAACTTGAGAGAAAGAAAGTTTCAAAAAGTTTATTTTATTTTCCCTCTCCACCCCTTTATATTTTATCAAGGCATTCAAATAATTAGTTGTTTACATATATTTCTTTTATCTATCCAGGATTGGTGAAAGGCGCAGAAAAGTTAAGTGATGCAACTTCCGGATCTTCATGAATATGATCAAATTTTTCTATTGTAATATATGTTTTAGTAATAAATTTTTTCTCACATAAATTGGTGTGTTTACTTTGTTTCTTTTTCCTATGTGTTTAACATGTTTCATTTAAGCTTGCAAATTAAAATCCATGTCTGTATAAGAATGCAAAACTTGAAACAAAAGCTATAAATAGGAATCATGTTTATATAATGTATTCAAATATTATATTTTTATATTTTGCCAGCTTAATGCAGCTTGAAAATCAATTCATAATTGATAGTTTGTTGTATAATAAAAAAAAATCTTCAGGTGTTTTCAGAACAAAGAAGAAAAAGAAATCAATGCAAATTATTAACTTGAATTGATGTGCCATTGTCAAATCCTGATATTGAGGATGAATAATAATTAATTAGTAAATAAGTTAGTATTTGATAAATTAGTTTTTGTGATAATAAATAATTGGGATTTGTTTATTAAGCTTCAACATAATTGATGAGAATACGTGAAGTTTGGAAGTAGAAAATAGCTAGCAGTTATTATTTAAACAATATTTTTATGTAAACCATTTTATTTTTAAAAATTGCTGTATGCAGCAAAATAACAGTCATTATTGATAGTGTATACTAAAAATGGTATCATATATGATATTACTTTCAGGTATTTCCAAAAGGAGTAAAAAATCTGTGTATTTTAACTTAGTGAACTTTGTAAAGAAATAAAAATTAAGAGAAAATTAGAAAACTAATCAAATAATATAAAATACACCCAAACACAAAAAAAGGTAAGTAATTGTTTTACATGTAAGCTTTTTTTACAGGGATTGCTACTTACTAAGCTTCAAGGTAATGATCTAAAAATACAATGAAGAATGATTTTAGAATAATAGATTCAATTCAAAAAGTTTAAATAAATTGCTTTAAGTGTGATTGCAAAAGATTTGAAAATATTAGAACTGCATGAAGACTGCTGCATCTTAAAGTGCAGCTTAAATTGAATGCATGCTTGAAAGTCATACACTTAGCGGGATGGCAGAACCAGAATTGTTTCAAAAGAACAAAAAAAAAATTTCTTTTTAAATTTTCGATTTTTCCTTTCAAATTAAAGTAAAAAAAAAAAAAACTTTTGGTATGTTTTTTTTTTTTTTTTCAAATGAGAATGATTTAAAAATATGTTAGAGCAATTTCAAACAAGAATGTTTTACTGTTCAATAAATTATAATCTGGTATATATTCAACAAAAATTAAGAAAATCTTGCTCATTTAAAGTTTTTTATATATATAGTACGTGAAACACTTGATATAGTCCAATTAACATCCTGAAAAAGGTCAATATATGAACGGCTATAGTTCGTAGGACATCTTTCGGACATTTGATTTAGCCCATTTAACGTCCTGAAGAAGGCCAATATATAAACGGCTATAGTTCGTAGGACATCTTTCGGACATTTGATTTAGCCCATTTAACGTCCTGAAGAAGGCCAATATATGAACGGCTATAGTTCGTAGGACATCTTTCGGACATTTGATTTAGCCCATTTAACGTCCTGAAGAAGGCCAATATATGAACGGCTATAGTTCGTAGGACATCTTTCGGACATTTGAATTAGTCCGATTAACGTCCAGAGGATCGACCACAAAAGGCATGGTCCCAGACATCGCCGAAAAATGATCGACTGACATCATTTGGACAACCTGGGGATAATGTTTTTTTTTACGTCCTGAGGATCACGAAATGCTTAAGTCCTCGGGACCAGGCCGGACATCATAGGGACGAACTGGGGAAAAACACTTCGCGGACATTGAACGGTCCCTGGGATGTCCCTCGATGAGAACGGGATGAAATTCAAACGTCCGCAGGATAACCTAATGTTTTGAGTTAGTCCTGAAATGATGTCAGTAGGACGTCCAAAGGACTAAGTTGTGCTGTCTGGGATGTTTAGGATTTCTTACTAATGACTGGGCTGTCTGCGTATTGCATGTACAAAATGGACGTTACGGTATAAACATGGTTTCCCAATGCAAAGAAATGAACTTATAGTTGAAAAAATATCCACTAAAGGATCTTTTTGCTGAATGGAATTTAAAATGGTTTTGATTTTTAGTATGCTTTGTGCTTCAGGGCCGTTACTCGGAGAATCTTCCCAACAGTTTTTAAGATTTACATCATGATCGTGTAGAAATAGAAAAACAATGTAAATAAAAGACAAATGATCATCTATATATATATATAAACAAAAATGCATCATATAGCTATGTCAAAGCTGTTGGTACTTTTTTGCCTGTGGTCCTGTATTTCTATTGGTTAACTTCTCTTCACACCCATTTTGTATTTATACTGTTGTCTATGTGGCTGTGGTAGTGTTCTCTCTGGACTCTTGTTTGTTGAGCAGTTTTCCGTTGATGAAGAAGCTGCATATTAGCCTAGAAATACGTATGTATTGTATTTTCTCGATAATTTGTGTTTGTTTACACGGTTTTTCTCATTTCACTTATGCATACGTTAGTCATATTCTCTAATTTTGCATTTTTGGTTTGTTGAAAACGTATTTTTTTTGAAATAAGATTGAGCTTGAATCTATTATTTCATACTCTTAGTTTGAATAACAGTAAAACACTGTTTTAACGTGTGGATGAAATGGATTTTGTCCTCATAACAGATATGAATATTGTAATAGCTAATCCATCTGGTATTTAAGTTATTGTTTTTTCACCATTTTTTTTTCATTTTACATACCTTTATTCTCCCAAAAACCAGGTATATGCTTAACTGGGTGATTTTCGTAAAAACTGCTATTTTTTAATCAATAATTCTTTGAAAATAAAAAGGATTTAAAATATATATATACAGTTGATGGAATAGGCAATTTGCCACGAAAAACAATTCTAATAAGCGGGATATTCCATTATCCGGGATAAAAATAACACACAACAACCATGTAGTACATTGGAATTTTATTACATTAAGCGGGATATTCTATTATCCGGCTGGACTGTATATATACTGAGTTTATGAGGAGCTTATTCACAAAATAAAGAGTAAAAGGAACTTACTTGAAGTATACATATTAACTATTCTCACCAGGAATAACTTACTTTTAATTAATATCTTTAACCGTAAAACTGAAAAGTTAGGGTCCCCTTTTTTGTATCCCTTTTTTTCAAACTTCAGGTTCCTTCTTTTCGGGGCTGAAAATCTGTTGTGAGTCCTCTTGATTTGAGCTTGAAATATGATCACATTTTTTATTAAAGTGTAACTATGTGTGTAGCAATGTATACGTTATTTGTATTTTCGGAAAAGATGAGCATTGAATTGATTCAGATTCATTTTAGAATTAGTATTCCAGATAAGTAGGTAACTTCATATCTAACGTCATTTTCTTTTATATTTTCCGTTCCTTTCCTTAAATATAGCTTGTCCAAGAAAAGAAGGCGGGATGACCTTGAAGCAAAAAAACATGAATTGTATCATTTGTAATAGGCTGTTTGTTATTATTTTGGAACAGATAGCATTATCGAAACCATGCCACCCTACAATTCAGTGTTTTCTGGCAGATACTACCTATTACAAATGATGTTTTGCTTCAAGGTCGTCCGCGTTCTTTTCGTGGTCAAGCTTTAACGCTCTCCCTATCCTTCCTCTATAATATTAAAATCTGTTCGCGTCTGTCTGTCTGTCTGAAGATCTATCTTCTCGAGAACCGCTGCGAATCGAGAGTCAAACGAGATACTGATTAATTAGAAATTTTCCAAAGAAAACAATAGGACCAATCTCGTAATTGTGCGACTTTAATTAGCTGAGATATTAATTAAAACGTCAATTAACAACACGTTCTCGGGAATTCTTATTTCTTTCCTGTTGCCATTTTACTTATGGGTTAGAAAAAAAAAATTCGAATGATCGTTTTAAGAGCGCAGTTTTTTGGCTGTTATCCAAGTCTTAAAACAACTTTTTCGTCTAGAATTTTATTTTAAATTGGTTGGCCGGTTGCTCTATTCGAACTCAAACTTTATTTATCGTCTGCCGTTTTATTTTTTAGTCAACGCTCTTTAATCTTTTTAGCATATGAAAGTTATTTCTTTCGCCGTGTTTGTTTTAGAAAGTGTGTTATTCCGAATCCCAATCGGCTGCATTATTTTTTCTTTCATTACCAACGCTCATATATTCGTTTTTGTGCGACTCATTATGTTTATTCTGTTGAACTTTTCTATTTTACATTCTCACTTCTCTAGAATAGGTAAGTTTTCGAATTTAAACTCTTCTTATCCCTCCTTTTTATACTTTTGAAATACATTTTGTACAATTAAAAGAGCACGCTAAATTAAGACAGTTTAGATTTTTTAAAATGATCACGTTATATTAAGACTGTTTAGATTTCTTTAAATAAACACGTTAAATTAAGATTGTTTAGATTTCGTTAAATGAAACAAAAGTTCGAGAACTAAGAAAGTTTACTCTTTTAATGATTTTAACTGAATAATAATCTGTTCAAATTAGTTCCGTGTAAAAGTATTTTTTTCTCTAAACAGTTGTTAATTTCAATAGACAAAATGTTGGTTAATGTTCGAAATAAACAAATTGGAAAATCGAAAATTTTAATAAATAAACATTGCACGGAATAAGAAATAAATTGATACCTTTATGCTTTTGGAGAAACGGAGCCCGAGATTGGGGTACTTTGGTCCGCATTAAGAAAACCTTTTGTTACAATTGCAATGATGAATATTATCAATATTGTAACAAACTTATACTTCATCACCATTTACGCCAGAACCATCTAAATTTTTGCAAGAATCAGCACAAGTCAGAGCTCAATATTTCTATCAACAGACTATTTCTTTTGAAGTCTTTAAAGAGTGGACAACGTACCTGAGTTCTTGGTTTTGAAAAAATGCTAACATATTTTTCTCTTTGTGACAAAAAAATAAAATAAAATAAAATAAATAAAAACATCTGTAATTAATTCTGAACTAAAAGAGCAGAGGAGTTCAATTTACTATACTAATCTTGATGTTAAAACCGGGGGAAAATAAAAGAGTTTTAGACACCTAAAAATTAACTCAGCATTGTTTTATAATAAAATTTGATCAATGTAACTTCCATAGTATATCGTTGTTGGATTTGTGCGACTATAAATTCTATGCTTGAGAACGACTACTAAGTGTCCCGTGATCCAACATCCTCGACTTCCTCTGTATATTAAAGATGCAGTACAATCAGAAAGGTGTATATTACTCTGCACGAAATATTCATTTAAGAATAATATTTACAATTTTACTTAATCTACGAAACTCTTTCATTATGAGCATTAGTTTTGAATTATACTAACTTATGCAAATATTAAACTAATAGAAATACATTTAAATTAGAGACGATAAAAATGTATGCTTATGAAGTAAGTTTTAAGATCCATATGTGAAACCTCGTGATAATAATAATAGTTCTTTGTTTCTGTAATTTTCCCTAACCGGCCACTTAATTGACCCGCCCTTCCCCCCCCCCAAAAAAAACCTTTTATTTATTTATTTTTTTTTTTAATCGAGTAATCGTGGTTTGGTTTTAACTACTTCTATGTTTCTACCTTAATTATGAGTTCCTTTGTTGAACTATATTCATGTACAAGGTAGAATCCATGTCAATTCAACCAGGGGTTTCACCTTGATGGTTCTTGATTTTTTTTCTTTTTTTGAGTTAAACATAAGTTAAAATTCGGTAAAAAAAATTGTTATAAGCGTGTTTTTTTTTTTTTTCGGTTTTGTCCCCCCCCAAAAAAAATCCTGGACCGAGATACAGACCATCAAACATAGCATGTCGGACATCATTTCTCACTTGCGATTTTTGGCAAAATTTGTGAAGTTCCTTATTTCTAGAACGGTACAACATATTTTGTTGCGGAATGTTTCATGTAAAGTTTTTTTTTTTTTTTTTTTTTTTTTTTTTTTTTTTTTTTTTTTTTTTTTTTTTTTTTTTTGAGGCGTGCACCTTTTTGAAATGCCAATGTTTAGTTTTTTCCGGCACGTTTTTTAAAAAAAGAATAAAATAAAATTTTTTTTCCTCAAAAACGCCAATTTTAATTTTTTTAAATTTTTCTACCGTTGATCTAAATTTTTCTACCCATTGATAACTATATTCCCTGAAAAGGAGAGCTTCCACTTTATTTAGGTTTTAAAAGCGTTTCAAAAATTCAGGAATTTTTCTACAATCGTACCAACAACGGTTGATCTACTGCATGTCCTAAACAGAACAACATGCTATTTTGGATTTGAAAAAAGCGTTACTTGTAGTCTAGAAACAGATACCTACAAAGTTTATCATGTTTTAAGCATTGCTAGAAGTTGGTTGCTACATATATTAACTTAGGCGGAATTTCTATTTGCTGTATATGTTAACGATTAAATAAATCTCTAACCATAATGGCATACCAAAATACTACACTACGCTATAAAAACGATTCAGAAACGTTTCTGGAAAATAATAGGCAGCTGATGTGGCGAATTTCTGCCAGTAATATATTATGCAAAAAACAGGAATATTTTCCTCTAAAAGTCAACGCCCTCCTGAAATGATCCTTTAATCTTTCTAAAAAACACAGAAATATCTCGGGTGTTAAAGCCAATAATGTTTCTCGAGTTTGTAGAGAAAACTTAATTATTAACTTGCCAAGAAAGCTCCAGAAGCATTATTGCAATCATGACCACAGCTAATGCAGAATTTTAAGTACCAAGCTCGCTTGCCTGCAATTCTTGCAAAGCAGCGGATTCCAGACGCTTATTCGCTTCCATTGGGAACTTAGTCAAACTAGATGGGCCATTAGTGCGCTGTAGCCAATACACTTAATAAATACGCTCAGTTACTCTTTAAACTTGTAGGTAAAAATATTTTTCACAGCAGCAAGAAGTCTGCATCTCATAATAATTCAGGAAGTGTTTTGACAAAGATTCTTAGTTTTCCCACGAAATTGGTGAAAACCTGCGAAATCTCGAAACGTTTCACAGAAATTACCAGTAGAGTTGCGGAATTGTTTTAGTGTAGATGATCATTTTCAACTTATTTATACGTATTTTACAGAGACACATTACTATTCAAATTGAGAGGAAAAGATTTGTTTACTCCCCTTCCACCAGCTGCTATTATTATTATTATTATTTCCAATGCACCAACTTTCAACATCTGCCTTGCGCAGCTGCTATTGTTTTTTTTTCTTTGTTTTATTTAATTTCTTGCTTCTCTTTCAAAAGAGTTATGAAATAGGTAGTACAAATTTCGTCATTTTGGATATTTTGCTCATATAATTAGTTTTTAATTAACTTCGTTAGAGACTGCAACTGTTCCCCTTCTGAACGAAATAAGACCCTTTTTTTTTGTTTTTTTTTTTAAAATTAAGTAATTCGATAGATTTTTTAATTTTAAAGTATTTCAGCATTCTTTTTTTTTTTAATTAGGAATTGTCCAACAATTCCGAAATTTTCAAATTTTGTCTTAAAATTTCGAGTTTTGACCCAAATTTCCCAAAGTGTTCACTATTTTATTCCATACTTACGCAAAAAAAAAAGAAAAAGAAAATTCAGCATAAAAATGAAACCTTTCAGGAGATATAAGCAGGCAGCATTGAGAAAACTACGCAGATCCTAATTACAGCAATACGATGCTGCCAGAGTACGTTTGTCCGAGCCATAGTCAATAATTAAAATCCTAATACGCCATAAAAATACAGCTCATTAGAAAAATTAAGGCACTTAAACTAGGCTATCAGTGCTTTGTTCACCCAAATTCATAAGTTCATTTTTTTTTTTTAGTAAAGTTGTTGTTGTAGAAATTTGGTGATAACATTTTTGTACCTAACTAAATTTCAAATAGAATTTTACTTCTGTAACTCAAAATAATAATGTAAAAAATAAAAACCAGACAAGAGCTTTGAAAAATATACAGAACAAAGAATAAATAAATTTAAAGGAAAAAAAGCGCAAAACTCTATTAGAAAAAAATAGATTTAACTGCGTCAAATCCTTTTTTTCGCGTGCCGAGAAGAGGGGGGGGGGGGGGGAGTTGCGAAGTTCGTAATTTTTCCAGAGTGGGCCCGCGGAGGTCTGAAGTTTGAGAACGTCTGGTTTAGGACATGCAGTAGGCCAACCTTTGTTGGTACGATTTTTGCAAAATTTCCTAAATTTTTTGAAATGTTTCTTAAAACTGTTAAACAAAAAAGTAGAAGCTCTACTTTTCAGGAAATTGTGGAGTTATATGGTAACGATCAACACTAAAGAAAATAAAAAAATTGAAATTGGCAGTTTTGAGAAAAATAAAAAAAAAATGATTTTCTTTTAAATTTTAAAAAAATACTGTGGGGGGAAAAATAAATTCATATTTCAGAATGATTCACGTCTTTTAAAGCAAAAAAGGAAAAAACCTTTTAAATAAAACAAACCACTACAAAATATGATGCACTGTTCTAGAGATAAGGAACTTAAAAGGATTGTCCAAAAATCGGAAATGTGAAACGATGCCCGAGACGCCATTTTTGGTGGCCTGTATCACGGCCCAGGACTTTTTATTTTTTGAGGTCAAACCAAGAAACACGCTTACTTACTGTTTTCAAATAAATCGTAAACCAGCAACGAACCCCTGGTTGTATTTACATGAATTCTACAATTATTATTATTTTAGGCTTTGTGCATTTATGTGTGGTTATTATTCCTGATTTTTATAATGTTGAAAACATTTTCAACTTTTAATATTTGAGTGGGGGGAGAATGGGTACGTTGGACCAGTTTCAATTATTTTAATACTTAACTATTAATGTTTTTTATTTTATGACCAACAAGTAGCACCTATCCATCCATCCACTTCCATCCACTATAATATTAAAATCTGTTCGCGTCTGTCTGTCTTGTCTGAAGATCTATCTTCTTGAGAACCGCTGCGAATCGAGAGTCAAACGAGATAGCGATCAATTCGAAATTTTCCAAAGAAAACAATAGGACCAATGTCGTAATTGTGCGACTTTATTTAAAGGAGATATTAATTAAAACGTTAATTAACATAACGTTATTTAGGAATTTTTATTTCTTTCCTGTTGCCATTTTGCATATGGGTGAGCAAGTAAAATTCTAATAATTATTTTAAAAGAGATTTTTTGGCTGCTGTCCAAATCTTAAAACAACGTTTCCATCTAGAACTTTTATTTTAAATTAGTTTAAAATTGGTTGCTCTATTCGGACAAAGACTTTATTTTATCGTCTGTCTTTTTTTTTTTAATTTTTACATTCAACGTTCTTAACTTTTTTCAGCATAGGAAAGTTGTTTCTTTAGCTATGTTTATTGATTGTAGCGTAAGTTTATCATTCACCGGCCTCATATTTTGGTACATTTAGGAGGTGTGACTAATTATGTTTATTTTGTTGGACCCTTTTCCCGTCGCATGGGTGAGTTCGAATTGTAATAAATCTCTTTTTCCTTCCTGTTTCTATTTTTGAAATACAGTTTATATCGTTAAAAGAACATGTTGAATTAAGAGTGTTTGGATTTCTTTAAGTGAAACAGAGTTGAACAGAAAAAACTGTTTTTAAGGATTTTAACTAAAGATAATTTGGAATCTGATGACCTTAAATTAATGCTTATTGGTATTTATTTAGTCTTGGTGCTTTAGTTTCACGTAATCAATCATAAAGTGTGTGCCATTTTAAGTAAAAAGCTGATTGTAATTGTACATAAATATTTCAGATATAGTCTATCAGATGTAATTCATTTTAACGTGAGCACAGATTATAGTTGATAATGCATATATATTTTCATCTTTTGTGCTAATTGAAAATGCTCATAACTTGTATCATTGAAAACTATGATTAACGTTAAAGAGATTTTTGCCAAAAAATAAGCTCTATTGGTGTTTTGCAAACCTTGCATTACGCGTATTTATTTACTCCTTAGCGCTTTAGAAACTAATGTCAGAGTAATACAAAAATATCAATTGGACTTCTCTTTCATTTTTTAAGTAGCCCGTGCAACGCCGGGCACGCAGCTAGTTTATTTATATATCTTGCAATTCAATTCTCACCTACTTCATGTGATCGGGTTCTTTTGAAATTTAGTATGCGAACTCGGAACCGAAGACAGCACAATATTCTTTAATAATTTATGTCGAATTAATTAGTTTTATTAATTCTAACTTTAATCAATAGTCATGCTTCAAACCTAATGTTTAAATCTTTAAATGATAATGCTTACACAAATTAGAATTAAATATCCACAGAAACCACTTTTTTTAATCAGATAAACGTGTTCCAATGCTCCAAGGTCATTGGAACGCGAAAACTGAATGTTTTTTAACAAATTTCATGCTAAAATGTAGGTAAGCCTTCTATTGAAAGTTCATTGTGGGTCAGTCTTTGTTGAACAATGCTTTTATCAAAATGTATTTCAACTTTTTGAAAAACTTTCTAAATATTAGAGTAGGTCACCGTCCTAGGGTGAAGTTAAAGCTACTGATTTTTTTCGGGCACATCATGAAAAAGATGTCAAATATTTTAAAGTTAAAAAAATTGTGTTAGATTCGAATAACTTTTCCACCTCCCGATATGTGTAAACGTATTTAAATCAATTATACTTTTTTAACAAAAAGTAACTAAAATTAATTTTTCTTTGTTCATCTAAGTAGGAGTTGTCTTTTAGTATTTTTTAATATTACTTGTTTTATTCGGAAAAATGAATGTCTCATTCATTCATCCAAAGTAATTATAAAACCTTTGTTATTACTGGGAGTTTATATTGAAAAAATGATTCCATCTCTTAATTATCTTTAAAAAATTTCGCTACTTGCATACAATCAGTCGTATCTTTGTTAGTTACAAAGAGAAACAAATTACAAATGATGTAGAAGGAGCTTTACAATAAAACCGAGTTAGTATGCATTGATTATCTATTTGTCACACATGTCTCTACTCTGTAGCTTAATTCAGTATGCCAAGGGTAAATACTGGAATTCAAATTCGATCTAAACCGTTTATACTAGTATATAGGGCTAAACAACATTTAATCTTACGCCTCGTGAAAATCGTATTAAATGCATTCTTTTCTGAGAGGATGGTTCTACGTTCATTCACTTTCCAATAGCTCTCTTTAGGTTCATCAAATTGAATTAGTTGTTAATAACTAGATATCAGTAGCCGCTAAAGCTGATTTATGCTGGCTAATCGAGTATAAGCTTGAACTCTATATTCTAATCTTTCTATTTTCACAGCTGGGACTCTTTTCTGTGTCATGTAGTCTTGAAAATGTCTTCCCACTGAACGATTCAGAGTTGTCACACAAACACAAAGTCGGTTCTTTGGAGACAAATGCAGTAAGTGTTGATTTTTCTCTTTTTTATAGTTTTAGGAAAATATAGAATGTTTTATCCCTGGTAGTAAAAAGAGCATGACTTTGAAATGTCCTTCGTAGATTTCTAAGAAGGTCTGCACTCTGTTATTTATGATATGGAGAAAACAATAAAAGAACTTTTAATGGACTATAACATGCTTAAGTTTTCATTTTGAATCGAACTATAGTATAATTTAAGATGCACACTCCTGTTTGTGAAAATTGCAACACCGCGAAGGACTTACGCAAGTGAGTTGAAAATTGCAGGAAATGTAAAGTAGGGCATGATATGCAAGTGGTTAGAATTGGCATCAGTAAAACTATAGTCTCGGTACCAGAGCCTCCCCCCCCCCCCGAGCTTGCTATGCCGATTGAAAACAGCAATAATAGCCATTAAAGCGCATGCGTGATTCATGAACGAACGGGTCAAAAAGAACGAATCCTTAAAATGAACAAGTCCCTTCGTTCGCTTAAAAAATGAACGGGTCCGTTCGTTCGCTTAAAAAATGAACGGGTCCGTTCGTTCGCTTAAAAAATGAACGACCCGTCTTTTGAATGATGAGCAGTTTGGAACATTGTATTGATGCACTTGTGATAAAATCACATTTTTTTCCCTTTAAATTACGTTCATCTTAACTTAACTTTCAACTAATCTCAAATATCCTTTTCCTCAGTGCAGTACAATATATTCATTTCGAACCTTTTTACGTTCTGCTTTATTCATTTTCTTCAATTGTTGCAGTTCATTTGCAATTTTCCAATGTATCCATTAGTAATGTTTTGTGTAACTTGTTTGTTTTTTCCGGCAGCGTAGTGTAATTGAAACAAAAGATACTTTCTTGAGCAAGCTGTATATTTTTTTGTCAAATTTTTACCATTATGAATTTTGATAGCAAAATTACTCTGAAAGAATTTAAACTAAATAATTGAATTAAAAGGCACAGGCCACACTTGTAGGTAATTGAGCCAAGAAAAGAAAATGGAGACTGTGCAGAAGAAAGTGCAGTGATTTTTTTTTTTTTTTTTTTTTGTGGTTATCGAAAGTTAGTCGCCGATGACCGCGCAAAAAAAGATGTTGCCTGTAAAGATTAACAAAGTGTGAGGATTGAGCAATTTTTATGTTTCATCCCGCGGAAATTTCTTTCCTATGTTACCACCAGTCCAATGACTTTCTTTCAGCTAATCATAAAACACACTGCCATTTCTTCTGCGCAGTCGTCATTTTCCTTTCTTCGCCCAAATGGTCTGAAAACGCCTACTTCAGACAATTAAGAACAGAATTAAACTTCAGTAGTTTTTCACCCTTTTTGCTGCAAACCGCCATTCACTTTAATCGCTAGTAATTTTGTTACTTTTTAGAGCCATAAAGATTTTAACGGACACACTGACAAAACTTTTTTTTTACAAATGTTTCAAATCTTGATGGATGAAATGACAAATGTAAGCCTTGTAACTTTAAAGAAATACTTCAGCGTCATGTTTTTGAAGCTGGACAAAGTGAATGTGGAGCTTAATAAGTGACGCCTTCAATTATCCTGAAACTTTCTGGATGTATTACTAGTGTCGGGGGTATTAGGAAAAAGTAAAGCTTCTTTTCTCTCAAATTTGGCTTGTTGCGCCTTGAGTTGGTGGTTAAGGTTTAAGGTAGCGAATATTTGTTGCTAAGTATGTGGTCGCTTTGCTTCAAAAAGAATGAAGACTCGCGGCATTTTTTTAGATGCGGATACTACTTAAAACAAGGTACATGCTAGCATAAATAATTTGATGGGTTACGAGTCAAAGATCAGTTGAAATTGATGTGTTCGTTACCTTTTTTTGCCATTTTACTTTCTTCTATGTCTAATATATAGAAGAAAGTATTGGATTCGTGCAAATTTTCGAATTTTGACGGATTCAAACGTTTTGAGGTGTGCTGAGTCCATTTCGACCATTTTTGGACAATGTCTGTCTGTGTGTGTGTGTGTGTGTGTCACGTCTGTGTGTGACCAGTTTTTTGTGGCCCCTCTACAGCAAAAACTACCGCAAGAAATCGAACGAAATTCGGTACATATGTGCCCCTATGTGAAATTGTCCCCATTGGTTTTTGGCTCGAATTCCTCCAAGGCGGGTGGAGCAATGGAATGTTTTTTGAGTTACATTTGCTTGCTATTCCTCAGGAAGTAACAGGCGGAATCAAACAAAATTTGGTCCATATGTTGCCATTAACAGGAACAAGTGTTGATTCAATTTTGGTGTCAATAACTCAAACGGGGGTTGAGCTATAGAACGTTTTTTGTCGTCAATTGTGATTGCTGTATCTCAAGAAATAATGAACGGAATGAAAGAAAAATTTATCGGCAAGTAGCCTTGGTGGGTATAAGAGCTGATTTTCTTTTGGTGTCAACAGCTAAAAAGGGGGTAGCGCAATCGCCCGTTCTTTTTTCCCATTGTGAGTGACCTATCTCACGAAGTAATGCGACGTTCTTGTTGAAATTCGGAATATATGTGAATCCATATGTAAACAGGCTTTGGTTCAATTTTGGCGCCCATCGCGCCAAGAGGTGTTGATTTATTTTTATTATCATTATTTTTAGCGAATAAAAATAGCTTTATTAATGCAACAATAAGAAAGATAAATCCTAATAGATTATTGTCTGCTTATTTTTCGTGATTTTAATTCTATGGAAATGATCGGAAATATTATCTCAATGATTTAAAATTTTTAACTGTTGCCATGTTTCGATACCCCCCCCCCCCCTTTTTAAATCGAAACGACATGTAAATATTCAGTAAGTGTTGCCTTTATTGAACCAAACTAACCAAATTTCGTAACAACTATTGAAGTTAGAAGTGTATTTCTTGCTGCAAATGTGTTCACTTACTGCAGTTGAGCCTCTCATAATTGTAAAATACGTCTCGATATTTTTTTTTTTTTTTTTGTATCAGCATGTAAAACTTCAGTATGCGTTACTCCGGTTGAACCAGACTGAATTAATTTCGGAAGAATTTTTAAATTTGGAAGTTTATTTCCTGCTGTATATATGTTTATTTAGTGCATTTGATCCACTCATGATAAAACATGTTTCGATATACCCCCCTTTTTTTAAATCGAAACGACATGTAAATATTCAGCATGTGTTGCCTTTATTGAACCTATCTAATCAAATTTCGTAACAACTATTGACGTCACAAGTGTATTTCTTGCTGTAAATATGATCATTTAGTGCGATTGAGTCTCTCATAGTGATAAAACACGTGTCGCTATTCGGATTTTTTTCTTCGAACTGTCATGTAAATATTCAGTATGTGTAAATTTCTAAACATAACTAAACAAATTTCGTAACAACTATTGAAGTTAGAAGTGTATTTCCTGCTGCAATGTGTTCATGTAGTGCAATTGAGCCTCTCATAGTGATAAAATACGTGTCAATATTATTTTTTGTGAGGCATTTAATACTTCAGTATGCGTTGCTCCGGTTGAACAAGATTGAATTAATTTCGGAAGAATTTTTAAATTTGGAAGTGTATTTCTTGCTGCATATATGTTTATTTAGTGCAATTGATCCTCTCGTAATAATAAAACATGTTTCGATATCCCACCCCCTTTTTACATGTCGTTTCGATTAAAAAATACTCAGTATGTGTTGCCTTTATTATTGAACATAACTAAGCAAATTTCGTAACAACTATTGACGTTAGGAGTGTATTTCTTGCTACAAATATGTTCATTTAGTGAGATTGAGTCTCTCATAGTGGTAAAACACGTGTCGCTATTCGCATTTTCTTTTTTCGAACTGTCATGTAAATATTCAGTATGTGTTGCCTTTATTGAACCTAACTAATTGAATTTCGTGACAACTATTGAAGTTAGAAGTGTATTTCCTGCTGCAAATGTGTTCATTTAGTGCAGTTGAGCATCGCATAGTGGTAAAATAAGTGTCGATATATTTTTTTTTTCTTGTATCGGCATGTAAAACTTCAGTATGCGAATTGTCATTTAAATATTCAGTATGTGTAACTTTTGCTGGACCTAACTAAGCAAATTTCGTAACAACTATTGAAGTTACATGAACATATTTGCAGCAAGAAATACTCATTTAGTGAGATTGAGTCTCTCACAGTGGGGAAACACGTGTCGCTATTCGGATTTTTTTTTTTTCGAACCGTAAAGTAGATATTCAGAATGTGTAACTTTTGCTGAACCTAACTAATTGAATTTCGTGACGACTATTGAAGTTAGAAGTTTATTTCTTGCTGCATTTATGCTTAATGTTTATACTTATGGGCTTTCAAATTTCAAAGCTGCAGGAATAGAGGATAAAAATCAGAAAAAGAAAGAGAGTATTTATTTATTTTTGCAAAGGATTTAAAAAAAATGAAAGAAAAAAAAACTGGCGGGGGATCATTTTTTTCGTATGGGCGCATCGACCGTGAAATCAAATATGAAAAGAAAGAAATAAGTCTTCAACGATCAAGCATTTTTAAAAAACGTTTCAAATTCAGCTGATTTAATTAATATTGTTTTTTTCCTCCCTTGCGTCACTGAATACGCTACCTTGCGGTGATTAAAAATACTAAAGAAAAAGTTAAAACATTCCATTCCACGTGTTTTCTTTGGGGTAAATTATTTGTGGTGTAATGTAATTTCAGAAAATAGAAAAGAAAGCTTCCTACAAACACGATGAAAAATTACTGTCATTCACTCAGCGTTAAAGCAAGTTATAAGTTACGGTATTTGTTTGTTTTAGCCGCCATTTTTCATCCGCCATTAGACAGTGGCTGTAGCGCCCCGTATAGTTTAAGAAGGCAACTTTTTTTTTTTTTAATAAATCTTACCGTCAATTTTGTTTCATTTTGTTATCATAATATGAGAAATTCAAATAAACATGCATTGAACAAAAAAAATTTTGATAAAAAAAAGATTACTTTAGAAACAAACATTTAGAAAATCCGAATGTCCAAGAACGGCACAGTAATTGTGTTCGGGTGGGCTCTAAGTTGTTAAATCAATGCGTTTTGTTTTCTGGTAATTTTCGGAAAAGCGTTACGTCACATCCTCTTTGCATCCCGTGGCGGAAGTTCTGTCACCAAAGCGTAACACACTATTACTTCAAAATGTAAATTTGCTTTCTGATGATAAAAAAACAGTGAAATCAGTAATAAGCGTGGTGAAAGGAAGTTTTAGTTTTGAGGTCATTCTGCAAACATACTATGAAGACACTAAAAGCCTGTATTTGGATGCTTGTATCTTCAAACGTCGGAATTACTTTTTCCGAAGGTAAGAGTTTACCTAAAAGTACACACTTTAAAAATAGTATCTGTTTGAAAGTTTTCAGTCAGAAAACTATTTTGAAGGAAAAGTAGCTGAAAGATGTTAGCGCACGAGACATGTCCCAGTTTACACCTCAATAGGGCTCCGAATACAGTACTCCGATTATCCGTCCTCCGATTATATAATCTCCCGATTATCCGTCAGCGGATTATCCGAGAGTCAATCAACTTCGCAGTAAAAAGCAAATACCAATGGCTGCTTTTTTTGTCGAAAAATCCTGAATTCAGTTGTTTAAATTTAGAATTTATTTACTAGCGGTATCTGCAGGGCTTTTCCCGTAGTAGAAAATTAAAAGGTCATTTGTTTCGCCTGTATATTTACAAATAATGGAAGATGAATTTCTAGCCAATTTGCTAGCCCACGATATGGTAATTTGCTCGCCCAAGTTATGGTAGTTTTACTCGTCCATGATATGATAATTTGCTCGGTAAAATGTTCTTAAAATTGGAATAGAAAAAGAACAATTTTCGAAAAATCACTTCGAGGTGCCCACCCTCATGGTACGAACTAATTTTGTACTAAATGTCATAAAAATCGACCAAACGGTTTAGGCGCTATGCGCGTCACAGAGGGATATTCCGACAGAGATCCAGATATCCAGACAAACTTTGAGCTTTATTATTAGTAAAGATATCTTTATCTTTACTAATAATAAAGCTGAAAGTCTCTCTGTTTGGATATATCTCTGTCCAAATCTCTGTCTGTCTGTCTGGATCTCTGTGACGCACATAGCGCCTAGACCGTTCGGCCGATTTTCATGAAATTTGGCACAGAATTAGTTTGTAGCATGGGAGTGTGCACCTCGAAGCGATTTTTCGAAAACACGATTTTGTTCTCTTTCTATTCCAAAATTATCATAAGATGGACGAGTAAATGACCAAGTTATCATAACGTTGAACTGTAACATGGGCAAGCCAATTGGCGAGAAATTCATCATACATTATTCTATTGCGGGCAAAGCTGTTTGGGTGCCACTAGTTTTAAGATAGAGTTACTATTTTTAAAACATTAATCGACATTATTTGTGTTACTCATTGATTTTTTGCTTTAAATCCGAAACCCTTGTATTTACTTTTTATGCTTTAATACCCTAATTTAGAACAGTGTCCCAAGTTTGGAGCATAGTTGCAATGTCTCACATTCATGAATAAATTAGTTAAACGGAATTAGTTAAAAAATAAGAACAAACTAGCCCAAACAAGACACTGGTACCTAGCCAAAATGAAGTGTTAAACAAATTCAAACGAATGCTGCTCATTTAGCGTTGGTAACCAAAATTATTTCCATGCTTAAAAATCGCCTACACTGTTAAAACTACAGGTTGCATTTGGCACTTTTCGAGGGTGAAAAGCTTGTTCACCAGCGGCACTCTTTACGGTGCCGAAATTGCACCCTTAACACGGGCGAAAAACCGGCACCCTTCACCCAGCGTGCACCGCGGTGAAAAACGGAACCCTATGGCAGAACATTGGCACCCTCTGTTTTCTGTTGCTGAGCACCCCCCCCCCCCTCGGTTTTGTGTGCATTTCCGTAAACAATTGTATACATTATTATTTATTGTTTTGAGTTATAAAAAGCTAAGTCTTGGTACATTTTCCACATTGAATAGTTCTGAAAATGATTAAAACTTGTACTTTAAGGCATTTGATCACATTTCAACTTTCGAACATAGTTTAGAAGTGTTCATGACTTAAATTTGTCTGCCGTGCACTAATTTTCGTACATCCACTTGGATTGCTCAGTAATTTTAATATGTTATTGACATTTACTGCAGCACGATCGTACCGAAAATGAAGAACGTAGGTACTATTTGTAAATCATTTACACGAACAATAAATATTCAATTATGTTGCAATCATGGAAAAATAAAACCTTTCATCACGTTCGAAATTTTAATCAAAGAGCACCATATTAGTACGTACGTATATATGATTCGACATTTGAATATCCGTAAAGAATATAAAAGAACAAAAGTCTTTCGATAAATTAAAAGCCAAAACAAATTCTAACGAGTCATTCATTCTTACTATTACTAGAGTGACGAAAAAAGTTCAGTCATTCGCTTTAAGCAATAACGCCGAGGAAAGCTAGTTAACTTAGACACGAGATAATAAATAAAAAAAAAAAAAAAAATCGAGACGGAGAAGAAATTTCTTTTTCTCAATCCGCTTTCCTTTTTTACTTCCTTTTACAAAAAAGGAAGTATTCGCGAAAAAATGTTCACTCAAAAATCGGCCTTAATTTCCATTTTGCTCACCCCCAAATGAATGTTGAGTTTTTTTTTCGATTCGACCACATGCGGAAAAGTGCCTAAGAATGTATAGACACGCGAAATATCCATTTTGACCATCACCGAGGTAATTACAACGACTTTTCTCGTGACGTCTCTATGTATGTGCGTATGTATCTCGCATAACTCAAAAATGGTATGTCCTAGAAAGTTGAAATTTGGTACATAGACTCGTAGTTGTGCACCTCCCCTTTTGGTTGCTTTCGGATGTTCCTAAGGGGGTCTTTTGCACCTTTTTGGGGGGAAATCATTGTTCATTTCGATGTAAACTCAAGTGGCGTTATAATTTGTCGGACACTTGGCGATATATCGCCAGTCTTTTGGTCGCCAAGTTTTGTCGCCAACTTGGCGACAAATTTGGCGGAGTTTTTTTTTTGGTTTCAATTTGGCCATTGTTGGTGATATTTAGAGAATAAATATTGAATCACATTAAAATAGCGAATAATGGGGAAATGACATTAAATTGGAGTAAAAGGAAGTCATGTGATGCACACATCAGCTCGTTTTTCGTGCTTTTATGTTTTTGCTATTTGCATCATCGTAATTAGAGTTTCCGTTCACTTGCTGAGTGCATCACATTGCTAACAATGAATCTCTTAGTTAAAAATCCACAAGATTGTTGATAATACAAGCCAGTAAAACCACATAGTCAAAATTAATAGTTGAAATAACTTTTCAAATATCATCTAATTTAAGCGTTTTGATTATTAAATGTTACTTATCCGGTGCTGATAGCTATTTTTAGGTAAAATTTATGCATGACAGAAATAGCAAATGTACATAACGACTAACTGAAGAATCAACGTACCTTTGAAACACTTTTAAATATGTTCGAAAGCCTTAAAAGCTACACTATGATCAAATGCATGTACTTACGCGAAACTTTGAAGAGTAAATCGCAAAAACTTATAAGTTTTAATCCAATTTCGTACTTCATTCAATGGGAAAGTGCATGTGCGTAGTTATTCTTGCGTCCGCCATTGATTGTGGTTGAATGATGTCAGAGTGGAGAGCGCATGCGCCAGCGTTTCACCCATGCATTTAGGAGGTCCGTTTTCACATTTATTAGCGTCATTCCCCTTGATCACACTTCCTAGCCTCTACTGCACCCTGAGGCCCGGTGTTTTCACCCCAGGGAGCCAAATAGTTAGTCAAAGGCACCCGTAGTTTTCACAGTGTATTTTTTTCGAAATTGTGAAAATCATTAACCTCACCCGTAAAGCTAAAACACCAAATTTTAGATCACGTAGCCTCAAGAGATAACTATTCATTTATTCTGTAACACTAATTAGTTTTAACTGGTGAAACTCTGACAAGTGCACCAGCCTTCAAAACTAAATCCGCCAAAATGTTCCAAGTACGGGTACTGTCTCCAGTATGGGCACTTGAATGTATCAAAACTATTTGTGAAATAGAGCATTCAAAAGCTTGTCGACGCTCGTTATAACGACCACACATTATAAAGACCATTCCGTTATAACGACCAGGGGTAAAAGACCCAACTTTGTCCCTATGAGTTCTATGCTTTCAGTATAACGTCCGTTCTATATCGTCTAATCCAATACAGTGACGAATTCAGTGGACACTATTTCCGGTATTTTTTCCAGTAAAACAAATTTGTAACTTAAAATGACCTTCACTATTGTTTACGGACAAGATGCTTCAGTGTTCAGTCCAACTTTCAGGAGGCACTTTACAGAAAAAATAAAGGGAGGAGAAACGTGAAGTTTCCGAATTCCTAAGGAAAAGGGTTTAACTGATATACAAATTCAAACACTATTTAGCATCTAAACCTAAAATGGGAAAAAAAAGAATTTAAAACTTAATTTGAATTTTTACATCTGGAATTCAAATTATGTTTTTCGCAATCACGAGTGTGTGTGTATATATGTAGGGGTTTGTGTTTGTGTGCAGGCATGAGTGTGTGGGTTTGTGTGTGTGTGTAGGTGTGTATGCATGCGTGTGTACATAGGATATGGACGCAACCTGGAGACGGTATTCGCAAGAGGAGCAGCATCGGGCGGGGCCGGTCGACGGTGGTGCTGCAGAGGGGGGAGGGGCAATAAAATCATAGGAACATCAAAACCGTCAAGTGAGAACAATAAGCAATGTGATTGCTCAAAAACCACGTGTGCTAAAAAGGCAACGTGTGCTAACTGTTTCTGATTTTATCTTCGAAAATAAAGGATTTGTAAGTATGTAATTTTTTTTCTCTATTTTCTACATTGAAATCTGTTTAATATTTTGCTATATTGTTTTAAAACCATATTATTTTTTAAAAATACCTATGATGAAAATAATTTGGGCATTCAACTGGAATCTTTGAAAAAGTGCTCATTTTATTGGAGCAACGGAACATGCATGATGCCTGTGTATATTTTTAATTCCACTTCTTATAGCGACCATTCGTTATAAAGACCTTTTTTATGAGACGGAGATGGTCGTTATATCGAACGTTGACTAGTGCCTTTCTTCAACACTGTAGTAGAAAAATTAATAACCCTGTGCTTGAACAAAGTTTTACATTAGCTCTGAAAGACTAGATGATAAAATATTTTTAGTGCTTTTTTTTTACATTTTCGTTAACTTTTTTTTTGCTGCAGTTTGCCGTACCCCGGATGTGTAGATCGTGGGTTCTTACGTGCCGCAGAAGACCGAGTATTCGTTGGGAGAGAAGGTGACGTACGAGTGTGCGGAAGGACATACGCTCGTCGGTCAAGACGTCCTCGACTGCACGTCCGAAGGGTGGTCGGCTGCTGCTCCTTTTGTGGTATGCTGTTAATACAGTCGTCCCTCGCTACTTCACGCTTCGACTTTCGCGGTTTCACTACATCGCGGTTTTTTCTGTTTTTGAGCAATCACGATTGCTTATTGCTTTCATTTGACTGTTTTTGACGTCCTATCATTTTATTTTTACACCGCCACCCTCCGCACCATCACCGTCGACCGGCTCCTCACGATGCTGCTCCTATAGCGAAAGCCGTCTCCAGGTTGCATCCATGTCCTACACACACACGCCCATACATACACAACTACACACACGCATACACACATATACACAAACACATACATACAGACACCTACACACACCACAACACACACACATACACACGACTACCCACACATTCATGCCTGCACACAGACACAAACATATGCCTACACACACATACACATCACATCCCCCCCCCAACACACACATACACCCCCACACACAGTCATACACACAACTACCCACACACTTATGCCAGCACACAAACACACATGCCTACACACATACACATATCCCTACACACAAACACACATACCCCCCACACACACAAACACACACGCCTACATACAGGGCCCGACTAAGTAAAAGTGAGGCCCTAGGCCCACAATAATTTGGAGGCCTCCTGAAGACTCTACAACGGGATACGGTGGTTACAGGTTTGGTCCCTGTCGGAATTTATTTTTGGGGCCTCTTTGTTTATCCCAGAATTACGTAAATCATTAACCATGTGCATTTATGAATCCCTTCAGGGCCCCTCATAGTTGTGACATGGTAAATTCGCTAATAGCAGAATGAATAAAAATTCTCCTTTAAGGAAGGTTTTTGCGATTAATAAGTTATTATTATTATTTTTTAATTATTATGCATAATTCTTTAGGAAGTTTGAGGCCCCTTAGGAAGATGGGGCCCCAGGCCCAGCCCTAGTTGGCCTGTGCTATAATCAGGCCCTGCCTACATACACACACTCGTGATTGCGAAAAACATAATTTGAATTCAAGATGTCAAAATTCAAATTATTATTTTTTTTTCAATTATAGCAATGAGTTTTTTTTCTGTTCTCGTGTAAACTTTTTCTTACTAGAGAATTACAAATTATGTCTTTTAAGTAAGGTAAGCTCCTCATAGGGACTGTAGTTGTACTAGTTGAGGGAGTGGCGGTTTAAAATCGCCGAAGAAAGTTAATCTCAATTTAACCTTAAACTCTAACTACAAAGTATACTGTATTATTACTAGGGGATAAATACATCTCTAATGGTGTGTTGTTGCTTGTCCCACTTGGCAGACAGAAACATCATACCAAGTCCATGAAGCCGTGCGAACGAAGTCCCTCCAAAACAGCAGAAGGGTCGGAATACAGCTGATTCAGGTCACAGTCGATGCAAGAGAAAATATGAGCGGGAGCAGTCTGAGTCAAATTGCATTTTGGGCACAAGGGGAAAACCTTAGTACCAGCCACATGTTGCTGTGCTCGAGTGTGTCCACCAGGGAGGTAGAAGGGAGGAGATAAATCTTTCCTATTTAGAAGTGGCAACGATTGTTCACTTTTTTAGAGGGCGCTGTCGGCGAACCGCTCCCGTCAATCGCAGCAGATCAATGTAAATGATGCTCAGTTTCTCATTTTTTTAGAGGCAGCTATTAAAGCAAAAAAAGAAAAATACTACTGGAAATTGGTTGTAATGAAGGGCTAATATAGTGGAAGATGTACGGCTTTCGTAAACAGGAAGTTTGCACAGTATTTTGATGGAAAAATTTTATTTTTCATCACCAACTTGCCGAATTCGTCTGCTATTAATATTGCGCTGTGCGATGTTCTTTTTTTTACGAGTTGGAATGTTTCTATTCCTGTAAATAATTGACGAAATGAGAATATAGTAGAATTAATTACGTAAATACTTATTTTTAATTAGTTGTAAATTTCGTGACATGTTTCGAGAACTAATTAAAGCGAAATAACTTTTACTTTCACGACCTTCAACAGATAAAAATAAATGTTAATGTTCTATTTACTTATTAACTTCAAGCTGATATTGATTATAATTTTATTCATGTATTTACTCACTGCTTAAACAGAATTGTTATCATTATTTTTTTTATTATTGCATTTATTTCGACAACCAAATAAAAAAAAATCGAGAAAACTTATTCATTAGAAAAATTATACCTTGGAACGCTTTTTTGAGATATTTGTGGGATTTTCTGTTGAAATTAATCAAGTTTTCAAAAATTAAAATTTACTCTTTTTGTACATGTATTTTTTAAATGAAAAAGGTTTTCCGATTTTTTTTTTTTTTTTGATTTGGTTGCAGAAAAAATTCAATAATAATAAAAAGCAATGATAATAATTATGTCTAAGCAGTGAGTAAATACATGAATAAATTTTTATAATCAGTATCAGCTTGAAGTTAAAAATAAATGTTAATGTTCTATTTACTTATCTGTTAAAGATCCTGAAAGCAAAAAATTATTTCGCTTTAATTAGTTCTCGAAACATGTCACGAAATCTACAACTAATTTAAAAAAAATGTATTTACCTAAATAATTGTACTACATTCTCATTTCGTCAATTATTTACAGGAATAGAAACATTCCAACTCGTAAAAAAAAAAGAACATCGCACAGCGCAACATTAATAGCAGACGAATTCGGCAAGTTGATGATGAAAAATAAAATTAATTTTTCCATCAAAATACTGTGCAAACTTCCTGTTTACGAAAGCCGTACATGTTATAGCCATTTATTACAACCAATTTCCAGTAGTATTTTTCTGTTTTTTGCTTTAATAGCTGCCTCTTAAAAAAATGAGAAACTTAGCATCATTTACATTGATCTGCTGCGATTGACGGGAGCGGTTCGCCGACAGCGCCCTCTAAAAAAGTGAACAATCCGTTGCCACTTTTACACTAGCAAACCCGTAGGACATTTCTCTCCACTTCTCAGTCGGGCTTGGACGGTTTGATGTTCTCTACTACAGTAAAACCTGTAAAGTTGACCACCTTTGTAAGTTGACCACCTGTCTATGTTGACCGCTTTTGTCAAGAACGGAATTAGTCCTATCTTATGTAATGAAGGAAAACCTCTGTAACTTGACCACCTCTCTATCTTGACCACCTGTCTATCTTGACCATTAATGAACACCAAATTTGGTTTGGAGTATTGTAAAAAACCCTTTGTAAGTTGACCACTTGGTTTATTTTTTAAATTTTATTTAGCAAATTATTTCATTTTATTATCATTTTTTTTATAGCTTTCCAAGAATATTTTTGATGCCAGACCAGCATTTTATCAACTAAATGAAAGAGCAGCATAACTAAACCTCAGCCCAGCTTGTTGCTCTTTGTGTTATAGTTTTACATAATAGGACTTCATAAAGAAAGTTAGTTGAACTTGAGATTGATAAAAAGTATGAAATATTAAAATTAATTGAAAAGGGAGAAATCCAGAGAAAATTAGCTGGGAGACATATGGAATTTCCAAAACTGGTCTAATAAGTGCGCCAAACTTCAATAAGGAGTTATTTTGTTGAAAAGTATATCATCATGGGGTTATAAATGTATATGAGAAAAAAAATAAAGCGAAAAATTTGTAATTTTTGATTAGCTATGAATTTTTAGGAACTATTAATATCAAATAAATAACTTTTCATAAACAATTTTTTTTTTTGATCAATTTACTGAAATTTTAAATTTGCATGACACATTATACGTCATTCTGAGAAAATAATCTCTAAAAATATTTGAATAACATTTTAAATTATTGTTTCAAAGTAATGCTAAACAATGAAAGTGAGTTGAACAGAAAGAGTAAGTGTCAATTAGTAAAAAAATGTGCATGGTGCAAGAAATGACAAAAAAAAAAAAAATCATTACCCCCTTTCTAAGTTGACCACCTGTCTAAGTTGACCACCAAAGGACTGCACCGCAAGTGGTCAACTTACACAGGTTTCACTGTACTTGCCCGAAGTAAAGCAGCACCGGGGCGGGATGCTTTGTACCATTCATGTAATGGTGTTCAACAACGTATTACTAGCTTTTTAAGATCTGTGCGTAATAACTTTAATGTAGATAAATGTAGAGGAAGAAAGAGGGATCATACGGTCACTAACTGGAAATGAATTCATCATTGTTGAAGTTGAGCTATTTTCATAGGTTAGTGTGTAAGAACTGCATGCGTGTGTGTGTGTACTTTATTTCTAAATAATTTATGTGATGTCGATCCCGTCTAATATATCTCGTTTTCTCATATTTTGTGCAATATATTAAGTAATACAAATGTAATGTTGGATAAGGGTGCTGTTTTATGTCTAGGGGGCTCTATGTTAAAAACCTATTTAAATTGTCGTCAGTAAGTTTTATGCCCTCTAACTATGAAAATATTCGGTTTATAAATACAGAATCCTACTTCGCGGAAATTCAGTTATCGCGGTCAAGTCTGGAACGAATTAACCGCGATAAACGAGGGTTAACTGTGCACCCAGTACACACTTCTCACGCATAACTGGTGTTCCAGAAATGACCGATACATTTGAAAAATCAATAAAAACTAAACGGACAGCGATAGAAATATACAGTTTCTTGCGTTATGCTTGGGACAACGGTAACCCAATCTACAAGTTCAACTTGAAATTTTGCACAAACCAAGATAAAATACACATGATTTTTTTTAATAATTAAAAAAAAAATCATACGTTTTTTGAGAATTTTAATTTCATTTTTCAAAATGAAAGTTTTTATCAAAATAGTCATGTTGCAGATCATATTAAGCAACAATTAATGTAGGGGAATGTGGGGCAAAGTTAAATGGTGGTATACTTACTCCGCTTTCAGCGCCACATTTCTGGTACTCTTTTAACTATATAGTAACACATGTAGTTTATTCCAGTGACAATAAAGTTACCTCTGAAAATCATAGAATATGATAATAAAAGTACTTTTTAAAACTGGATACTCATTCAAAAATTATTTTTGTTATTTTCAAATGATAAAGTTTTTGTTGTTAACATTTTAAATATTAATTGATATCTTCTAATATTCGGTGCAATATTTATTTGTTTAACTAGCTACGTCGCCCGGCTTTCCACGGTCCACCTCGAAAATAAAAGTTATGTCAAGTGACGCGTATTCAACAATCAGGCTTAAACAAAAAAAAAAAAAATAAATAAAATTTTGCGGCAGATTTCGGAAAAATAACCAAAAAGTAAACATTTAAAATCCCCTGATTAAGCCTTTAAAACAAAAACCAGAATTTTGTTTGCTCATATTCGAGACAAAAAATGGCAACAGATCTTTCGTCTCAATATGATTTTCTTAAGTTGGAAAGGTCATAAAAAATACTCCTAACGAAGAAATTGTCAGGGCGCCCAAGGTCCAATAACCTAAATACACGCTACACATTTTAATAAAAGCATTGTTGCGGAAAGTAGAGATGAAGCACTGAATAATAATTTAGATGAAGGAAAGCCTTCGAAAAATAGGGATTTTATGCCGAAATCTAAGTGTCACAACTAATCTTTATATATTAATAGGCAAGCCGTTTTCTTTCGGTATCGATTTCTCTTCTGTTTTATAACCGATTCCCTTTATTTATTTTTTCGTTTAGTAGCTATTGCTGAGTTTTAGTGTCATCAACAATTTTTTTTGAAATCGAACTCTAATTAACGGAGATATTAATCAAAAACGCATTTTCGTCCTAAAGGGCTCTTTCTACGCGAACGGATGGTCCATTTTTTTTCGAATTTGATATGGTTGGAAAGGTCTTTAAAAAATACCCCTAACGAAGAAATTGTCAGGGCGAACAAGGTCCAATAACCTAAATACAATAGGGAAAAAGTTATAAGCGTTTTTTAGTTAGCGAAACTCAAAAATTTTAATTTTATCTCTTTTCCATTGTTGAAATTCATAAACGCCAACCCGATAGAAGCTCTAGAAAAAGCGCTAGAAGCAATTAAAAGTTGGTAACAACTCATTTTTATTTGCTTTTTCACGCGACATAGTTAGCGTGAAGAAATTGCTGGATAATATTACGTGTTGCCATTTCTTGCTTGAGTATTAAGAAATGAAATTCGTTTATACAAAGGTTTCACGTATAAACTGAGTTTTGCGGTATGATTTCATTCAGTAAGATTGTGTTTTTTCTGGGAATTTGGCGGTCTTCATTCATTGGCGTCGAATTTTTGGCAGCAATGCCAGCGCGACAATTGTTTTTCCTTTGCATACGCAAACAAATAGAAGGGAAATATCTATTTGCACAGGGTTATCGCAAAGCATGGTGCTGTTCAAGAATGAAGTCACGTTTTAAGGTGGGATTCATGAAATTGTAAGTTTGTGACAAGGGGGTTGAGAGAGAGAAAAATTAATGATAAGAGAGATATACAGTGGGAGAATGTGCCATCGCAATTCCTTTTTTTTTAAAAATGAAAATGGCATTTGTCACGCCGTTTTTCATAAAGAGAGGAGGGGTATGGTGAAGGGTGAAACTTTGTGACAACGCGGGAAGGGGGTCAAATATGTCGAAAAAAAGTGTGATATCAGCTATGCACAGCTCTTAACCATTAAAAAATCACAAAGAGAAACTTTTTAAAATTGTACTATTATTGCGACGTCCACTGTTTTTGAATGGACAATTTTTAATGCAGCAAGTAGGGTTGGTTCATTTGACCATTTGAAATTTTATACCTATAATGCCAAAGATCAAGGTAACATAATCAATGATAGTCGACTTTTTATACGAAGTTTTTTTATACAGAAGTTTTACGTATAGACTGAGTTTTGCGGTATCATTCCATGCGGGAGTATTTCGATCATTGGGAAATTGGCGATCTTGATCCATTGGCGTCAATTTTTTGGCACCAATGCCAGCGCGAGAAAGATTTTCCCTTCGCTCGCGTAAACGAAGAGTAAAGAAATATATATTTATTTAGGGTTATCACAAGGGATCATATGTTATCCGAAATGAAATTATTCACGCCAAGAATTTGACGAGCACGCCAATTTCGACCGCTGCTCGAACCCTAGTATTTTTGAATTGATATCTCCGCTAATTATTTACGGAGGTTTATACGTTAAATGGCCAAACATAAAGACGGGAAGATGACGAAATGATCGATACCTGGTTGGATGGTTAGTTCACTATCATTCGGGAGAAGAAACTTGGAAATAGATGACTACGTGGTACATACATAGATACATACGCGCATTTTATATGATATTTGGCTAATTTATGTTTAAAATAATTTTTACAGTTATTCAAGTGCATGCGGGGCAAAGTGAAATAGCTCCATTTCGTTTACTTGTTCAATACTTTTTTATCCAATCACTTGCGTATTTATTTATTACTCATTTCATTTACATTCTTTCATTTAATAATTCCCTTATATATTTAATCACTCAATTTCTTATTTATTCACTAATTTATTCACTCATTTTTTTTTCTCGTACATTAATTAAAAAATTTTTTATTTGCTTATTTTATCTTTCCTTTTTATTTATTCATTCATTACTTTATTTACTCCTTCGTTTGATCAAAAATATCTTTAATAATCAAACACAAAATATTTCATACGAAAAATTTTTCATCATCCAATTTAATGTCATTTCCCCATTACTGGCAATTTTAATGTGATTCAATAGTTGACTCTCGAAATATCACCAACAGTGACCAAATTGAAACCAGATTTAAATAAATTAATTTGAATTTTGACATCTTGAAGTCAAATTACGTTTTTCGCAATCACGTGTGTGTATGTGTGTGTAGGTGTGTGTGCGTGTATTTGTGTATGTGTGTGTGCGTGCGCTTGTATGTGTGTGTATGCGCGTGTGTGTGGGATATGGATGCAACCTGGAGACGGATTTTGCTAGAGGAGCAGCATTGTGAGGCCAGTCAACGGTGGTGCTGCAGAAGGTGCTGGCGGGAAAATGAAATGATAGCATATCAAAACAGTCAAATAAAAGCAATAAGCAATCGTGATTGCTCAGAAAAAAAAAACATGCCAATTTTGTGACAAAACTTGACTACCAAAAGATAACACCACTCGAGTTTACATCAAAATTAACAATGGTTCCCACCCCCCCCCCCAAAAAAAGGGGCAAAAGAACCCTTTAGAAGCACGCGAATGTTACATAAAGGGGAAGTGCACAACTAGACCCCGCTGGAAGTCTACCTACCAAATTTCAGCTTTCTAGGACATACCGTTCTTGAGTTATGCGACAAACATATGTACATACAGACGTCACGAGAAAACTCGTTGTAATTAACTCTGGAATCGTTAAAATGGATATTTCGCTTGTCTATGCGTTCTTAGGCACTTATCAACGCGCGGTCGAGTCGAAAAAAAAACTCCATATTCATTCGAGGGTGATTAAAATGGAAATTAAGGTCGATTTTTTAGTGAAAATTTTTTGCGAATACAATACTTCCTTTTACAAAAAAGGAAGTATTGTATTCGCGAAAAAACTTCACTCAAAAATCAGCTTTAATTTCCATCTTTCTCACTCCCGAATGAATATTGAGTTTTTTTTCGACCCGACCACACGTGGATATATGCCTAGGAACCTACAGACACCAGAAATATTCATTTTGACGACCCCCGATTTAATTGCAACGAATTTTCTCGTGACGTCCGTATGTATGTGCGTATGCATGTGCCATAACTCAAAAACGTTATGTCCTAGAAAGTTGAAATTTGGTACGTAGGCTCCTAGTGGGACCTAGTTGTGCACCTTCCCTTTTGGTTGCATTCGGATGTTCCTAAGGGGAACTTTTGTCCCTTTTTTTTGGAGGGAGGGGGGAATCATCGTTAATTTCGATGTAAACTCGAGTGGTGTTATTATTTGTCTTACATTTGGCGATATATGATCAGTCTTTCGGCCGCCAAGTTTTGTCGCCAACTTGGCGACAAATTTGGCGATTTATTTTAAAAAATAATAACATCAGCTCGTTTGTAAAAGGAAGTAAAAAAAAATAAGAGATAAAAATCTAAAAGTTTGGACTTTTGATTCGCTCAAAGGGTAAGCAAATTTCAAAGGAATACAAAAATGTGAGGGAAAAAAACTTTGGATTACTTGACATGGAATGACCGTAAAATTAACATTGCATTGTACAAATCACAAAAATGATATCATTAACGAAACAATAAACAAATTAAGCAATTAAAAAATCAAACCGACAGAAATGACTACCAGTGAATGACATTTTAAAAATTGTCTTGAGTTCATAAAATTGAAGTGTTATTCATATGAAGTTGCACTATCTAATTTTCTTACTCTATATTGTGCTTCAAGAAATTCTTTAAATGAGTTCTCGAGAAAAACACTGGAGATTTAGTTACAGCTATGTACAAGAAATGTAGTTAACAACTGCTAAAGTGACCATAGCAATTAGACAAATATCAATTAACACAGTAAACTCAAAGGTAACACACAAATATATATATATATCTCAAAATACTAAAAACACAACGCAAAGGCTTCATTCACAATAACAGAGCTAATACACTCTTCAGCCAACGGCTGAGACGAGTTAAAAAGGAAACTAACTTTTCTATATTCACCCGATGCACGGCTGTTAATAATCCTAGAGAAGTCATTCCACGGGATTCGATTTCTTTCTCGATGTTTTCTTTTTATTCCATTCACAAATCTTAGGAAGGAGACCATATACTTCAGTTCAATATTAGGGGGATGTGTGTTCGTTAGAAGAAACTATTTACAGGTTAAGTTAGTGATAGTTTTGGATGAAAATGAATGGAACAGACGCCAAATTTAGCCAGATTACAACAAACTAATCATGAAAATAATTACTGTTTACTGAATTTGTATTAATATGAAGTTGCACTATCTAATTTTCTTACTGTATATTTTCGACTCATTTCTTACTAGTGAAATGTACTGTTTTTTTTCCAGATAGTCTGTCAAGAATCTACGAAATATATGAATATTTTATGACTCCCGGACTCGCATCATTCATGTTTGATAATGTAACATCAAAATGCTACTACTTGCCAAATATGACGAAGCAGACAATAGAGTTTTGGCTTAGGAGGAGGACCGATATCTACTCGGTGCATTTGTATCTACCAAAAGGTAAGTTAGGAGTTTTTTTTAGACTACTTTTCTTACATACAAATTCAAATTTTGTTTATTCTGCCCTTTTCCAAGAAATGTATATAGTGCCTTTGCGAAACAAAAAAATACGACCTCAAAAAAAAAAAAAAAAAATCATACATAATCGAAAACTGAGCGTATGTATGTATGTATCTATATCTTCCGAGTTGCTTCTTCCGAACGTAGGTGAAATCACCATTGAACCAGGTATCGCTGGATTCATAATTTTCCCGTCTTTATGTTCGATTGTTTAACGTAACATAATCCTCCGATAATAATTAGCGGAGGTATCAATTAAAACCTTAATTATGATACTTAGATTTCGTCATCAGATCCCTATCTTTTTCGAAGGCTTTCCTCCATTCAACTTATTATTCAGTGCTTCATCTCCACTTTCCGTAACAATGCTTTTATTGAAATTTATAGCGTGAAGAAAATCTTTGAGAAGAAAGATCTGTTGCATTTTTTTCTCGAATATGAAAAAAATAAAATTCTGGATTTTGTTTTGAGGCTTTTCGTGTCGTAAGGCTTAAAATGTTTCCTTTTTGGTTATTTTTTTGAAATCTGCCGCAAAATTTTACTGTTTTTTTTTCAAGCATGATTATTGAACACGGGTCACTTGACATAACTTTTATTTTTGAGGTAGACCATGCAAAGCCGGGCGACGCAGCTAGTCTATTAATATTTTTTTCCGGGGTTCATCTTCAGGTAACATCATACTTAAATCCTGTTAAAAAGTGAAGCTAAAGAGATATATTTTATCAAATTTCGAACTCGCTAAATTCGTTATCAGTTCCTTTGATATTATGAGGGCCAATCCGTGGTTAAGGTTGTGAAGTTCACACAACTTCAAGTGCTCATTTTTTACTCAAAAATGCTGTTTAATTGTTGATAAAAACAAGGAATAATAAAGTTCCCGTTCTACATACCTATCACCTAATTATAGTTAGAAATTTCTAATTAGTAGTGGGATTTGTAGAAAATTGTTAAAAATTTAGTTACGGGTGTGACATAATAATTTCTCCAACATTCAGGCATTACATAAGAAAAATCTAAGCAGTTCTGTTCAAAATTTGAATCGTCGGAATTTTTGATTAAGGTTACGGGGTTTTGATTAAGGCAAAAGCGCTTACAGGTGTGTAACATTTTCAGGGGTGTTCCCATAGGGCAGGTCTCCCCCCCCCCCCTTGGGGGTCCACCGAGCCTTAATAGGGGGTCCGCTACAAACTTCAGGGGAAAAAATGTTTTAAACACGTTAAATGGTATTTAAATAATGATCATATATTTGAAAACTAGAACTTTCACCTTCGAAATACGTTGTCCTTTGAAAACGACACCTCGAGATACAATGGTGTGAGATCATGCACTGTATATTCCCATTACATTGGAAACACGTTTGAAAGACTTCAAGTGAGAAAAAAGTGTTCCCTGAATGTGCTCTAAAATGTGTTCAAAATTTGAGGATACCTCCAGCTCCTTTTTTTTTTTTTTTTTTTTTTGAGTTTTATTTTTATTACAAAAGCAGTTTTACACTTGTATGTTAATAATTTTTTTTTTTTAAATCCGATTTTTTTTTTGAGCAACCACGATTGCTTATTGTTCTCGCTTGACTGTTTTGATGTCCTTTGATTTTATTTTCCCACCGCCACCCTCTGCAGCATCACCGTCGACCGACTCCTCACGATGCTGCTCCTCTAGCGAAAGCCGTCTCCAGGTTGCATCCATGTCCTACACACACGCGCATACATACACAACTACACACACACACACAAACACATACACACGCACACATACACCTACACACATACACACAACTACCCACACATTCACACATTCATGCCAGCACACACACATACACATACTCCCCCCCACACACATTCGTATACACAACTACCCACACACTCATGCCAGAACACAGACACACATGCCTACACACAAACACACATATCCCCCACACACAAACACACACGCCTACATACACACACTCGTGATTGCGAAAAACATAATTTGAATTCAAGATGTCAAAATTCAAATTATTATTTTTTTTTTTTTTTACATTAGTTGAAATGCCTCCCCTGGCGAGAGCCACTCCTGTCAACTTCTTGGTACACTACTGACTGTTTACATCGCCTGTAATCTATTTCAGTAGTTTTCCGCTCATGTTTCAAAACGAATACGTAAAATCTGTACTTCATAGCCGAAAAATTGCATTTTTTGGATTATTACAGCGATATAGGTACAATCTTATTCCGCTCTAAGCCATAGCAAAGTAATTCCACAAACAAAATTTCCTATATATTTATTTTCCACAGTGTTATAAGAGCACGAGTCCGAACCTTTTTGCGCACCCGACGAACGTTTTACACTCTCCTGCCAAGTAGTGAAAAATGACTTACGTTACTCTGGCTTTGAGGTGCACAGCTATGACTTTTAACTGAAAAACAACATTTTAGCAATTTTCGATGCATCTGAATGACAGCGAACCTTCTTTTCAACTTGTAGGCTCTATAAGCATTGCAGTGGAAAATTCCTTAGGCGGACAAATATGTGGTGAATTGAAAACAGTTACTGGTAAGGATACCTTTGAAATATTGAATATTATCATCTTTTTTATTATTTACATGATTATTTTTATGCATTGATATTGTTTTAAATTTATAAATGAGTTGTTGCTTTTTTCATTTTGATCTTCTTACTTTGTCGCAATCTTCTCAAAGTTGGTTCTTATCCCATTATCTTTTACTTAAAGTTATTCTTTATTTTTTGATTTTGCTGGTAAAATGTTTACGCATTGCGTTCAATTTTCATAGCTAGAGTCGATATCAGGATCAGCATCCAGGTAGCTTCGGTAATTTAGTTTTGGTGGCTGCATGCGTAGGTTCAGATTCCGACTTCGAATTAGTAAATTGTGGCAAATGGGAAGAAAATGCTTTGCAATACAAGCGAGCGATTGGATGTCTTTTGTTTTAAAGACGAAGACAAAGCTAGGGGCAAGCAGAGATCGACAAAAAGTTTAAAATCATGTTAAAACGTTTAGGCTCTATGTCAGAATTTGTAAGTAAATTCACTGACTAGGCTTCTGATAGAAAGAAATAGTCGCCAAGGTATTTTTTCGATACACACAAGACAAATCATAAATTCAAAAGCAGAATAGAAGGATCAACATACGGGGTCCACTCCTTTTTGACCAATTAAGGAACCCCGTAAAATTTGAATGGGCCCAGACTGTTGATTCTGCTGTTGAATGTGTCGATTATAAAACTATTTCAATGGTGTAGTTATTTAGTAGTACTGAATAACATTTAACGACTGGGCTTACATTTTTTTTCCTTTTCTGTTTTTTTTTTTTTTTCACGCAGTCTGGTTTTTTGTTTTTATTTAATAACTAGCAAATCGCCCGTCAAGGTATGACGGGTAACAATCGCTTCTACATTTGAACGAAGCCATTGCCTGTTTGGTGATATTTTGATACTTGAAATTGTAACCCTAACTCCAGTAGATGAACCCCAAACTCCAGTAGGCAGACTCCAGTTTCTCCAACTACTGGCAAACTCCAGTAGTTGACCCTTTTTTCGTTTCTTCATTCTCCTCAAATGACACAGTCTTACCAGTAAAACAGTTAAGTGACCGGATCGAGTTCAGCCTTGTCCCCATAAAGTCTTTCCCTGCATGTTAAACACGACCAAAATACATTATCAAATGATCATGCGTGGCGCGAGTTTCATTGTTGAAACGCGCGGGTAACTCGATGATCGGGTATTATTTATACGAGGATTTTTTCTTCTTATGTGTAATAGAATATTTTTCTTCTTCAGAAACTGACCAATGGGTGGAGATAGAGTGCGAGTGGAATGTAGGAGAGATTGACAGATTACTCATTCTGAATACATCACCAACGCCTTCTGATTTTTCTGTCTGTGAGATAAAAGTTTTCAACACGGATGGTAAGTGAGCAATTTTATTTTGCGCATCTTATATGGTTAAAAACTGAGTGTATGTATGTATCTATGTCCGAGTTACTTCTCCCGAACGCCAGTGAACTGACCATCCCACCAGGTATCGATAGATTCGTTATTTTCCCGTCTTTATGTTTGAATATTTAACATAATCCTCTGATTTTATTAGCTGAGATATCAACTTACAACTATTAGTTATGACACTTAGATTTCGGCATAAAATCCCTATTTTTCGAAGACTTTCCTCCACTCAAATGATTATTCAGTGCTTCATCTCAACTTTCCGCAACAACGCTTATATTAAAATTTGTAGCGTAAAGAAAATCATTGAGAAGAAAGAGCTGTTGCCATTTTTTTCTCGAATATGAACAAATAATATTCTGGCTTTTGTTTTGAGGCTTTTCCTGTAATCGGGAGATTTAAAATGTTTCCTTTTTGGTTATTTTTTCGCTATCTGCCGCCGAATTTTAATGATATTTTTTTTTTAATTTCTTTTTTATTCAAGCCTGATTGTTGAACACGCGTCACTTGACCTAACTTTTCTTTCCGAGTAAGACCGTGCAAAGCCGGGTGAGGCAGCTAGTCAAGCTTTAAAATAAGTTTGGCACACGTGTAGATTTGAACATTCCCCCCCCCCCCTCCCAAGTTTCAACTCAAAAAAATAGAAATTTAGCCTTTTACAAGAGCATTAATTTTTAAGTGTTCTCATTAAAAATATTTAGAAACATTAAAAAAAATAATAATTAGCAAAACATTGATCAATGATTCTAAATAACAGGATTTTTTGAATAATACTAAGTACTTTTCATAATACACTCAAAATGACAAAATAACTTTTCTGGGCTAGAAAGGACAATTTAAGGAAATTCTCTAATGACTTAAGACGCACTTCGTTTGTGGTGTCATTTTCTTGGAATAAATGAAAACTACAGGAATACTTAAATTGTCTTTTCTGTCCCAGAAAAGTGATTGGTCCGTTTGAGTGCACAGTGAAAAGTGCTTAGTATTAGAAAAACCTTTTATTTTTCCTTTACCTTTTATTTTTCATTTTTTCCCACACGTCGTTTGCACTGAGCACGGCCTCACTAGATGGCGCTGACGCTTAACAGGCCTTGACAATTTCTGAGTATTCTGTATTAAACCGATGCAACTACGATCCGCTCATGCATCCACCAATCAATGTAAACGTTTCAAAGTATGTTTAATTTCGATTGGAAATCGCCCATTTTGACCGCAAGAGGCGCTGAGCGGAAACCCTGCATCCACCAATCAATGTCGACGTTTCAAAGTATGTTTAATTTCGATTGGAAATCGCCCATTTTGACCGCAAGAGGCGCTGAGCGGAAACCCTGCATCCACCAATCAATGTCGACGTTTCAAAGTATGTTTAATTTCGATTGGAAATCGCCCATTTTGACCGCAAGAGGCGCTGAACGGAAACCCTGCATCCACCAATCAATGTCAACGTTTCAAAGTATGTTTAATTTCGATTGGAGCTCGCCCATTTTGACCGCAAGAGGCGCTGAACGGAAACCCTGCATCCACCAATCAATGTCAACGTTTCAAAGTATGTTTAATTTCGATTGGAAATCGCCCATTTTGACCGCAAGAGGCGCTGAGCGTCTGCATCCACCAATCAATGGCAACGTAATAGAAACAGGGGTTTCCTGTAGTCACCATGAGTTTCAGCGATTGTCACGGCCTATGAGAATTAAGTGGGGCCATAGATGAACACAGTAATAAACAAACAATTATTTTCTGTATCATTTTTATTCGTATACAGTAGACCCTCGTTTTACGCGGGGGTTACGATGCCGCGTAAATCGAAACCACGTCAATGGAGATCTAATACTAGTGTTAAAATAGGGTTTGGTTCCGTAGATAACAAAATACTTCATTCTAGTGATAACTAATTCTATAATAAGTTTAATGTGTACTTATATCATTTTTATACACAACATGCATAAAGAAAACCTAAATTAATTTCGTATCCTGTTTACAACGAAGAGCTGGCTATGATAGTCTTTTGGCAGTCATTCAGAATTTTTCTCCGCAATTCTTTGCAGAGCATTAAACGCATCCATGATCATTTCCATGATAGAATCTTCCTTCACTAACAAATCAGAAAGATCGTTTCTATTGTCTGGGAATGGCTCAAAATGTTCAATGTGAACGTGTTTTGGTTGTGCGTCACCGACATCGGTATCCTCGTTGGTTTCGGCCTCCTTTGTCACTCCTAACAGCTCTTCTTCCAGTGAGTTCTGAACTTTGTGAGTTTATTAACTTTACTTCTGGAAAGATCTCTGAAACCAACCGCGTCATCTGCAATCTTTAGGAGTTTGGATTTTGAACGAGGGGAAAATGTTATCTGTTTTCATTGCCGCATCCGAGTGAAACCGAAACATATCCGCGTAAAATAATATAAGGAGTCAAATCTTAAACCGCGTAAAATAAACCCGCGTAAAACGAGGGTCTACTGTATTCTAATCGCTCACTATTATCAGCGATCATTATCAATTTCGTTCCAGGGATTCCTGTGTATGGCAGCATGGAAGCTGTTTATAGGACCTCCCCTGACGAGTTTTACTTGACTGACAGCAAACCTGCAACATGCCATTCCTTTGCAGGAGTGACTCAATCTCTATTCGTTGCTCTGGTGGTGCCAGTCATGATTGCCCCCATGAGACTGTTCGTGCCGAAACGTTTGTTTTTTGCATCATTTTTGCTCTATTTTGTTTTAATAAGTACAAAGTGCGTCTAAGAAGTCAAGTGAACGGAAGTGGAAAACAAAAAGCAAAAACAAAACATGGGATTAAAGTAGTTTTAGTATCGATCAAAGTTGGCTACAATCACTAGCGCAGCCAGAAACATCTTCTGGAGGGTTTTTTTTTTTTTTTTTTGATCAAAAATACCTCCGGGGGGGGGGGAGTTGATTAAAAATACCTTCTGAAGGGTTTTTTTTCTATCAAAAAAACCTTCTGCAGGGTTTTTTTTTTTAATAAAAAATACCTTCTGAAGGTTTTTTTTTTTTTTTTGATCAAAACAGTACAGTCGGACCTCCATATATCGAACTTCCACATATCGAAATTTTCTATCTATCGAAATTCCAGCACGTTTCCATGTTCATTACATAGAAAAATTGTTTCTATATATCGAAAAAATCTCTATATATCGAAATTTTTCTCGAGACATTCGTAGATTTTTTTTTCCGCTTTAGACTGTTTGTCTCATGAAAAATAAAGGTTAGGGGAGAAAATTATGTTCACTACAGGTTGCTATGAAACTCATATGGAATCGGGGGCTGAGAGGTGGATAGGTCGTTGTTCCGTTCTGGAGTTCTTAAATTACCCCAAGTTTATTTCAAATCTTAGTTGTAGCCAGTAACACTGCAAACTCAGATTAAAGTTCTCCCTTTTGTTTGTTGATTATCATTTTTAGTCTTTTTAGATTCAGTAAAAATTATTCAGGTTAAGTAGAATGTGGTTTTTTCTTTTTCTCTCGATTACATTGTCAAAACGAAAAGACCCTAATGTTGCGGATCAAGTTGAATTGCCGAAGAATGAAGATGTGTGAAGGCGCAAAAGTGTAATTTCTGTTACTTTTTGAATTCTTTAATCCGATGCTCGTATAAATTAGAAATTGGGTTTCATACACGAAAATGAGCTTTAATTTTAATGTTTTAGGAGATTTTTATGATAAAATGAGATTGTTTCTATCTATCGAAATTTCTATATATCGAATTTTTTTCCGGCAATTTGCTACTTCGATATATGGAGGTCCGACTGTATATGCATAAGCTACTGTATTACAATTTGCATTTATGTTAAAACCAATGCCTCTTGGGGTGAAAGCCGCGCTACTTGCTACTAAATTTTCCTCATAAGTTCATCTGTACACAAATCAATAATGGAGGTAGTTAAACTTTAGTTAACTAGGTTAGGGTAATTAAAACTTTATTGACCAAGCGAAAGTACTTGACTCATGTGCTTTGGTAAGCAAAAATTTTTTTTCTAACTCATTTTTACTTCCTTTTACAAAAAATTAAGTATTGTATTCGGGAAAAAAATTTTACCCGAACATCAGCCTTAATTTCCATCTTGCTCACCCCCGAATGAATGTTGAGTTTATTTTTCAACCCGACCACACATGGATGCCTAGGAACGTACAGACACCCGAAATATCCATTTTGACGATCCCCGAGTTAATTACAACGACTTTTCTCGTGACGTCTGTATGTATGTGCGTATGTTCGTATGTGTGTATGTATCTCGCATAACTCAAGAACGAAATGTCCTAGAAAGTTGAAATTTGGTACGTAGACTCCTAGTGGGGTGTAGTTGTGCACCTTCCTTTTTGGTTGCATTCGGATGCTCCAAAGGGGGTCTCTTGCCCCTTTTTTGAGGGAAATCATTGTTAATTTCGATTTAAACTCAGGTGGTGTTATAATTTGGCGGATACTTGGCGATATATCGCCCGTCTTTTGGTCGCCAAGTTTTGTCGGCAACTTGGCGACAAATTTGGCGATTTTTTTTTATTCCTTTTTTCAATCTGGTTTTAATTTGGCCACTGTTGGTGATATTTAGAGAGTAAACTATTGAATCCTATTAAAAGTGCCAATAATGAGAAAATGACATTAAATTGGAGTAAAAGGAAGTCATGTGATGCACACATCAGCTCGTTTCTCTGGTATTTTTTTAATTACTAGTGATACCCGCATAGCTTTGCCCGTAATAGAAAAATCAAAAGGTCTCTTGATTCGCCTGTATATTTACAAATAATGTATGGTGAATTTTCTCGCCAGTTGACTTGTACCCATCTTACGGTTCCACGTTATGATAATTTCGTATCTCGCCAATTGGCTTGTGCCCATGTTACTGTTCCACGTTATGATAATTTCGTAATTTACTCGTTCATCTTATTTTTTGTTCTTAAAATTGGAATAGAAAAAGAACAATCGAATTTTCGAAAAATCGCTTCGAGGTGCACACCCCCATGCTACAAACTAACTTTGTGCCAAATTTCATGAAAATCGGCCGAACGATCTAGGCGTTATGCGCGTCACAGACATCCTACAGACATCCTCCGGACAGAGAGACTTTCAGCTTTATTATTAGTAAGGAAATTTACCTGTCACGTGTAAGACACACTTTTTGGACATCAGCTTCAGAGTTCTTGATTCCAGCAATATATAATTCTGTTGCTGAAAATCTGTTGCATATATACTTTGCTTTCCTGCTAATTACTTTGTAGTGATAATTTCAAAAAGAAACTAACAGAGAACCAATACACAGGAAATAATATATTTTGTCCCGCACGTGGCAGACTTACTGAATATTCTTAGACTTGTTGAATATTCTTATTTTGAGAACGCTGCGAAGTTTGCTAGGAAAGATATAAATGATGGCAATCTGAACATTTACAGCCAAATCTTATTAAAGCAACTTCAATTAAAAGTACATCGGAAGTTACGAACTGCTTTCATTATTACTGATTTATCATGCATGATTACTACTTTTTACATAAATATGAACTATTTTTTAAATTATTTTCTGTCACAGTTTTTGATCAAGAACAAATATGATTTTCTATTTTTAGGTTCTATAAACATTGGAATTAGATTAACGTCAGGCTATAGCACCATCGACAGAGCACGGTGTGATATTGACATTGAAACAGGTAAGCGTACCACATTTATAAAGAACGTAATAGAATCGTGTACAAAGCGAAAACCAGAGCAAAGATGCCCATATAGTGGGGCACAGGGGGGGCTTGAGCCCCTCCCCCCCCCCCTAGAAAGGAGAATTTCCTTGTTTTTAGTGCTTTTTTTCTTTGCAAAAATGTATAAAAACTTCTTTTCCAGCCATTAATGAATGAGTTATTAAAAATGTCAAATTTTAATATCTCTAATCGGTTTCCACGGGGAAAATATTCTGCTAAACAAAGGGGAAAATTTGAGCCCCCTCTTAAAATTTTGCTTCTGGGCGCCCTTGAAGCAGAGTGAAAACGCAAAAAGCAGTTACTGTCTGATCCCGGATTGCATGGAAAGGCAAGCATCCGTTTTACAGGCGGAAATGGACGCGTCTATTAGTTTTCGGGGATGTCAGCTTTTGCAGATGTACGTTAGCCTCTAAGGTAAGCAGAGACTCGTTCAAATGAGCGGTGTTGGTATGTCTAAGGTAGCTATATATATATAGGTAAACAGTGAATTGACAGTTACAGTTAGCTATAGCACTGAATCATTTGAAAATTTAGATATTAGAGTATTATTTGACTTCTTTAAGACTTTAATTATTTTGGGCTGTAGGAAATTGTTCCTCAATTATATTTTTGCTATACAACTTGTGGGATTTACTGATATCAAATTCTAACATATCTTTCCCCATCCACTGTCATCAACTCAACTCTACACTGGTTGGTCTGGGGGTGAGACTTTTGGGAAGGGGTTTTTCGGTGGTGGTTTGGCAACAGAAGTAAGGAGGAAAAAAGCACAAGGGGGATAGAGGCTGAAAACAGAAGAAAGGATATGAAGCCATGTGGGGAGTGAGGTAAAAATCCCAAGGTTTGTAAAGGAAGTGTCCTACCAAGAAAAATATGGAAGAGGCTAGCATATACAAGGAATAAGAAGGTTGAATAAGAACCAGAAAGGCCCCCTTGAAATAGAATTATCCTGATGCAGTCTGATTACAGTGTGGAGCTAGGGTGGCCATTGTGTGGAAAGTCACACAGGAAAGTATTCTGGTGTAACCTACCAAGTTGCCTCCTTACCCAAGCAGAACCCTCCTCATAAGGTATGTCATTTGCAAATTAGAACCTTAAGAACAACATGAACTGCCTAAATGACTGAACTGCCATAGATGTGAATCATAATTTATGTACCCCCTTGTAAAATTTGTGTAGGGTTGAGACCTCTTTGTCCCCTTTTTATTGAAATCAATGTATGCTGGAAAATAAATGTTTGATGGATTCCCTCACCTTGCTGAACCTATTTTAAATAGTGGAAACACAACGCAAAGTTTTTAAATTTGTAATATACATGCTTAGAATTAGAACATCGGCATAACATTTTCACTTTTCCTCCTCGTTCAGATAGACTCGTCTTAACTGGACGTTTGCCAATTCCATACAATCCGTTGGACAGTGTTTCTGTAACGAATTTGGGTTTTAGTAATGTTGTTGTTGTTACTTATGCCACTAGGCAACCCGAGCCCGAGTAGCGATGCTACTCGATTTTAAGGCAGAGGGGTTACGGCTTTCGTTTTAATCGAGCGCCTATTTCTAGGTAGAAGCCCGATTTGGCTCAGACAACACCATAGATGGAAGCACCATCTACGGACAGTTCGATAATTTGAAACCAGACCAGAGGCCGAATAACTTTCTGATCTAGCACCCCCAGAGGTATCGTTTCACTTGGAGGACATTGTGACCACGAGCATATTTAACGTCGCCCAGTCACCATTAATGACGACGGTAGATGTTCGACCAGCGAGGTTCGAACCCGAGACCCTCTAGTCACAAGTCCGATGCCTTACCGATCAGGCCACCATGGCCCGGATTTAAGTAATGGGCCGGGTAGTTGATAACCAGAAAATGGTGACCGCTCGTGTGCTGGTTTGATAAATTTCATACTTGCACTGCTTTCATATAGTCATGACCTATGCTTTGATTATATTGCATATGAATTCGTGGAGTGTAAAGAACTGTTATGCTGTTATCAGCTTCTTATCTGTAGGTGGTGTAAACAGGGCCGCAGAGAGCTAAGGCGAGCCCCTTGACAGTTATGTTGCCGGGCTCCCTCCCCCGTTAAAAAGAAGAAAAAAGAAAACAAAAGGGAAAAAAGGGGGAGGGGGAAGAAAAAAATCGAAACTGCTTATTAGAAAACAATTAACACTATTTTAAGTACCACAGCAATAAATACCGAAAATGTAAATTTTACTTTTACCTTAACCAGGGCCGGATTAAGCTAGCGCGGGGCCCGTAGCAAATGTTTCCAAGGGGCCCTCGTTTTCGAATGATATATAAAACAATATAGCACTTCTTCATGGAGACGGGAGGTCAGTGGCGGATCACCGCATAGGCGCATGAGGCGATAGCTGGGGCCTCCAGCAAAGTAGGGGGCCTCGGAGCCACCAAGTGTCACACCCTCAAAATTATAGTTTTCCATGGTAAATCCTCAAAACTCATGGAAATTGATAGATAATCATGGATTTTAGGCGCGGGATGATTGCTCCCGATAGAGCTAGGGCCCCCTGAGTCTTAAGGGGCCCCAGACTTCAGGTGCCTATGTTTAGATTTTCCCAGGAGTTTGGATTTTCCTCATTCTTCCCAGAATTTTAGTACAAAATTGTCTGTTTTTAAATACTCCACAAAACTATCTAGTATTTTCCGATAAAATGCACAGTTAGTCTTGCTAGAATAATTTTTACCATTCTAAGTAGATTTTTGGCCGAGTACTCTGTACACTCGGCCACTTACTACTCGGCTGAGTAAAGAGTATGCAAAAAAAAAAAAAAAAAAACACTATTGATCATGAAGATATTTGATTTAATTGGAATAGCCAAGAACAAGCCCGGATCTGCGTACCCGCAGATCCCGCAGTGCAGGGGGCCCACGTCCATAAAGGACCCAACGGCCCAAGAAATTGAAGGAAAAATTAAAAAAAAAAAAAAAAAACTTGCACTAATGCTTATTAACGTTACAAATATACACTGCTGACCTCTGGGGAGGAGCCCTACAGATTTTGATGCAGGGGGGCCCAAAATTTATAGATCCGGGCCTGGCCAAGGACGTGTCTAGAGGGGGTTAGACCCTCCCCCCCCCCAAACAAACGATAACCAGTCGTCATTTGTCGCAGTATTATATCAGTCTTCAAAATATCCCAGTCGTCATTTGTGCGATTATCCCGAGTCTGTGTTTTTAATGCAAGCAGGACTTACTAAATGGGATATAACTTGACGTAATTCGACCTCTTCGAATGGTCACTTTTCTTGACGAACAATTATATTGCCCTTCCTTATCTAGAAGGGAGAAGTTAGCCGAAGGGAGCAGACAGATCTGTGGGGGGTCCAGATCGAAGCTGTCGGCACAATGGCACAGCTGTGTTTTCTTTCTTTACTTTTTGCAAAGATTCCCGCTTTCCCACCAGTAAAACCCAAGTAAAACCAACTCGTAACAAGATAGTTTTATGACGCATTTAGTTAAATAAGTAATTTGGAAAAGGCGGGAATTTTTTCTTTTTCTTTTTTTGGAGGAAGAACGAAGAACGTCGTTCGTCGCTGTTTTGATTCTCTCCTGCTCGTGAACGTGCTTTGCTCTGTGTCTGCAATCAACGACAAGACCATTCTTTTTGAGATAAGTTTAATAATATGTTTTAAGAACTTTAATTTTTAGAATAATGCTGCTATCATGGTGTTAAATGATGATATGGTGTTTTGAATATAATAGATTTAATATATATATATACTGTTCATTCTTCTTTAAATTATATTTCCATTACAGAGAAAAAGAACATCTGTCAATTCATTGCAAAAACGCTTTATAAAATTACTATAAAAATTTTAAATGCCTCTGCTGCGAAAGTAGTTGATTTTGAGTGTTCTCTTTCTTTCACTGGTGTGATTTGTTTATGATATGTTTTACAATTTCTACTTCATAAAGATTGATTTACTCATTAAAGGTAAACGTCTTATAGGCTCCCAAAAGTGTTCGTACACTTTGAAATTTTTTAGTAAAACCAAAATAACGCGAAAGTGAATTCGAATATGAAGTCCAATATTTTTTCACATCATGCCTATGTCATTCTAATTGCAACCCAGTAGTTTTTTCAAAATATTGACGGATCTTCTTTTTGAAATGGGTCAAAAAACGAAGAGACAGAGAAATAACGCGCCACAAAAGTCATCGTACACTCAAATATTTTTGATTAAATTCATGATTAAAATTATCATATGTTGTGTTTTTATTATTTTTGCATTGTGCTGACCCTTAAAAGTCATTTGGCTTTAATTTTTTTGTCTATTTATTCCTTAATATTGTGCTTATTTCTTTAAAATGGCTGGTATTTGTAAAAAACAACAAACACCATTCGAAATTTGAATTTTTTCCTTACAGTAGCGGTAAATTGGCTTGAAATGTCTCTAAATTAGTTAATTTATTCCATTCTATTGTAAAGTGCTTGATGAAAATGCTTTAAAGAAAGGAATCGGACCGAAAACAAGGTAAGAAAAGGTCAACCTGCAAAGTTGACAAAGCGTAATCGAAGATTTCAAGTTAAAAAATGTATGAAAAAATACACATTTGAGTAGTGTAAAAACTTCTGCAGAGTTAAATGAAACATTTTACATTTAATTTTCACCTAAAATTGTTCACCAAGTTCTCTGATTAGCTGGATTAAATGGGACCTCTTCCCACAGAAATTTTCTTGATTGTGCGAAAAACAGAAAGCTTATGCTTTTCGTTGCGAAATCAATGATAAATAAGCTCAAACCGTTTTGGAATTACGTCTTACTTACACACGAAAATAAATTTAACATTTTTAGTTGAATTGTTGCATAATTGTAAATAGAAGAAAAAATGAGGAACTTAATCTTAAGAACTTAGTTGAATCAGTTAATCAGGACGCGGTGAAGGTGTTCTTGTGTGAGGGTGCATATCAGCATCAGGACTCAGTAGTTTGGAATTTTTTGATGAAATAATGAATCATGCTTTTATTTAATATATTTTAAAAACCATTTTTAAACTCTAAGCCAAAAATTTGGTTATCGGAAACAACTTTGATTTTTATCAAATTAACTATAAGGAGCACATGGTTTTCAACGTTTCCGTCTAGTGCTTCGAAAACTGTCCTAACGTTTAGAAAATACTCCCTCAATCTCCAGATTTAAACTTAATCTAACATATTTAGAGATATCTGGAGGCTAGATTACGAAAATACGGCTTTGAAACGAAAGTAGAGCTAGAAACAGTAAGACTCGATGTGTGGTTGAACACTTACTCTGAAATTACGCAAAAAAAGAAAAAAAAAAACAATGAAATCTATTCCCAGACGTTTAAAAGGTGTTGTTGATACTGCATGATATTCTACTAATTAATAACTTAATAAAAAGTTAGATTATTCAATAATATATAGAATTTTTTTAAAGTGTACGAAGACTTCTTTGAAATAAAATTTCCGGCACTTTTTGGTTTTTCATTTTTAAAAAATTGAGTTTTAATATTTTTAAAAATAATTTTATGTAGTTTTGTTGAAAATAAATCATAGACCTTATAATTAAATACTTGTTCCGAAATATTAATTCTAACCAATGGATGGAGGCCTATTTCATTGAAAGTCGTAGGTGTACGAACACTTTTAGGAGCCACTGTACATAAACTGTAGTTAGGGCAGACCTAACCTGATAGCGTCGTAATGCTATAATTAAGAATTAGATCTGCGTAGCTTTCACAAAGCTGCCAGGTTAGGTTTTCCCCAACTATAGAAGTGCTTCAGTTTTATCTTCAGGAGTGTACATATGCCATATTCTGCACAGGTAAAGAGCGTGTTTTAATGCTTCGAAAAAAAAAATGATGGTAATGATTTAAAAAAAGAAAAACATAGACTTTAAGGTTTACTTGAAAACTTCTGCAGAATAAGGATTTTCGAACTTTGGATTTCAGAAGAAAATAAATAATTCCAGGAAAATACTGTCAAAAAATCTGGATACTCAGAAATTTTGATGTTTCTTTCATATTTTCTTCATTCTGTAAACGTACTACGAAAGAAATTCATCATCGAACTGAAGTCAAAAAATAAATAAATAAAGGAACGAAAATAAAAGGGCTTCATTGATGACTTATTAAATGACCCTCGAAAAATTACTGGCCCTAATGTTACAAAATATGGTCTTAAGAATCGCCTTTTTAACCGACTTCAAAAAGGAGGCGGTTATCAATTCATACCGTATGTATGTTTTTTTTTTTTTTGTCCACTCATAGCGTCTCACCTAGTGAACGGATTTTGATGATTCTTTTTTTAATCGTTGGGGGATGGCTCAACTTAGGTCCCATTACTTTGTTTGACCATATTTGTTCTTTAAAAAAAAAAGTTATGGGCAAAAATTAGTAAATTTTATGCGATTTCCCTGTTAAATGATGGAAATGATATTGTAGTGAAGTTCGCACTTTTCATCCGTGGATAACGGTGGCTCAGTGGTAGAATTCTCGCCTCCCACACGAGCGACCCGGGTTCAAATCCCGACTAGGACAAAGTGAATTTTACTAAAATTTCGTTTCTACTGTTTCCCGTATTTTCTCGAATGTTCTATTAATTTCTGTATCTTTCCAAGTCTGGAAAGTTCCAGCACTTTCTCAAATTGTATATAAGGAGATGTAACGTTCATTCGTGGTTCTGAATAAAGATCTCGAGTTGAGACTAACGAGTATTCGCTTCATTTGGCTTTCACATTGTCTTCGCTATCTTCATCTACGCGACAATATGAAACTCATTGTTATAAAAGTTTGGTGCCATATAACAGTAACATTAATAGTAATTGTAATGATAATTTTGAATGAAGGCTTCTCTGAAACAAAAATCAAATTTCTTCAAGGGATATTTCGATAATGGGGAATCTGGCACTGTCGTCTCATTTTTGACGTAAATAATTTTATTTTAGTAACCCTGCTGATTTATAGTAACCCTATGTGAATTATCAAAATCTTCCTTTCTTCAGTGCTATTGCTCCATAGTAGGGGTAAACCTAACCTGGAAGCGAGGTGATGCAGTGATTAGGATCTGCTTAGCCTTCACAATGCTACCATTAGGTTTAACTCAACTACTCTGTAGTATTTTTATCGTTATCATCTATGCCGATAACAGATGATCGGGGCTAAGTAAGAAAATACAGGATTGCATCATGAGCAACTTAGATGCTGTGGAATGTAAATTAGTTAGGAAAAACGTAATACTTAAATGGTTATAATTAAATTAACTACGCATGATTTCCAGAGAGGAACAAAGATAAGTTTTTAGTGCCAATCGCTTAAAGTTTAACGCTTGTCAATAGTTTTTTTTTTTAGTATGGAGCATTTTTAAGAAAAAATGTGAAGTTTCGTGATGGTAACTTCTTATTATTTCTGAAATACCTACATTTACACTAAAAAGAATGAAATAAAAAAATTTTGAAAAAAAAATTAGAACCGACTTCAAAATTGCTCTAAAAAGTGAAAAATAATTTTATTCTTTAAACACCATCGATAATGCTTTTAAACATAATTTTTGAAGTTGGCGCAAAAACGATAGATAAAATCATTCACAGCCATAACTCAAATACAACTATAAATTTAACCAGGAACAGTTTCTTCACTATCACATACATTATGCATTGATGACAGCATATTTGAATAGCGATATTAATGTTTCGTTCGTAACTTTGGATGCTTTTCTGAAAAAAAATATGAACGAAGCATGGTTACACTGGATTTTACGTTTTGTTTTTGCGCCAACTTCAAAACTTATGTTTAAAAGCATTATCGATGGTGTTTAAAGAATAAAATTATTTTTCACTTTTTAGAGCAATTTTGAAGTCGGTTCTATTTTTTTTTCAAATTTTTTTTATTAAGACTTAAATTTCAGGAAATATTCGAGCAAGGGTCCCCGAACTGCCTTCCTTTAATATTATAAAAACATCAAGTCTTTTGAACTACACTTAGAAAAAACTTAAGTGGAATAGCCCCTGAGTAAAAAAAAAAAAAAAATGCTGAAGCTTTTAGGGCCATAATTTTTCAGCACCTCTTGCTTGAAAAATTGTTTATCATGTAAAGTTTGTCTACAATTGCGTTTTTGAAACTTCAATTTCGAAAATTGGGAAGGGGGGGGGGGGGGTTGAGAGAGAAATTGATTTCGGTCTATTTTGTAAAAAAGATTGATCGGGGTCACTCTCTGGGCTCCATCCCTTACCCTAACGGAAATAAATATGGCCTATAATGGCGTTTGTAAGGCTTCAATTTCTATTACTTTCCGCTGAGACACCTGCACCTTTTTGTCTCTAAACATCAGCAAAGAAAGTCTAAAATTACGTTTTTAAAACTCCAAGTTTCAAAATTTTTCCGGGGGAGAACCCTCGGACCACCCTTCGCTTATCAGACCACAGGTTTCCTCTTTTTTTTTTAATTAAGTGCCCCGCCCTTCAAAAACTTTTTTCTGGTTGCGCCACTGAATTACACTTGCATTGGAAAACAAGGTAAAACTGAGATTTTGCTAAATGCCAGAAATCGGGGCTCGGTGGAAATCTCCCCTTGCTCTGACTAAATTACGAAAAAATATAATTTTTTTTTTTTGTCAGAAATGTCGTTTTTTCCTTTTTAAATAAGGATGTAATTGCGCCCCCCACCTCCTCCAAAGCTTGTTTTTTTTTATTCAAAAAAAAATTATTTTCTGCATTGTTAATATTAATAAACTATATCGTTTTTGTTGTGTCAATAGAGGGCCTCGGATCAGGCTGCGCCTGGGGCCTCACAATGCCATGATCCGCCACTGCGGGAGGTGTACTTATAACATGCATGAATACATAAATGTGGATATAGTTTTAGAGCTTTACGATGATTATGATCCCCTTCTATTTCTCCTTGTTTTCCCGTTGCTACATGTTTTTAACTTTTAATTCCAAAAACGCAATTTTTGGACGATATAAAAAAGGGGGGTCCGGGGTCTTACCCCCCGGAAAATTTTCGATATTTCAATTCTAAAAACTCAATTTTAACGACCCCTGATCATATTAGGAAGAAAGGATTCGGATGCCATTATTTGGAGAAACATTAGTCAAAGAACGCGATTGCATCCTAGCTTAGGTAAAATTAAAGGAAAAAATTTGGGTTCGCATCGACTCTTCAAGCAGTTTTTAAAAATTGAAGTCTTAAATAAACAAACTGTAGATTATCCTTAATGATGTTGTAGAGAGAGGAAAGAGTGGTGTTCAAGAAGGCCCCGTTTGGAAATTTTTTTATTTATGATCTGTTATTAATCTAAACACAATTTTAAGCAAAAATTCTTGAAATTATATACTCTGAAATGGTTTTTTTTTACGTTCTTTGGCGATTTTGAGGCAGAGTTCGCGAAAGCCGTCCCCTGGAAATTTCTCGAAAGTGAAGTTGTGAAAACGTGATAGATAGGCCATCGCGGGTTACGTTTCGGTATGGGATGGGATTCAGGCACTCTCCAAGGCAACCCGGAAAATTTTCTAAGTCTTAAAAGTACATTTTAGAAAATTGTTAACAATATTGGAGGGGTAGAGGTATACTAATATTGAAATTTTTCGAAATTATAGTCCAAAATACGCATTTGTAGGCCACTTTATTAGAAGACGTTATAGGACGGGATCGGGCTCGAGATTACACCCTTGGAAATGTTTCGAAACTTAAGTTCTAGAAAGCAATTTTAGCGGTTTTCCCATTATGTTAAACAATTTTCTTCCTGAATTTTTCTGAATTTCAAGTTTGAATAAAAAAAAATTCGGCTACCTTTGGTGATATAAAAGAAAGGGGTTAGGTTCGGAGCATGGGTGGCAGCTTTTTAGTTCCTTCCCATTCAGAGGAATAAATTAAAAACGATATTTAATGTCTTTCTTCTACACATAATTATTTAAGTTCATCATAAAATAGTATTCTCTTAACAATTCATTTATTTCGCTCAGCATAAGTGTGAAGTCTCAGAAACTTTTTCTCTTCTTCTATCATTTATTCTATTCTATCATTTATTTTATTCTATTCCTTCTATCATTATTTTGCTCATTGTTGTTTATAGTGCCGGATCTACGGGTCGTGTCATGGGCGGAAAACTTTGAGGATGATAAATTGACATTGAGTTAAGTAACCAAAAAGAGAGTTTAGGATGACTAATAATTACCTTTTCAGGACTCCAAATTCGAAAGCTTTAAGAAGAAAGCACTTTTAAATAATTTCTGGATGGTGACCCTTTTCCCTTTCTTGTCTAACATCACCAATGAGCCTTAAAATGTGGTTTTAGGGTTTTTGCTTTAAGAATTTCAGCATCTTCCTTCTCCTGCTATCAACAAAAATAACTTAAATTGGAGTTTTTAAAGCCAAAATTCCGGAAAAAGCCCTTAATTTTTTTCAAAATTTAAAAAAATTTTGAAAGAATACCCACCTACTTCTGTAGCTTCTCAACATTCGGGGGGAAAGACTCCAGAGCATCACTCTTTACCTAAAGTTAGAACTAAAGATAGCCTGCGTCTTGAAGATTTCAGTTTCTAACATTTTGCGAAGCAAACCCGTCTTCTCTCCCGATGACGTCTCCAGTGATAATCAAAAACCACGGTTTGAAACTTGAAGTCAGAATGGTTTCTGGGGGAGTTCAGACCCTCATCTCTTCTTCTAATCTTCCCACATAGCTTGAAATTTTGTTTTCAGCTATACCATGGGTCGATCCCTCAAACCCTTTCCTCCCAAAGGTAGCCTGAAATTCACTTCAGTTTTGAGCACCATTTCAGGAAAGAACCCCTTTCCTCTATTGTTTTGAATCAACCAAAACTTTTTTTTAAGACTTGAATAGCTGAAAGTTTTAGGACCCTAACTCCCTTAAATTTCCTAAGATACCTTAAAATTTACTTCATTTCGAAAAAAAAAATCCAGAGGAACCCAATTTTCCGTTCTCCAAACTTTGCTTAAAATTGCAATATTTAGGTCAGTTTTGAAACTTTTCTGACCCAACGGAACTTTTCCTCCTTCCACTAAGAAAGATCAAGTAAAATTGCGTTTTTAAGACTTCAATTAAGAGAAATTTATGGGAAGCAATATATCGAGAAAATAAAATTTTTAATTTACCTGAGCATTTAAAAAAGCTAAATAAAAAGAGAAAGGTAGAGAGAAATTTAAACGGGTTAAAGTACGGAAAGTAGTTTCTTTTCTGGAATTTTTTCTCACGGCGCGGGCCCCCCAGAAATGTGGGGCCCGTAGCATTTGCTACTTCTGCTCTATGGCTAATCCGGCCCTGACCTTAACGTTTTTACTTATTCGGAGTTTCCCCCCCCCCCCTCTTTTTCTTTCTTCCTATTTTTTTTTTCTTTTTTTTGCGTTCGTGTCGCCGGGCCCCTTGTTTCCGACTAGATGACACGGCCTCGCGTCAGGCCTGGGTATAAAAGAAACTAATACGAGGACTAATTTATCAAAAGGGAACATATCTCTTTTCCCAAAGTTTTCAGGAGGTGAAAAAACGAATTCAGGTAAAAGCAAAATAGTTTTGACATTCTTTCCGGGCACAGAATTGAGCACAACAGCGCAGCAAACCATTTTTCAAATAAAATATTTATTGCGTTTCCCCCAGCTAATTATCCTCTCATTTTCAGATATGGATCAATGGCTGACGGTGGATTGTGCATCAAATTTGGACGCACTGATTGACAGCGTGGATATTAAAGTCAGAAATTTGTCTAGTATTTGTGAGATACAGATATTTACAAGACGAGGTGAGTTAGAATTTTTGAGCATGCAAGTGCATTGACTACAACTTTCTATGTAATGACACTATACGATCCTCACATGAGATAATCTGATGAGTGTATCTATGTATGTACCTATGTATGTATCTATTTCTATTCTATTCAAGAGTCACAACTGACTTCAACTGTATTTATGTCGATGACTGCATACTAAGTGCCTTGCCTCCATTATTTTATATACCGATAGATGGCAGCACCATCACCGGATCGAACAGTTAATGAGAATTTAGAACTAGTCCAAGAGCTAATAGCTACCTGGTGCTAGCACCCCCAGAGGTATCGTTTCACTTGGAGGACATTGAGACCACGAGCATAATTAACGTCGCCCAGTCCCCTTTAATGACGACGGTGGGTCTTCGACCAGCGAGGATCGAACCCGAGTCCCTCCGGCCCCGAGTCCAATGCCTTACCGATCAGGCTACCACGGCCCATGTATCTATTTGTGTCCAATTTACTTCTCACGAGCACCAGTGAACTGACCATCGAACCAGGTATCGATAGATTCATAATTTCTCCGTCTTATGTTTGGCTGTTTAAGATAATCCTCCGATGATAATTAGCCGAGATATCAATTAAAAACTATTAATTATCATACTTGGATTTCGACATAAAATCCCTATTTTTCGAAGGCTTTCCTCAATCCAAATTGTTGTTCAGTGCTTCATCTCCACTTTCCGTTCCATTGTTTTTATTAAAATTTGTAGCGCGAAGAAAATGATTGAGAAGAAAGATCTGTTGCCGTTTTTGTTTATCGAATATTAACAAATAAATTTCCGTTTTTTGTTTTGAGGCTTTTCCTGTAATCGGGAGATTCAAAATGTTTCCTTTTTTGTTATTTTTTCGCAATCTGGCGCAAAAAGTTTACTTTTTTTTTCTGATCAAGCCTGATTGTTGAACACGTGCCACTAGACGTAACTCTTATTTTGGAGGTAGACCGTGCAAAGCTGGGCGATGGAGCTAGCATCTTCATATTTCTGGAGAATTCCTTCAAATGATGCTGAATGAGCTCTCCATTTCCATAAATAGCTACTCTATTGATTTGACTCTACTGTTTTACTCTGACTGTTTTATTCTATTGCATTGACGTTAAGGTTTTAAATCTCTTTCTAACGATTTGATGTGTGCGTTCCTTTTGCACCAATTTAATGTTTTTTCCCCATTGTTGCAATTTTAATGGGATTCAATAGTTAAACTTCTAAATATCACCAACAATGGCCAATTTAAAACCAAATTGAAAAAAAAAAAAAATTGGTTTGAGTTTTGTTCGCAATCACGAGTGTGTGTATATGTAAGCGTGTGTGTTTGTGTGTGGAGGGTATTGGTGTGTGTAGACATGTGTGTTTGTCTGTGTGCAGGCATGAGTGTGTGGGTAGTTGTGTGTATGTGAGTGTGTTTGTGTGTGTGTGTATGTGTGTGTAGGTGTGTGTGTAGGTGTGTGTAGGTGTATGTATGTATGTGTGTGTAGGTGTGTGTAGGTGTATGTATGTGTGTGTAGGTGTATGTATGTGTGTATGTGTATGTAGGTGTGTGTAGGTGTGTGTAGGTGTGTGTAGGTGTATGTATGTGTGTGTAGGTGTATGTATGTGTGTGTAGGTGTATGTATGTAATGTGTGTAGGTGCGTGTATGTATGAGTGTAAGTGTAGGATATTGACGAAATCTGGAGACTGTTTTCGCTAGAGGTGCAGCATCGTGAGGAACCGGTCGACGGTGATGCTGCGGAGGGTGCTGGTGAGAAAAATCAAAGGAACGTCAAAAATTGTCAAATGAAAGCAATAAGCAATCGTGATTGCTCAAAAAAAAAAAAAAAAAACGCCAAATTTATCACTAATTTGGCGTTAAAACTTGGCGACCAAAAGACCGCCAAAATATAACACCACTTGTGTTTGCATCGAAATAAACATTAATTTCCCCCAAAAAAGGTGCAAAAGACCCCTTTAGAAATACCCGAATGCAACCAAAAAGGGAGGTGCACAACTAGACCCCGCTAGGAGTCTATGTACCAAATTTCAACTTTCAAAGACAAACCGTTCTTGAGTTATGCCACATACGTACGCACACACATACGCGCATACGCAAAACAAGTTTATGGGACGCTAAATCTTGCGTTCCTGCATAGGATGCATTCCTTAAAGCAAAATTTGATGTTAATTCTTTGCTCCGTTTTCACTTGGACAACATGAATTTAAGAGCTACGTTTTAATGCGCCTTTCCACCAGAGCCGCTTACTTGAGAATGGCGTCGATTGCACTGCGCGTGAGCAAGAAAACGCTCTTCAATATGCAATCATTAGCGCCATCTCCCGGCTTTTCGTTCTCCTACAGTTACGTCAGTCCTGGAAATGAAAAGCCGGACCAATGTTTTCAATTTGAATGAAGCATTCTCTTTTTCGGATGTGCCTTAGTACTTCACCCAAGGACAATTTATAGATGTGAGGGCATGTCCCTTTAAAAATAAAACTAAAAAACGTTCTTTGTTCCAAGTTCGGGACCCCTTGCCCCACTTGGGACACATAACATATTGATCTTTCTTTTATGTACGCAGCAACAGATAATAGTTTGGGTTAAAGAAGTTTCTTTTGCAACTCAACAAAGAAAAAAATATCATTCGATAGAAATAATATAATTTTGTAAACTTTCAAATATTTTAGAAAGTATAGTACTTGCCCTTGAAAGAATTGTCTCCCTACCCATCTTAATTCTTTTGAATGTAATATTTTCACGTTTCCCTCTATATTTGGAAGCATAAAAGCAATTGTGAACCCAAATCATTCTTAATTTAGCTGATTTTAAGCTCTCAATGTTCCTCATTTCACATCTCTTCACATTCATTTTCTTCTTTCATAATGCGTAAAATTCACAACAAATATATTAGTTTTATCGATACTTTGAGGCTCATTTTCATTAGTAGAAGTAACATGTAATTATTTCTCAAAATATAAATTTGAGGACTGGGAGCCTGTATAAAAAGTTAAATTTTGTATTTTTTGACTCATTTTTATTTTTGTTTCAAACTTTCAATATCTCCGCATCTGATTTTGAACATTTTTGCAATTGGAAGTATGTGTAGCGGACAGGAAAACCCTCCATCGTGGTAAGGGATTACAATGCCTCAAAAATGATGAAACGATCAAAAAAAAAATTTTATCGCTTATTTCAAAACTAATAACTATTATGAACACAGGGGAAAAGTTTCATTGCTTTAGTTCAAATATTTAAAAAGTTATGAGTGCTTTTAGGCCATGCTCGCTATGTGTTCTTATGCAAAAAAAAAAAACTTTAAACTGCTTTTTCTCGATGATGGTATTTTTGTGTTTTCATGTCATTAGAATCCCTAAGGAATTTTTTCTCTTAAAGATACAGCTTTCAAGTAATACTTTTTACAATTGGGATAACATATTTGACAAAACTGTGCATTGGATAAGCATTTTATAGATGACTCAAATGTTTAAAGCATGTTAAACCTTTGAAAACCAAATTTAAAAAAAAAAACTTTGATTTTTTACATAATTAATCACAGAAAATTTTCTAATAAACTCATAAGCAAATGAATGCACAGATTTTTAAAGATGATTATAGTGATCGTTTTGCAAAAAACTTTTTTAAAATTAGTGCAAAAATAAAAAAGCCTTAGAGATTTTAAAAAATTGAAATTTTCCTCAATTTTTTGAATTTTTGAAAAAGTAGGCAGTATTTTTAAATTTTGAAAATAAGTTATTGATTAAGAAATAAGTATGCATGTTATGGTTTGAGTAAAATATAAAATTTACTTAAATTAAAAAAAAAGTTTGAAAGGTAGTGTGAGCCCTTAAAAGAAACGAAGCCTTGCTGTATTTAGAGGTTGCAAGAGGTAAAGAAAAATAGTTATTTAACAAAGATAGCGGAAAAAGTTCGTGTGAGTTAAAAAGGCGCTGGAATATTTTGGTGATTTATTGTAAATAAATATATATATTTATGTTTTTAAAACCTATGGCTTAATATTTTTTATTTATTCAACCTTCTGATTAATTGTTTGATGTTCGATAATAATAATATTCCACGTCACTAACAGTATGCATCTAGGACTAACTGTTGCGAAAATAGGTCTCGCATTTTAAACTGGAACACCCCGTATATATTTTAAAAAACTAAACATTTGAAGTACAAGATTACAAAAGCAACGACCATTACAATGGGTCTATCAATAGATCTATTTCGATCAAGTCTGAGAAGGTTCTTCTGCCTTCCTATTCCTATTCAGAGTCACAACTGACTACAACTGTATTTATGTCGAGGACTGAATACTAAGTGCCTTGCCTCCATTATTTTATATACCGATAGATGGCAGCACCATCACCGGATCGAATAGTTAATGAGAATTTAGAACTAGTGCAGGAGCTAATAGCTACCTGGTGCTAGCACCCCCAGAGGTATCGTTTCACTTGGAGGACATTGAGATCACGAGCATATTTAACGTCGCCCAGTCCCCTTTAATGACGACGGTGGATCTTCGACCACCGAGGTTCGAACTCGGGACCCTCCGGCCCCGAATCCGACACTCTACCGATCGGGCTACCACATCTCCTTCTTCTGCCTTTATAGGAGTTTAGTAAGACTCCCTTTGGAGTATGCTGTTCAGTTTTGGTCGCCTTATCTGAAGAATGATCTTTCTGTATTGGTAAAGGTTCAAAGAAGTAAACTAGTAATACTATATCTATACTAGTAAGGGGACCTTCAGAATTCGACTATGATACCAGACTTAAGAGGCTTAATATGTATAGCCTGGAGCAAAGAAGAGTCAGAGGGGACATGATTCAGTTGTTTAAGTTTATCAAAATGAACGATGTTGATGGATTAAATTTTTGCATCGAAAGCAGGACGAGGGGTCATTGTTTTAAGCAGTTCAAATCTCAGGCTAACCTGGTAATTAGGAAAAACTACTACTTTAGTGCGGTTGTGGGTACTTGGAGCAGCTTACCATAAGAGGTGGCAATGAGCAAGGAAGTGGATAGCTTTAAGAGAGCCATTCATCTTCCTTGGGGACTCATAAATTGACTATTACCAGATTAGCTGGGGCCCAGGAAAGTCTGCTGCTGCTCGTCGTATTTGTAGAGTAAAAAGTGTTGCCTTATTGATAAATATTAAAGTGTTGCTATACAACTTCTAGCCGTTTAGAAAATGCTTAGTTACAAGAGTTAAAAGTTGGTTAGAATGTATTCCCTGCAGAAGCTGTCTTTTTCTTGTAGAAAATATAAATTGCACCAGATACTGAATGTGCTGTTAAATTCATGTTCTAGATTCCTGGTGCAGACATCTTCCTATGCCTCTAACGCATATTTTCAGTTTGATCGTTCGACAGCTGTTCTTCACTGCGAAGAAGAAAGCGAATCCCCGGTCTTCAGCTGCCGAGACGATCAGTGGTATGGGGATTATGGGTTATGTAGAAGTAAGTGACCATCAGCGATGACGTTGATTTGCTCTTTCGTGTTGAATATTCATCCTCAGTCCTGAACCTCAGAGCAGGAATTGGTAAATGGACGGAGCAAGTCCAATCATTGGCTAAGCAAAAGCTTGGGCAAAGAGCTCAAGTCACGTGACTCAACAACGACGAATGGTTAAGTGCCTGTTGTGACTCTTGGTTAAAGTTACACACGTCATCTAACATAAACAAACTATGTATTCTACAACATTAAGATTTAAAATTAAGATACAATTAATGTTTACACATAACAGAAAAGCACAGAGGTTTGCGTGCAACCTTCTGATCTGGAGTCAAAGACTGAACTGAATGTTAGGGGATCTTTACCCTTGGAAAGGACCAACTTTGGACACTTTCTATTGGTTGATGTCCACGTGAACAGTGCGTGGTGTACATGTGATGCACACGTGATGTGTGGGTGTTATACCCTACATAGATATTTTGTGAGACTGACTGATCGTCACTACATGCCTTTGTCTCCCCGTTCAAATAAATCTTGCAAGATATTGGTAACAAAATTCAGCTTTTTTTCCTGTTTCTGAAGCATTCAAATGCTGCTCAACTCACTTATTCACAATGCAAACTTAAGATAATATTCCCCCGTCCGTAACCTAACGAAATGTGAAGTTTTTACTGTGTATCCTATTTTTAGTTGGACAGTTGCGTGATTCAGCGATTGAGTTTGTTATTGTTAAAGGTTCCGGTGCGACTTCCAACTGTCTTGAAATGACGACACATTTCTTGAAAAAACACAGATTTATTTAAACTACGTACAGGAAAGATCGTCAACAACTGCTAAATGAATCATCAGCAATTAAGCAAATATCAATCAACACCGTAAACTGAACGGTTACACACGTATTTTCATCCAAATACGAAAAACAACACACGAAAATGGTACACCGTTATCTTATTTCTTTATGTTCACAAATTTTATCATTCAGAAATGAGGGGAACGTATACTTCAGCGGAATGTACGGGGGCTGTATATTCATTACGAGAAACTATTTACAGGTTACGTTGCTACAATAATTTTAGATGAAAGATAATTTAATTAACGCCAAATTTAGCTACATTACGACAAATCAATCACAAAAATAATTACTATTTACAGAATTTGTAACATTATTATGCTACTATTACTAAGAACTATACACTGCAATGGTTAACATTAAAAACAATATGATTTCAAGTTTGATTTTTCGCTTATTTCATTCCTTTGTAAGCAAATAGCGAATGGGTAAAAACGACTTTTTTTTTTTCTAAAAGGTGAGCAAGTAGCAGCTTGGGCAAAGATCTCAGGGCGGTCATTCCAAGCTCGTCAGCTTGCGAGATCGAGATTTTAGCTCACGTGATCGGTTGGGACGTAGAAATGTCGCAAAGTTGTATTCTAATCGACTCGAACCTAGCCGCAAGATATGTTTGAGTAGATTAGAATACTACTTTGCGACATTTCTACATCACAACCGATCACGTCAGCAAAAATCTCGATCTCGCAAGCTGACGAGCTTGGAATGATCGCCCAGGTCACATGACTTAACTGTGACGAATGGTTGTACGTAAAACGATCGAAGGAAACCTGATTTCTTCCAATGCTTTGCTTTAAGACCTGTCACGTGACTTGGGGTCTTTCCTTCGCGAATGAAACTTTCACTCCCTCCATTTCATCTCTTCCCAGTGATCTGAGCTTGAGGATCTTTTCATAGGAGTAATGTTACTGTTATTTGTACCATTAAACTTCTACAAAAAAACTACTATTTCAAATAAAAGGCTGGAAGAACTAAACGCAACGTTAGACGTAAGAAGTTTTGTTTTAAAATCTCAATCCACTCAAGCTCAAAATCTGTGGAAAAAAATTCCCCTTTTACTAATGTTTATGTAAGAAATACACTGGTGAACAATTGCTAAGGGCGAATGGCTAAATCAGCCGTAGCAACACCAAACAAAAACAAAATCCTTCGTAATTATTTACCAGCTTTAAAAGATTGCAACAAAAGGGAGGCCTTCATTTGTATGCAGCAGGAAAACGATTTTGTGACTTACTTTAGTCTGGCGCTGAGATACGAAAATATTATCATGTCAAAAAATAAATCAGAGAATCGCAAAAAGTGCTAGTACATTCTTCCCTTCTGCATATGTAACTTGTTGTAAAATTGCTTTATCTGATTTCATATTAATTTGTTATTAGCAAGAGTGAGTCTAATAAAGACAGAGTTCACAATGCTATAATTTTCATTTTCACTTTCTTTCTTACAGACACAGACGAAACTGGAAATGGCACAATGGGTAAGTAATTACATTAAACAGAGAGATAACTGAAATAAGAAATAACAGCTCCAAAAAAGCACAAACTGCGAATGAATGCATACGAGTACAAATTACAAGGAACGCCTTCTTCAATGAAAAAGAAATGAGGTTATGAATGAAAACTTCTTTTGCATTGAAAAAGGCGCTCCATGTCACGCCGAAACACGTGTATGTATTAATCTGCAATGGGGTCGTTTCCGAAATTTTGAAAGTATTATTTTCTGAATAAGCGTGATTAAAAACATAGGATCTGACCATTTTTTTAAATAATTTGAAATCGTTTAATATTTGTAAGAAAAAGAACTTTAATCGGTGTGCTTTTATTGTTTACGCTTCTGCCGATGACATCACAAATGATGAAATGCCATTCACAGAATAAAATATTAAATCCGCATCTTCGTTGCCAATAAACTCACGTGTGTTGGCAACGATAGAGTTGATAGCTAGCGTAGAGTTCAATATTTAATGCGCTTCTTGATTCTCATAACATGGAAACACGGTAGACAAATGCGCCAAAGTATATCATTTGTGACGTCATAAAGACCACGCCTCATTTTGAAAAGCGGACAATTAAAAAAATGAATTAAAAATGAAGCGTTGAGGAAATGAAAGTTTTTTCTCGCTCCATATTACTTTTTTTTTTTGCTTATTCTATCAATTTCAGCGACTAAAAGTAGTACTTTTGACTGAAGGAAACAACCCCATTGTGTTTTTCTTATTCTACTTTTTGGCACAAAGGTTTTTTTTTTTCGAAGGAGAATTAGGGTAACACCCCCAGTCATTGGCAGGTCACCAGTGATTGGCACTTCCAACAAAAATGTCCTAAAATAAGATTCATATCCAATCTTTTAAAAGTAGAAGGCTATATACCAACTGAATGTACATTTACTTTAACGATTATTCATGTTACTGAATGGTAGCAATGCATAAGAAAGAGAAACAATTGTGGCTTGTGTCGATTCAGCCATTTTTGTTGCAAAAGCTTCTTCTCAGGCTTAAGGGAAGCATGCACATCAATCCATTAAAATCTGACTTAAAATTCATTTTAAATTTTGGTCGTCAAAAGTTTTGTTTAGATGAAAGATGTTACTTTGAGTGGGTAGAAGTAAATTTTTGTCTCTTTTTGGGGTTTTGAAGAAATCATGGATGCCATTCAGTGGTGCTTCAGTTTTGCTAGTCCCCAGTCATTGGCAAATGTGCTTAAAGTCTCCAATGTGTAGCGCAATGTGTCAATAGTTTGATATCTGTTACTTTTGCAGCAAAAATATTATATGAGTTCTACTATTGATTTGTATAATTCGGAATCTACTGTTGAATTTAAAAAAAAAAACAGTAAAAAACAAATATGTTTGGCCATCACTTTCGGATACTGCGACAGTAGAGAATTGTTCCATTTTTTGTGGTCCCTTTGAATCATCGGTTTAATATTCTTTTTTATGTGAAAACAGCTATAATTCTTAAAATCAAAACTGCATGCCGACTGATGAAACAGAAATTATCTCGATATTTTTTTTCATGTAACATTCTGAATTTTTATTTCTCTAAAATACGTGTTTAACGTCAAGATGTGTGATTAAACATTAATTTATGCAAAATTATCTACTTTAAATAAACATTAATTATGTTTCTTATGATGATGAAATTTGTATGTAATCTGAAAATGAAAATCGAAGTGATTTTCCAGTTCTATTAACATGTGCCAATCACTGGATCACAAGGTGTCATACACTGGGGTATCAGGTGCCAATGACTGGTGATTTGGGTACCTTTTTATACATATATTTTTATAAAAATATCTATTTAATTATTTTTGCTTTTAGTGAGCTGAATAGATGCACAGATGTGTATTCTTTGATGCAAAAATATTTACACGTAAATATTTCTTTTCTAAGAAATGAAAACAGACCCTATGTATTTTAATTGCATATGAAGCAGCTTCACATTCAGCTATGTTGCAGGTTGTATTAATTGACAGATTTAAATGTAACAAAATGAAAAACGAACCTCAGGACAAAAAGCAACTCAAAAGTGCGATCGATGGAAAGGCCAAACATCAAACTATTTATTACATACACTGTCTTGTATTTGCGTTCAGGATGAGTTTGACCTAATACTGCCAAACGAAAGGGGATGTAAGAAAATCCCCTTTCTTTAAGAATTTAGTATTGAACATTCTCCTGTCCAACTCGTATGCGAGTGACGGTAGATAAAAGAAAAACAAATTTCTGAGATTAAAACTGATTTCTGAAATTCCAGCAAATCTGCACACAAAATAAATACATCGAAGAGCGCAGACAAAACAAAATAAAATGACTTTTTTTTCATCGAGATGATTACATTTTGAGTTACTTGAATTGGCGCTAAAATCTGTAACCGACATTTTCAACAACAATCATGTGAGCTACAACTGGTTAAATCGACCAAAAATCTGGTCCTCCCCACTAGCTTTGAAATGATGTCGCCGTAAATCACATTGGGATTTAAATTCGGCACAAATGAAACCTTTTGTTGAAAGATTAAAATCGGTGTTTTTTGTCAAAAAAAAAAAAAGACTAGTAAACGTATTACAGCTCTTTAAGCACAAAAGCCCCTGTGCAAATTTCTTCCCCCATCTTTTTTTACTTCCTTTTACAAAAAAGGAAGTATGGTATTCGCGAAAAAAATTTCACTCAAAAATCTGCCTTCATTTCCATTTTGCTCACCCCTGAATGAATGTTGAGTTTTTTTTTTTACCCGACGACACGAGGATAAGTGCCTAAGAACGTATAGACCCCCGAAATATCCATTTTGACAATCCCCGAGTTAATTACAATAAGTTTTCTCGCGACGTCCGTATACGTATGTATGTATGTGCGGATAGGCGTATATATGTCGCATAACTCAAGAACGGTATGTCCTAGAAAGTTGAAATTTGCTACGTAGACTCCTAGCTGGGTGTCGTTGGGCACCTCCGTTTTTGGTTGCATTCGGGTGTTTCTAAAGGGGTCTTTTGCACCTTTTTGAGAAGAAATCATTGTTTATTTTGATGCAAACTCAAGTGGTGTTATAATTTGGCGGACACTTGGCGATATATCGCCAGTCTTTGGGTTGCCAAGTTTTATCGTCAACTTGGCGACAAATTTGGCGATTTTTTAAAATCTGGTTTTAATTTGGCCATTTTTGGTGATATTTAGAGAGTTAACTATTAATCACATTAAAATTGCCAATAATGGGGAAATGACATTAAATTGGTGTAAAACCAAGTCATGTGATGACGCTTTTTGAACAAAACATGATTTTTCTACATAATTATGAAGTCTGAGAGAACCCAAAAACCAGAAGTCAGCTACAGCTACAGCTGGTGAGATAGCTGGACCGGCAATCAAGAAAATACACGAGACGATACGTTCGTCAGGAAAGTTGCTCGTTTTGCAGTGTGAGCAAATGGGGGTAGTAAAACAGTCCTGCTGTGGCATAGCTCTCATTCTAAGGAAAAAGAACCTTCAGACGATTAATGCGCGTAACTTCTTGTTCAGAAACATGTTCAATGCGAAGATTGAACATGAGGAGCGATTTCCTTCAACTGTAGCTACAGACAGGGGTGTCCCGCAAATTTCCTCCCCCCTGCCCAATTTTTTTGAACACGCTTTCCTTTTATATTTTTAGCTCATATTTTTCTCATTTTATTCACTTCTTTAAATATTAATTATTTATTATTTTATTTTTTAGCTCTCTTTTTTAATTTTATTTACCTTTTAAAAATATATTTATTTATTTATAATAATAATAATAATTATTATTATTAGAAAAGTTCGGTGCTACGCCAATGACAGACACACACACAAACTAAATAAATACATGAAATGAAATATAAACAGAAAAAAAAAGATTAAATTATATAAATTAAAAATAAATGCATAAATAAAATTAAAAAAAAAAATTTGATGGCACAACTTGCGTCATAATTCCCCACACCCTGTGGGCACACTTGGGTATTGAGCTCATAGACAAATAACATTAGATACTCATCGCATGCCATGTTTTTTTTTCTCTCTCTCTCATCCCTACTGAAACGTGGGAGAAAAAACGTGCACGAGGCAGATTGCACACTTTTAACAAATAGTTGATTGTCAAGGTGTGCACATAAAAGCGTAGATAAATTAATATTATTTAACTGTTAAATTTTATTTTTAAGTCGTTGAAGCGCCACCTGCCGACGAAACTTGAAATTATATTTGTTTCCTAAAACCTCGTCCGCATGCTCTAATTAATCTAAGCAGCATGATTCGAAGATTCCTTCAGATCTGTCCAATACAACCGGAGTTACAAGCCCCTGCGCACTGTCAGTTTAATTTTTACCACCCTGTGTAACTTAGGAGTTCTTTATGTTATTTTATAAGTTTTTTATATGCAAAATATTAATAAAGAATGACTTTTCATTTTAACAAAAATTTCTTGCAGATACAGAAGAAATCGGAAATGGTTCAGCCGGTAAGCATTTATATTAAAGAAAGAGGAGATTCTTTGTCCTTGGTAAAGCAAAGTAATGTTGAGGTGTAAAATATACAGGGTGTTCCGTTTTGACCTGCAAGACTTTTATTTTTGCAACCGTTAGACCTAGATGTATACTTCCAAATGCAAAAATGTTCAAAATCAGGTGCAGAGTTAAGATATTGAAAGTTTGAATCAAAAATGAAATGAGTCAAAAAATACTAAATTTTCATTCGGGCCCTAGGTTTCCTAACGAAAATTTAGAGAAATAATCTCCATTGACTATTAACTATTACTGACACAAAAAACTTGACACGTGTGCGACCAAAATTCAAAGTTTTAAGGGATCATACAGAAGGTGAGATTGGAACTTATTGCCCTTTCAGAAGAATAACAAGTCGTCAAAGTAAGAAAAACAAGATATTTATATTTTTCATTGCTATTCAAAAACAAATGCAAATGTTATGCTGCAAAACCTCGAACAATTTGAAAAACCGCACTCTATGTACACATAATTTTAAACACTTGTTAACCTCTATATTTTCCCCCAGAAGGTGTTATTGATTGTTGACTGAAAAGTGATGTTGACTGAAAAGTCACAAAATGCTGCGTTTCATATCGCGGTGAATATTGGTCACACTTATTTCAAACTTTTTGTGTTTGAATTATTTTTCAATAGAGATAATTTCCCCAAATATAAGTTAGGGGACCTCACACACGAGGGTCCCCTGTTCCTATCACAGTAGTGACTTGCTCAGATAAGTTAGGGGACATAAGGCCCATATAAAAAGTTAAATTTTGTATTTTTTAGCTTATTTTTATTTCCATTTCAAACTTTCAATATCTTAACTCTGTATCTGATTTTGAAAATTTTTGCAATTCGAAGTATACATCTAAGACTATTGGTTGCAAAAATAAAGGTCTTGCAGTTTAAAAAGAAACACCCTGTATATATTGTCCATTTTAGTTTATAGAAACTTTCAGACGCGAATTAATCATTATTATTATTATAAATTATTATTATCAAGTATAAATATCACAAAATAAAATGTTTCTTTAATATCTCCAACTGAACTTTTTAAGGATTGGCGGTTTGCGAAATTCAGGGTGTGGGAGCTGGACTGATGTTGGGGATTATTTTTCGATATTTATTTAAATATTTTATTTATTTTTGAACTTTTTAGCGGTATTTTTAAAATGCAGTAAGCCTTCTCTCGCGCTTTTTTTACTTTTACGTGAAAAGAGGCTAAAAATGCGTAAAGTGAGGTAAACGCACCAGTAGTGGCTAGTTCTTTAGTAGTGGCCACTTTAGGGTTTAAAACGCACTGGTAGTGGACGTAACTACAGTGAAGTATATTTTTAAACTTTGTGGCTACAATATTAATTTTCCCTCTTGAAACTCAGTGAGCATTTTATAGCCCAACGCTTTCTAAATCTTCCCAATTTCTAAAATTTCCAGAATGTCAATTTGTTCAGTTTATATCAATTTTTTTCCAAATCTCAAATTTGATCAAATAGTGGCTACTCCAAAATCTGAAAAATTCAGTAGTGGCCATCTGATATTTTCCCATCCGTAGAATTTACACTACTTACTTTAATTTCAAATAACTGATGAATAAACTTGATTCAATATAATAGTTACAATAAGGAGCAACAAAAAATCGCACTACGATCGTTAAAATGCCCAGCCATTCTGGCAAGTCTTCGTCGGTCACTGCCTCGTCATTGCGACGCGTGTATTAGACTTACAGGTCGCAACTGTCAACCGCTTTAAATCTTTCTCAAAATCTAAAATGATGTATTAAATCGTGTCATTAATGTTTTACATCCGCCAGTACCTGGCTTAGAGTTCATTTAATGCGCAAGTATTACGTTTGAGAACATAGGGTAACGGCACCAGTAAAAGACGGTCGTAAGTTTGGATTTAAATAATAAAAATTTTAGGCCGGTAAAACGGATGTTGCTGGAGACCCATGAGTACAGTGCAACCGTGTAGTGTTGTCAGTTGTGAGAGAATTTTGTGAGTCACTTGGTATTTACAAGGCAGTGGTGGACAGGGCCTTATTAACGCACAGGCCAGCTAGGCCTTGGCCTGGGGCCCCATCTTCCTAAGGGGCCCCTATTTAAAAAAAATATGCATAGCATTAAAAAATCATGTTTTTTTTTGTGAAAACAACAAAAGAAATCCTCTTTTAAATAAATGTTAAACATTATTCCACATTATTTTGTGTTGACTTAAAGTGATAAAATAGAGCTATAGTCTCTAAAGCAGTGTGGGCCTTGGGCCTCACTTTCAGTTAGTCGGGCACTGGTGGTGGAGAGTTATGAACAGCCACCATGAGGGCTGCCGGTATTTCATGTTCACTTGAATTTTATAAAGTTTTAGGTCGAAAAATAAAGACCTTTTGCACATTTTGAAGAGAAAAAGGGATTTTTTTTCAATTACTCCTCCTTTTCTCATCCTATTTGTTGCCGGGTATCATCAGATATTTCGGTGTCTGTTACTGGGGCTCGCACCTTTTTTCGAAATGGAACAAATGAAAATAGAATTGAAGCAATGAGAAGCAAAGAGATGCAAGTGGACTATATTTTAAGTTTCGAGTAAAACGCGTTTAAAGATCAGATCCTAGGTAGGCTTTCATTGAACTTTTTTCCCTAAATCATGCTATACCAGGGCTACTAGTAGCATCTCTTGCCCCAAGACAGAGGAGAGGTTCACCTACCATTTGTACTAGTTATCTCCAAATTTTCAATTTTGCCACTTACATCCCCTTTGCTTCTCACTACCTCAATTAAATCATTGAGAGGATGAGGAAGCAGCCAAACGTTGGGTGAGATGTAGCTGCATGACAGAAAAACAGTTTTAAAAGTCTAAATACATTAAAAGGCTCGGAAAATGGAGTTATCCTGAGAGCGATGCCTTGAACATGTCTGTCACTGGTGCCGTGTTTGAATCATGCTTTTTAGTTCCCCTCTACCAGTACCTTTACATTTTTGATGTGAAATTTAGGACCACTCTGTATATTCGGTGTGCAAATATTTCTTTCCAGATAAAAGACTGAGGGATGAAAGAATCGCTATAGTTGTCCTTACCATCGGAGGTGTTATTCTGACTTTTTGCGTCATTCAAAGAATTTTTAAAGGAAAGGTAAGTGATTTCATAAATTTGGAAATCTTAAACCCTTTTTGGATGATCTCTTGCTGCAAATGTACATTTATCACGGATAAATCGCAATTATCGCGGATAAAAACGCCCCTTAAATACTCAATAGTTAACTTTCGGTATTTGCCGTATCAAGCGATTAAAATCCCATAACACTTTCGTATCATGACTCCGGTCGTATTTTTCTTCCACCAAAATATTTAACATACATACCTTTAATTTCTCCACTATATGCTCTGACTAGTGGTACCCGCACGGCTTTGCCCGTAATAGAAAAATGAAAAGGTCTTTTGATTCGCCTGTATATTTACAAATAATGGATGGTGAATTTTCTCGCCAATTGGCTTGTACCCGTGTTGCGGTTCCGCGTTATGATACTTTCGTATCTCGCCAATCGGCTTGTGCCCATGTTACGGTTCCACGTTATGATAATTTCGTAATTGACTCGTCCATCTAACGATAATTTTGTTTTTAAAATTGGAATAGAAAATAACCACAACGAATTTTCGAAAAATCGCTTCGAGGTTCACACCCCCATGCTACAAACTAACTTTGTGCCAAATTTTATGAAAATCGGCCGAACGGTCTAAGCGCTATGCACGTCACAGGCATCCAGACATCCTCCGGACAGAGAGACTTTCAGCTTTATTAATAGTAAGGAAGATAAAGAAGCCCTAAAAATACTTTCCTCTGGCAGAGAAATTCGCCAAAAGCTCAGACATTTTTCGCCAAAAGCTCAGCATCAGACATTTTTTGCAGCATAAATAAAATGCTTTATTTCTCAATGGAATGAGGTTAATTATTCCTACAGCACATTTTAGGTAATGTTGATCAGTGTATATCTCCGTTTGAAAGATCTCTATAGCAAACATACCCAAGAGCCTCTGCATTTCTTCGCAGTTCGTTGATTTCGATGCTTAATCATATGAAAAGCACTGAGTTTTATTAGACGCATGATTACGTAAGATAACTATAAAAAAAGACTATAAAACCATAGAGGTAAAGTAAGATTCTAAAGTCAAACTGGAATGGGCTTTGCCTTAAGCAATAATGAAACTTACTCTGCTGATTTTTTACTGTTCAGAGAAAAAATGGAGACCTCTTATTCTTTCGGTCTTTGCTCATCTTTTCTTTATTTTTACGAATAATAAAGCTGAAAGTCTGAATCACTGGATGTCTGTTACGCGCATAGCGTAACTGTTCTGCCGATTGTCATGAAATTCGGCGCAAAATCAGTTCGTAGCATAAGAGCTCCTCGCAGCGATTTTTTAAAAGTTCGATTTTGTTCTTTTTCTATTCCAGTTTTAAGAACATCTTACCGAGGAAATTATCATAACGTGGACGAGCAACAGTAAATTGGCGAGAAATTCATCATCCATTATTTGTAAATATACAGGCGAACCGAATGACCTTTTCATTTTCTACGACGGGCAAAGCCGTGCGGGTACCACTAGTCCGCAATAAATGGATTATTCAACCCAAAACCACTCGTGGTAAAAAAAAACACACAAATTAAACGTAAAATGGTATCGTTTCTAATGTTAACCTGTGCTGTGAATAGTTCTTATCAGTAGCGACTTAATAACGCACTCCATTGTTGTAGCACGCACTTTCTTTACTAATAATAAAGTTGAAAGTCTCTCTGGATGTCCGGAAGATGTCTGGATGTCTGAATCTCTGTGACACGCATAGCGCCTAGACCGTTTTTCTGAAATTTCCGGCCGATTTTCATGAAATTTGGCACAAAGTTAGTTTGTAGCATGGAGGTGTGCACCTCGCAGCGATCTTTCAAAAGTTCGATTTTGTTCTTTTTCTATTCCAGTTTTAAGAACAAAACTATCATAAGATGGACGAGTAAATTACGAAAATATCATAACGTGGAACCGTAACATGGGCACAAGCCAATTGGCGAGAAAATTCACCATACATTATTTGTAAGTATACAGGGGAACCAAAAGACCTTTTAATTTTTCTATTACGGGCGAAGCCGTGCGGGTACCACTAGTAGTAACTAAAAGTGCAAAGAAACAGAAGATCTTCCACCTTTTGTTCGTTTATCGGGAATACTTTGTTGAATTTGAATTTTGACCTAGTGGTTTGAGTAGCAACTGGATAAAGTAATGTTTCAGAAGGAGAAAAAAAGAACTGGATTTTGTCACCAATGTGTTGCATGATTTATTCGAACGGGGAGACATTGGCACTTATAATCCAAATTTACCGCTGGAAGATCAAATTGAACTACTTCCTTACGAGCATCAGTGGGAGATCCCTAGGGATAGGCTGAAATTAGGTAAGAAATTAAATTTTCTTTTTTCGTAAACACTTAAAAATTTGCTTTTTAAGGGAGTCTGGGACACATTTTGAAAAAAAAAATTATTAAACAGTTTAGAGTTTTGAAATTTTTTGCACTGATTCACCAACTATTTAACATGTTAAATCATAACACAAATGTTTAAAAATATATTTTTTTGTTTAAATTTATTTTATTTGTTTTTAAATAGGGTGACTTTAAATCGCTATAGCTCAAAATATTCTTGGTCAATTTTCAAATCTTTTTTCAAAACATTACGCACAAATATCTAAGCTTTAATTTTTATTCGGCGATTTGAAAAATATTAATTCAATAGAAAATGGAAAATATTTGGAAAAAAATTTTGAAAAATTCAAAAATACTTTTTTTTTTAAATCATATTTTTTTACAGCAAACTTTTTTTTTTTTTTTCAAAAATACCGAATGAAAATTAAAGTAAACTGTTTGAAAAAGAAATGCTACAAATTTCATTACTTTATTTTTATCAGTTCTTGACTTATAAGAATATAAAAATCGGGAAAAACCGCATCATGGCGAAAAACGCGTTTAAAGTAAATTTAATATTAGTTAAGTGCATGCAACAAAAATAATTATATCTTTCGTTCTAATTAAGATAGAAACAAGATTCAAACGTCTTTTTAAAAAGAAAAAAAATCGGAGAAGTTTCTTAAATGATAAAAAAAAGTTACAAAGTTTGACGATATTTGTCCCCCTTAAAGTGAAATTTCTCATAATTATAAAATAAATTTCCCTCAAGAAGACCTGCGAATTTAATGATAAGTTAATTTTCGACATTCGTGCAGAAAACGTTGAAAGTTTTTCGTTTCTCTTCCCTTATGCAGGTGAAACTCTCGGACATGGGGCATTTGGTCGGGTCGTAAAAGCAGAAGTGGTTGGTCTTACGGAAGGAGAAGACTCGACTACAGTTGCAGTTAAGATGCTCAAAGGTTTGAATTAAATCTGGGTATTTTGTAAGATGTTTGGTTATGATACTGATCAGTAATCATAGCAGGAATAATGATTGAGAGAAAACATCGATCAGAGTTCAGTTATAGCCTTAAAATCTTAATTAAATAGGTAAACCGCAATGTAATTGTTCCTATAGAAATACTAAGGAAATCAACACTTCAAAAAAAAAAAAAAAAGAAATCTAATTTTTATTCACTATAAAGATAATGCTTCCTTTAACTGTCGTTTAAGTAGGGGAACATGGGGAAAAGTGAAATGGTGAAATATTTACTCTGCTTTTATCTCCATCTATCTTGTATTATTTTAACTATATAGTACCATATGTAGTCTATTCCAGTCAGGGAAAAATTACGGCCGAAGATTCAACTGTTTGATAATACAGGCAATTTTAAACTAGTATGTTTTGGCCATCTCGAAACTTTCTTCTATGTCTTTCTTATAATTCTGATCCCTCCCCATGTTTGACGAGGAAGCAATATTCCCAACAAAAACAAAATTGGACACGCCAAAACTTGACGACAATCTCAATTCCCGATTCATTCTCTAAAGCAAAGCGAAGAATGAAAATTGAAAATTATTTTAAAAGCCTTGCTTAAAATATTTACAAACAATTATTTGTTGACAAACACAAGATGGCGCCTGTACCAGTTAGGGGCAACATATGGACCAAATTTTGTTTGATTCTGCCAGTCACTTCCTGGGCAATAGCAAGCACGCGTAACTCAAAAAACGTCCCATTGCTCCACCCCCCTTGGAGGAATTCGCGCCAAAAACCAAGGGGCACAAGTTCACATAGCGACACATATGTGTACTAAATTTCGTTCGATTTCATGCGGTAGTTTTTGCTGTAGAGCAGCCACAAAAATCTGGTAACACAGACGTGACACACACACACATAGACAGACAGACATTTTCCAAAAATGGTCGAAATGGACTCAGCACACCTCAAAACGTCCGAATCCGTCGAAATTCATAAATTTGCACAAATCCAATACTTTCTTCTATATATTAGATACAGAAGAAAGTAAAATTTGATATATTTAATGTAGAGCATGTCGTTTTGGACACACAAAAGACAATCGCATCTAAGTGGTACACTGAACTATGCCTGCCTAAAATTGAAGAGTTCATGAAAAGCATACGACCCAAGTCAAGAGTAGACAGCTCAGGGGTGCCCGCCCCCTAAGAGCAAGGGCGCACCCCTCTAAATATCGTAACGACCCCCCCCCCCCCCAAAAAAAAACAAGTGCTCCCCTCCCCAGAAATGAGAAAAATACCCATCAAAACAAGCCCTCCTAAAAATGTCAATGGCGCATTCTGCTCCATGACCCCCCTCCAGGTGGACAACCGGTACCTCCGCTACGACAACACTCCAGTCACCATGTCAGTTCCTGCATTGAGTATTTGGCTACTACTGGAGAGAAACTTCTTGAGCGCCAGACCTTTCTCCCTGTGACTTCGTACTCTCCCCGCATGTGAAAATGAAGCTGAAAAGAAATAGTTGACGAAGACCTTCTGAGGATTTGGGATAACATTGTGCTTCACTCCCGGATGAAACTTGGCAGATCAGGTTTGAGGACTGGTTTTAACGAATGAAATGTGTTGAAAGCGGTGGAAATGACTTCGGGAAAAAAATTAATGAAGTTGTATTGCAAAGCTTTTGTACTGTCCACCTCTGAGAAGTTGAGATATGGCCTTGAGCAAGTCCATTTCTTCCAAGGTGATCAATCAGCAAGAAATAGAACTGCTAGGCGTGCATACTTGCCAACTTTACTGTTTTTAACGGGAGACTCCCGTTATTTGCTTCCATCTCCCAATTTCCCGTTTTTCACGATTTTCTCCCGTTTTTGCAGTTTTTTCAGTCAATCATCAAAATGTTTCACTTTCTTAATAGATGGCGCCCTTTTCTAGTCTACCAATGTTAGGGAATAATAATTTTTCCAATCAATAACTCATTTAGTAAAAATTAATTTTGTAGAAGCTTTCCACATTGCATGTTCAACGAAGCATATTTCAATCTTTTTGCATCTTGAAATTATTTCAATTATTCTGAATGTTTGAAGTTATTTTAACATGTGCTACCCTATACCTACTTAGTTTATATTGTATTTTCATTATATTTCGATTTCCTTTTTTTTTTCGGATTTTAGCAATTAAATTTTTGTAGCTACTTTTCTTGTAGAGACTGTAGAATGCACGAAACTTTAAGCAAATTCACTCCTTATTATTTCGTTTTTCCTTTGCAGTATATTTATCTTGCTGCTACCAATTTGCTTACATCTGCAAAAAATCCCCATTTCACTTTAAATTTAGTATTCATGTTATTTAAAAGTATAATTTAATAATTCTGTAGTGAGGATATGTCGATGGTGAATCACCCTATACCTCTAGTAAAATCTCCTGTTTTTTTTCCTTCGAAGGTTGGAAGTATGGCGCAGAGTTGCGCTGCCATTGCAACCCTTTTATTGGCGAGAAAATCCTGGTCCGCTTGAAGCCGTTTTTCCTCCCCCCCCCCCCGCCCTGCAACAAATGGACTCGGTCGGAAAGCGGAGCTCAACTTCCTAGAGGTGGACAGTAGTTTTCCCTCCGTCTTGTATTGTGCCCCCAGACCTTTATGCAACAAGAATATGAAACACAAAGTATGCTCATGGTGCGTTTTCCTTCTATTATTTTTTTATTCAGATGCCGCAAGTAGTGAACAACAAAAAGCTCTCGCTGCTGAACTGAAAATTTTGATTTACATTGGTCAACACTTAAATATTGTGAACTTATTAGGCGCAGTGACGGAGAATCTATCTCAAGGTAAGTAATTAGAAATGTAGGAAAATTTCTTCGACACAAACATTTGGATTCATTTGACACACTCGAAACGCTTGAATATTAAAAAATATTGCAGCTAAAGTTGACTGATTTGAGAAAAACGTACAATATAATAAGAGTAATAGCAAAAAAGTACCCATTATGGATTTCATTTTGCTTTTGTCAACACAAATCTGAGCAAAATGAAAATATTAAACGTAAGATGAAATTTAGTTTTTTGGGATTGGAATCATTTGAGTTTAACAATTGAAACAGAAAATTTTAGTAAATATTTCATTTTTCTTTTCAAAATCGGGGAAAGATTTCTTCACACAGAATGGCTCCCAGTAAGGGGTTTAAAAAAATTAACACTACAAGTCAGCCGTCTGCATGAAATTTCAAACTTCCAAAAAAAAATTTTTTTTTGAGCAATCACGATTGCTTATTGTTCTCACTTGACTGTTTTTGGCGTCCTATCATTTTATTTTCCCACCGCCATCCTCCGCACCATCACCGTCGACCGGTTCCTCACGATGCTGCTCCTATAGCGAAAGCCGTCTCCAGGTTGCATCCATGTCCTACACACACATATGCACACACACACACCCACACATACACACAACTACCCACACATTCATGCCTGCACACAGACACAAACACATATGCCTACACACATACCCCCCCCCCCCACACACACACATTCATACACAAAACTACCCACACACTTATACCAGCTCACAGACACAAACCACATGCCTACACACACATACACAAACCACATGCGTATACACACATACACATACCCCCTACACACAAACACACATACACACAAACACACACGCCTACATAGGCCCACTAGTGATTGCGAAAGACATAATTTGAATTCAAGATGTCAAAATTCAATTTTTTTTTTTTTTTTTGAACACCACAATATACGCACTTATCTCAGGAACTACTGGTCCGAATTGAATAATTATTTTTGTGTTTAATAGTCATTTATTGCGGACTAGTGGTACACGCACGGCTTTGCCCGTTGTAGAAAATTAAAAGGTTTTTTGTTTCGCCTGTATATTTACAAATAATGTATGGTGAATTTTCCGGCCAATTGGCTTGTGCCCATGTTACAGTTTCACGTTAAGATAATTTCGTAATTTACTCGTTCATCTTATGATAATTTTGCTCGGAAAAAGGTTCTTAAAATTCGAATAGAAAAAGAACCACATCGAATTTTCGAAACATCGCTTCGAGGTGCACAACCCCCATGCTACAAACTAACTTTGTGCCAAATTTCATGAAAATCGGCCGAACGGTCTAGGCACTATGCGCGTCACAGAGATCTTGACAGACAGAGATCCGGACAAAGACTTTCAGCTTTATTATTAGTAAAAAAGACTATAGGCCATAATCTGCATTAATATTTTAATTAGAAAATAAGTTATTGTTTTATGTGATTTTTAGCAGTTTTTAGTACTTTTTACCCCACAGATCTCGAACCAATTGCGCCAGAAATATATTTTTTGTACTTAAATGCAGGGGGGGGGGCGTGAATTTTTCTTAATCAGCGTACTTCCTTTAAATTTTTAGTAAGGGCATCGCCGTGCGGGTACTGCTACTATAAGTTTTTGTTTTTAAAAATGAGTTATGTTAAATAATTAAGCACTGAAAACACTAAAAATAACTTTTTCTTTCGTTTCAGGTGAACTATTTGTCATAATGGAATATTGTTGCTTTGGAAATGTGAAGCAGTTTTTGCTGAAGCATAAAAAGACGTTCATCAATCAGGTAGACTGCAACTCCGGAGAAATCGATTTCCAAATGCCGACCCTCTCTGACTCCCGTTTTGGGAACATCGAAAATAATATGATCGTTTGCTCCAACATCTTAGATTTAGAATTGGAACACCCAAACCATAGGTAAAAGGAATAATGTTTTAAAATGAAAAGCGCAGCAATGAGATTTTTTTTAACTTAATATTTTGGAGATTTTTTAGATACTTTTGTGTTCCGAAATTTGTAAAATGCAAGTAGTTCTGTTTTAGGTATTTTCAAGTAATATTTCCTACGAGTTCTCTATAAGATGTTTTTAACATATGTACTTGAATTCAAGCACAAAAATAGCGAAATAATAATTTAGAAAAATGTGTAAAGCTTTCGTTGTTGCTAATAATAATAATGTTGTTGATGCACTAGGCAGGGCATACTAGAAGTTGTTAATCTCCGGATCTATGGAACTAAACTATTTAATGTTGGATATTTAGAACTGTTGTTATCCTATCAATATGCTATACCATTTTTTAAGTTTATGTATTACAGTAAAATTTTACCAGGGCCGCAGAGAGCCAAGGCGGGCCACTTGTCAGTTATGTCGCCGGGCCCCTCCCGCCCTCTCAAAAAAAAAAAAGAAATAGGAAAAGAAAAAAAAGAAAGGCGGGGGGAGAAGGGAATAAAAGAAGAAAAAAGGCGGGGGGGGGGGAGAAAACGAAAGTAAAAAAACAAGTAGAAAAGAAGTGGGAAAAAAAAAGAAAAAAATTAAAACTTCTCACTAGAAAACAATTAACTCTATTTCATGTGCCACAACAGTAAACATCAAAAAAGTAAATTTTACTTAACCATTACGTTTTTTCTTACTCGGAGTTCCCCCCCCCCCCCCTCCCTTTTTTCTTTTATTTTTTCTTTCATTTTTCTCTCCTTTTCTTTCTTTTGTTTTTCGTCGGTGTCGTCTAGCTCTCCCCACAACCAGGGCCCCTAGTTTTTGACATGGCCTCTCGTTGGGCCTGGTTTTGAAAAACTTTGGGGAGAACTAGTAGCTTTACGATTTCAATTAAAGATGCAAAATCCGTGTATTGAGAATTGGACGTGGCATTGGAAGTTCGGTTAGGAGCGTCCTCTATCGAATACCTGAGCAATCTGCGATTCAGTAAGCTTCCTGTCGGCGAGTGCGAGGGTCGTGGGACCAAGCGTTTGCTAGTGTGGCCTCTTAGAAAATCCCGCAAAGTATGAGGGACGAGGAGTGATGATTTCTCTGGGCCAAAAAATTGTCAGCAGCGGACATTCATCTTGAATTGTGTAATGAACTTTCCCATTGATTATGCGCTGTCACCAGTGGCGCAGCAAAGGGGGGGGGGGGTGACATCCCCCCCCCCCCCGGAGCCATTGGTTTTACCATCATCGCAAATTCTATTACAGTAATTTATGCTTATGACAGGGCTGCTTTTATCGACCCCCCTCCTTTAGAAAGTATTTTTTATCAAAATATTCCCTTCAGAAGGTATTTTTTATCAAAATATTCCCTTCAGAAGGTATTTTTTATCCCCCCCCCCCAAAAAAAAAACCCAAGAAGTTTTTTTTATCACAAAAACCCCTCCAAACAGTATTTTTGATCAAAGAAAACGCCTCCAGAAGGGGTTTTTCATCACAAAACCATCTCTAGAAGGTAATTTTCATCAAAAAACCTCCTTTCTGGCTGCCTTAGTGGCTGTCACACTGCTGTCAGAAGAGACGAAGTTTTGCGCAATTTCAAATGGGATGTGTTTAAGCATCCTCCCCACAGCCCGGACACGGCTCCTTCTGATTATCATTTGCTCACCGCAATGAGGAAGTGGCTCAAGGGACAGCAGGCGTTTAGGAACTCAAAAACTCTGTGACATACTAATTTAAATAGCAGGCGGCCGCTCTTTATTTAGAAGGAATTGACCCAATTCACGGTTTGACAACGGTCCCTTCAGCTGTCGGTCTGCGGGTGCCTACGCAGTGTTAGAAGTGCTGAAACAACTGTTTAACTTAATGATTTCAGGGCCTCATACGCGTCATGAACATGCTTAAGGCTTGTGCAGACTTCTGACTGCATGAAAAATGCCGGAAAAAGGGAAAAGTAAAACGAGAATTCGAGTTATCACCATGTTTCTGATGAGGAACCAAAGAGGCTTAAACATATGAAAATACGATAATAAACAAAAAATTTCGGTTTAAATGAAGCGTTCATCATTCTTTTACATTTCTTAGTTAAAAACTTCCAAAGGATCTCTTTTTTAAATAGAAAGAAGAGTTTCTAAGCCGCATAGAAGCAAGTATTACTACATGCTGTGTAACCGAATTTTCGTCTACTACAGCATCCACAATGCACTGCAGTGACGTCATATATTCGCAGTGACGTTAAGTGAATAGGGTCCATTGATAAAGTTTTGAAACTTTACCACAAATGCTTGAATAATGGGGTAGACTATGCTGAAAAACAGAATTGTGGCTTTGATGTGCAAATATTTTTTTGAGCTATCACATTGCTTATTGTTCTCACTTGATGGTTTTTATGTTCCAATGATTTTATTTCCCCCCCCCCCCCCCCGCATCCCTCTGCAACACAACCGTCGACCGGCCCCTCCCGATACTGCTCCTCTAGCGAACACAGTCTCCAGGTTGCGTCCATATCCTACACACACACGCATACACACACTCATGCGCACATACACACATTCATACATGCACACAGACGCAAACACACACACACATACCCACTTACTCATGCCTAGACACAGACACAAACACACACGCATACATACACATCTATACACAGACATATCCACACACACATGCCTTGGCACAAACACACACGTCTACATACACACACATACACGCACTTGTGATTGCGAAAAATATAATTTGAATTCAAGATGTCAAAATTCAAATTATTTTTGAGCAATCACATTGCTTATTGTTCTCATTTGACTGTTTTGATGTCCTATGATTTTATTTTCGCCCCGCCTTCCTCTGCAGTATCACCGTCGACCGGACCTCACGATGCTGCTCCTCTAGCGAGCAAAGTCTCCAGGCTGCGTTCATATCCTACACACACACACGCATACATACATACACACATATGCACGCACTCATGCCTGCACACAGACACAAACACACACACACTCATGCATGCGCACAGACACAAACACGCATACACACACCTGTCCACACACTCCTGCCTGCACACAGACACAAACACACACGCATACACACACATACTCACACACTCATGCCTGGACACAAACACACACGCCTACATACACACACACTTGTGATTGCGAAAAACATAATTTGAATTCAAGACGTCAAAATTCATTTTTTTTCCTTCTGTGCTTTTTTTTCTACAACGATTCGGAGGTTACTTTCCAAACTGCATTAACTTTTTTTCTTTGGTAAAAATCAATGCCACCAGAATGCCGAAGTATCTGCACGTACACAGAGGGCAAATGATCCCGGTACTGGAACATCGGGAGGCTTTGACAGCACCTCGAGTAGTGGCCACAGCAAAAGTTCATCCAGAATTCCCTCCATTACGCCAGCAAATAGTGGCAGCGAAGAACCGGTGAAAACCCGGTGCATAACGACGTGCGATCTCCTCTGTTTTGCTTTCCAATGTGCCAGAGGCATGGACTATTTGGCCTCGAGGAAAGTAAGTCACGCTGTTATATGTCGGTGCATACTTATTATTCAGCTAAGAAACATACCCAGCGTTGCCTGGCTCAGTAATAATATTGAGAAACATTTTATACTTCCCTTTATTTATTTTTAGCTGTGCCCCGGGTTAATAAGGAAACATTATATTAAAAAACTATTTTAAGTACATGACGCCATAATATGTGCATATACAGTGAAACCTGTGTAAGTTGACCGCTTGCGGTGCGCTACTTGAGCGGTCAACTTACAGAGGTTGATTTATATGATAAGGGCTGATTCCGTGCCTGAAAAAAGCAGTCAACCTAGACGGGTGGTCATCTTCACAGGTTTTACTGTATTACATAGTAAAACATCACACACCCTTATCCACATCGATGTTTTCCGTTAAGTAAGAAAATAGAAGAAAAAAAAAATTTTTTTTTCAATAAAAAAAAAACATTGAAATCCTTTGATTTGTAAATTCATTTATTTTTTAATAAGCCAGGTGTATGAAAGAATTATTTATCAGCATTTCGATATTTTTGATTCAGACCAAGACACAGACAACCTCGATGATGGCACAGACAACCCCAGTCATTTATGCTGCTTACAAACTTTTTTAAATAAATTACCCGAATACAATTCATGCAAAATAAAGCGTAAAATGAACAGTGGTTCTGCCGTGGGTAGGTAAAGGGCCGAAACCGTTTTTTTTTTTTTGTATTTTAGTCGTGTATCATACGCTTGCTTCTTTGTACAAGCTTTGTTATTTGGATCTTGCTAACAAAGAAGGGCTTGAAAAAAAAAAACAAAAAAAAAACGTTAAATTTCAACATTTCCCTAAGTTAGTATTGCATCTTAAATATCTCGTTTCCTCAAATATCTCGAACACTCGTTTCTGAAGATACTGCCGTTTACCTGCCCACGGAAGAGTTGGCCGTACTATGGCGGTTATTAGCCACGAGATCGTTGTTATTGGACATTTTAAAAACAGTAGGCAGGGGGGGGGGCAAATATTGTCCATGTTGCTAACATCGCACAGATATTTCTTGATGACTACTGCTGCGATACTGTTAATGAAAAATGCAAAGTCTACACACCAGCAACAACCACTAAATGTAAAACTTTGAAGGCACAAGGGCAAATCATTTCTGTGCATTGAGATTTAGTGTAACGGCACCAGTAACAGACTTGCTTAAGCCATCACTATCAGGTTAACTCAATTTTCTCAGCTTTTTAATGTATTTAGACTTTTTAAACTATTTTTCTCTCACGCAACTACATCTCATCCAACGTTTGACTGCTTCTGGATCCTCTGAATGATTTTTTTTTGAGCAATCACGATTGCTAATTGTTTTCATTTGACCGTCCTTGATGTCCGGTTCCTTTTTCAACCCCACCGTCCTCTGCAGGCGCATCTCCTCCCGGTAGCCGCTGCTCCTGGTCGGTGGCATCCACGTCCTAGACACACGCACGCTCATACACATACATACACATCCACACATACGCCTTTACCCACAAATACACACAGGTCTACGCACACACACAAGCCTACACATACACAATTATGCGCTCGTAACCGCCCGAGAGGAGGGACAGGAACTATTTCTAGAAGCAAGCGAGTGGGGTAGTAACCAATGTGTAGGGTCCTGTCGCAACTCGTGATTGCGAAAAACATAATTTGAATTCAAAATTTCAGAATTCAAATTAATTTTAAAAATTCAAAAGTTTTTTTTTTTTTTCTCAGTTTCGAAAAAAGGGCTGACCCCCAGTAACAGACACCGACAATTCTGATGCCACCCAGCAACAGATAGGATGAGGAAAGGATGAGTCACGGACAGAATTCCCCTTTTCTCTTCAAAATGTGCAAACGTTCTTCATTTTTAGACCTAAAACCTTATTAAGTTCAAATGAACACGAAACACCGGCAGCCCTCATGGTAGCCGTTCCTAACCTTCCACCACTGCCTTGTGAATACCAAGTGGCTCATAAAATTCACTCTGATAAACACTAGATGGTTGTACCGCATTCATAGACCACAGCAAGATCCGTTTTACCCGCCTACAACTCTTATTATTTTAATCCAAAACTTAGGACTGTCTGTCATTGAACCCTAGTGTGTGCCGTTACACTATTTATTTATTGTCATTTATTGTCATTTGTTTATTTATATATATTTTGAATTTTCTAGTTGGGTGATTTATAAATATAACCCATTTCTTATCAATGTAGAGAGTTGTAATCGGTAGTATTGCATTGTTTTTCTACTGCCACTTAAAACGACGGGTAATGAGCTATTTTGGTCATTCCATACCAAATCATCGATTCATAAATAAAAAGTGAACCCTTGTTCACAGATTTGAATGATGTTTTTAATACGTTCACTTTAACATTGCTATTAACTTTGTTAATTTTTAGTTAATATCCTTAATACTTTTTGAGGTGTATTAGTCTTCAAAAATGTGTTAAAGAACACTTTTTTTTTTTTGCTTTTTCGAGAAATTTTGAGCTAGTAACAAAACAAAAAAATAATAAATTTGACACAATCACAAGGATTTTCCCACTAGAATAATCAGAACAACATGCAAAATAAGAAACAAAATGTATTTGATAATCTAATCTGTTGAATAGTGCGGTTATTATTGACTCAAACCTAGATTTCTTAAAAATTTTCAAAAAAAAAAAAGTTAAAGGCATTGCAGCAATCAAAACATTTTTTTATATAAATAATCCACAAAATATAAACTAAAAGGTTCGAAAATAAAATCGCTATGATTTCTTTATATTGCACAAATATCCAATTTCTTCATTTTACGAAAGTTATGCTATTTTCTTCGCCCCTAAGTCCCGTAATTCTGCTTTTTGTTACTAAAGATGAAAAAATTTCTGATCGTTTAACTAAATGCATTGGAATCAAAAGTAATGTTAAAAAAGAAATATGTGTTTAAAAATAATTACTATGCATGATTATTTCTTTCAGGTAGTCCACAGAGACCTTGCAGCAAGAAATGTTCTTTTAGCCAAAAATAATGTGGTCAAGATTTGTGACTTTGGATTGGCAAAGGACTGCTACAATTATTCAAAATACGTAAAAAAAATCAAGCGTAAGTAAATTTGAAAAAATAAGTAATATTTTTTGGCAAGTATTAAATATTGAACTTAGTATGAAAAGATGTGTCAGCCGCTTATTTTATTTTCAACATTTTCTTAGGGGTTATTACCTGTAAAATGGATGGCAGTTGAATCAATTCATCACAGTATTTACTCCACGAAAAGCGATGTGTAAGTGCTATACAAATTTCTCCATGAATGACTCTTACGTGTAAAATACACCGCCAGCTCAGTCATTCCATCCGAGGACTGCACTTTCATGCTTTTTAGCACTCATCAGACCGGAATAGGAAGTAACTGAGCTGGAGGCAGAAAACCTCTTAAGGGATCCAAGAGAGTCAAACAAACAAACTGGTAGCTAATGCAGAATTAGCATTTAGTGAGTGCTAAAATGCCCAAAACTGCAGTCCTCTGATGGAATGACTGAGCTGGCGGTGCATTTTATGTATTTCGGCCTTAGCCCTGGCTTAGGGCAGTAACTTACTACAAAATACCTAGCTCTGCCTTCAGTCTTCGAGTATTGCTGCGGTCACTCCTCTGGTGTGCTAACTCTACATTAGCTACCAGTTTGTTTACCTCTCTTGGCTCCTTTAAGAGGTTTTCGCGTCCAGCTCAGTTACCTCCTATTCCGGGCTGATGAGTGCTAAAAAGCAAAGAGCAGTACGCGGATGGAATGACTGAGCTGGCGGTGTACTTTAAGCATTTCTGCCTTAGCCCTAGCTTAGGGCCATTACTTACTGCAAAACTCTTATATGTTTTAACAAAAAAAAATTAATCTTTAAAACTGTTGTTTGAATGAATAGTTGCAAAGACGTACAAGCAAAACTGCAAAATAATAATAACAATTTATACTAATAAAACAATCTGTTATGAAATAGATTAAGTTGCACACCGAAGGTGAGACTTTTTTTTCTGCTCACCCATTCATTTTGCACACTCATTTCAGAAAACATGTCTTTGCTTCAAAGGTAGGTTTTAAATTTTTAAATATCGGTTCAAATTTGTGAAGTTCGAAAGTTTTCAGCTGTCAGATTAGAATTTTGACTGTCGCGAATCTGTTCAATCAAAGCTGGATATGAAAAAAAAAAGGAAGATGAGATACAATTTTACATTTTGATTGATAATAAAAAAAAATTTTGAAAAAAAAAATAAAACTGACTTCACAAAATTGCTCTAAAAAGTGAAAAATAATTTTATTCTTTAAACACCATCGATAATACTTTTAAACGTAATTTTTGCAGTTAGCGCAAAACCAAAAAGTAAAATCCAGTGTAACCATGCTTTGTTCCTTTTTTTTTTTAAAGAAAATCATCCAAAGTTACAAACGAAACATTGAGTTATGGCTGTGAATTATTTTATCTATCGTTTTTGCGCCAACTTCAAAAATTATGTTTAAAAGTATTATCGATGGTGTTTAAAGAATAAAATTATTTTTCACTTTTTAGAGCAATTTTGTGAAGTCGGTTCTATTTTTTTTCAAAACTTTTTTTATTTCATTCTTTTTAGTGTAAATGTATTTCAGAAATAGCAAGAAGTTACCATCACGAAACTTCACCTTATTTTTTTCATAAAAATGCTTCATACTAAAAAACAAACAAACTATAAACACGCCTTAAACTTTAAGCGATTGGCACTAAAAATTTGTCTTTGTTCATCTCTGGAATTTATTTGTGCGTTAATTTAATTATAACCATTTAAATATTACGTTTTCGCTTACTTTGCATTTCACACAATACAAGTTGCTTGTGATGCAGTCCTGTATCTCCTTACTTAACTCAGATCAGCTGTTATTTACATAGATGATAACGATAAAAATACTACTATAGTTGAGGCAAACCTAACCTCAATGACAATGAAAAAATTTGATGCTTGCTTCAGAGAAGCCTTCATTCAAAATTATCATTATAATTACTATTAATGTTACTGTTGTATGGCACCAAACTTTTATAACAATGGGTTTGATATTTAATCATTTAATAGGGAAATTGCATGAAATTTACTGTTTTTTGCCCATAACTTTTTTCTATAGAACAAATATGGTCAAACAAAGTAATGGGACCTAAGTTGAGCCATCCTCTATCCATTAAAAAAACAATCATCAAAATCGGTTCACTAGGTGAGACGCTGTGAGTGGACCAAAAAAAAAAAAAAAAAACCATTCATACGGTATGAACTGATAACCGCCTCCTTTTTGAAGTCTGTTAAAAACGGTAGCATATTTCCAGTTGTTTCAGAATAAGAGCGCCCTTTATCGCTCGGCGTGTTTTGGCATGGTCAAGTAATAACTAAGGAGCATGAAATTGATTATTGAGATTACCCACGGATAAAGGGAATTAATTGCTTTTTTAGCCTACTTTCCCAGTAAAAGTCAGATAAAGGAGAAAAAAGCATGAAAAAAGACTTAATACATTTTGAAAATATCGCAAAAAACAAAAAAATGTCAAAAATTTTAAAAAAATAATTAAATAAGTATCGAAAAATCAAAAATTGGAAAGTAGAGTATTGAGATGGGGAAAAATGTCTGTCAGTCTGTCCGTTCCCCACCCCCTAAATAACTTTTGAGTGAATAGCCCGATTTGAACAAATCTTTTTTTGTTCGAAAGATCTCGGCAAGGACGCCTCAATTCTATATTTCACTTTTAGATTTGAACTATTTTTCATTCAATTTTGAACAGTTCAAAAAAACTTAACATTAGCACATACGTGGAAATTCAAGGCAATTCCGAACTTAGAGGATGAATTTGCTTTAAACAAACTTTGTAGGAAAAACATTTTGATGAAACACAATTGTACAAAATATCTTTTTGATTTGAAAAATTTTCCTCTTAATTTTGAACAGTTCAAATCCCTTAACATTAGCGCCTGCGGGGAAACTGAAACTCAATGTAGATTCCGCACTGGAAAGCGGATTTGCTTCAAACAAATTTTGTTGGAAACAGCTCTTGATGCCAAACTCCAGACTCAGACTCCGAGAATTTTGGGAAAACTGACTCCGACTCTTTTTCCCGATAATTAGCTGGACCCCGTCTCCCCGACTTCGACTCTGACTTCGTAGTTTTGGCAAAAATTTATACATGGAGGAGAAATGACTGACTCCGATTCTTGGATATTGAACTCCGACTCTTTTATCTCAATAAGTCCGACTCAGACTCCGCAAATATTGGCAGAGTTGCGTACTCTAAGGAAAATGACCGATTCCAACTCCGAGTCTTTGAATAAAATACCTTCTACTCCTAAATCTGATTCTTTTATCCAAAAATGAAATTGGCATTTTTGGATTTTTTTTTCTTTTTTAAATCAAAGCAACAGGCAAAATTTCTATATGCGTCACCCTTCTTGAGCTTAACTAAGCTAATTTCGGAAGAAGTTTTCAACTTAGAAGTTTCTTTCTTGCTGCAAATATGTTCATTTAGTGCAATTGATCCTCTCAAAGTTGTAAACTACATTTCGATATTTGGCTTTTCTCTTGTCGAACGAAATGAGAGAAAAAAAAAACTATGTGGCTGGACCTACACTTTCGTTGAACACAAGTAAGCTAACTTCGGTAGATCTTTTAGATTTAGAAAATATTTCTTAATGAAAGTATGTTCATCTAGTTCAATTCATCCTCTCATAGTAGCAAATCACGTTCCGATATTCGAGTTTTCCTTATTTGACGCGAAATGGAAAAAATTCAGTATGTGACTGGACCTACCCTTTCATTGAACTTAACTAAGCAATTCGAGGAAGAACTATAAAACTTAGGAGGATATTTCTTGCTTCAAGTATGATCATTTAGTGCAATTGAGTCTCTCATAATGGTAAAACATGTTTCGATATTCGGATTTTTTTTTGAAGCGGCATGTAAAAATTCAGTATGCGTTCCTCTTGTTGAACATAACTGAGCAAATTTCAGAAGAACTATTGTACTTAGAAGTTAATTTTCTGATGCAAATATGTTCATTTACTGCAATTGATCCTTTCGATGTTGTAAACTAGATTTCGATCTTCTCTTTTATCGACCGAAATGGAAAATTCAGTACGGGGCTCCACCTACACTTTCGTTGAACATAACTAAGATATTTTGATAAGAACTATAAAACTTAAGAGTTTGATCCTTGCTTCAGGTATATTCATTTAGTGCAATTGATCCTCTCATAGTTGTAAAACATGTTCGATATTAGCATTTTTTTTTTTTTTTTTGTTAATCGAAACGACATGTAAATATTCAGTATGTGTTATCTTTGT